>NC_058416.1:26604558-26659980 GCF_002201575.2 Neomonachus schauinslandi | reverse complement strand
TTGTGTATGGTTGATGGAAATGTAAATTGGTGCAGCCACTATGAAGAACAGTATGGAGGTTCTTCAAAAAATTAAAAACAGAACTATCAGGGCACTTGGGTGGCTCAGTCGGTTAAGCATCCACCTCTTGGTTTTGGCTCAGGTTATGATGTCAGGGTCGTGAGATCACACCCTGCACTGGCATACTGCTCCGTGAGGCAGCTCCCTCTTCCTCTGCCCCTCCCCCCACTCACAGGTGCTCTCTCTCTCTCAAATAAATAAATAAATCTTTAAAAAATATTAAAAATAGCACTACCATTTGATCCAGCAATCCCACTTCTGAGTATTTCTCCAAGAGAAATCACTATCTTGAAGAGATATTTGCACTCCTACGTTTACTGCAGCATTATTCACAATAGCCAAGATACCGAAACAGTCTAAGTATGCACTGAGAGATGAATGGAAAAAGAAAATGTGGTGTATATATTAAATGGAATATTATTCAGCTATTAAAAAGAAGAGAAACCTGCCATTTGTGACAAAATAAGTAAATCCTGAGGTTATTACAGTAAGTGAAATAAGCCAAACAAATATTATATTATCTCACTTATGTGTGGAATCTCAAACTCTTGGAAACAGAGAGTAGTATGGTGGTTGCCAGAGGTTGAGTGGGTGAGCGAAATGGGAAATTCCTGGTCAAAAGGTACTACCTTTCAGTTATAAGATGAGTAAGTTCCAGGGATCTAATGTGCAGCATGGTGACTATAGTTAACAATACTGTACTGCATGCCTGAAAGTTGCATTGAGAGTAAATTTTAAATGTTCTTATCACCACAACCACAACCAAATTACAATTTTTTGACATGAAGAACACTAACTGGGGTAAGCATTTTGCAGTATATACGTGTATCGAATGATCACTGTACACTTTATACAATGTTATACAGGTACACCTTATTTTATTGCCCCCCTTTATTGCACTTCCCAGAGAGTGTGTTCTTTACAAATTGAAGGTTTATGGCAATCCTGTGTCAAGCAAGTCTATCGGTGCCATTTTTCCAACAGCTCACTTTGTGTCTCTATCACATTTTGGTAATTCTCACAGTATTGCAAACTTTTCCACTATTACTGTATTTGTTACGGTGATCTCCCTTTTTATCACTTTCCACTCACTTCGCCACACATTCCAATTCGGGTTTTATCCACAGTTGTAACTGCTTGTGTAAAATCACCAATGACTTCTATTACCCTGAATGCTTAGGACCTTTTCCTGTCCTTACCTGTCCTTCCCCGAACATTCCCGTTGTACCATGCCTCCTTCTTCAAACACTCGACTTCTGTGAAACCCCACTGTCTAGATTTTCCCATTTCTCTTGTTTTGCTCATTCATCAATTTCTCCTATCAGTTCTTCCAGCTCTACCTAAACATTAAATATTGGAAGAGATTCTGGGACTGTCCTGGTCACCAACTCTCTTTGCACTGTATTCTTTCCCTGAGCAATTTCATCTCTTCATATGGCTTCATTTATCATCTGTGGTTGACAAAGTCAAATTCAATCTCCACTGTGGCTCTTGCTTCTGTTCTATGGACTTAACTCCAACTGACTATCCCACACATCCACCTGCATATCTCATAGAAATCTCAAACTCACCATGTCCAAAACTTATGTCACTATATTTTCACCTTCTTACCTACCACCGCTGCCCTCATTTTTCCTTCAGTACTATCTAACTTGGTAAAGGTACTATGCTTCACTCAGTTGCTAAGCCAGAAAACCTAGAGATCTTTGACTTTTTCCTCTTCCGCATTCCCAATGACCGAACAGTAAAATTCTGCCTTTTCTATCTTTAAAATATCTTCTGATTTGTATTAGTCTCCTAGGACTACTATAACAAAATGCCACAAAATGTATGGCTTAGCGAGAAATGTATTTTCTCACGGTTCCGGAGACCAGAAGTCCAAAATCAAGGTGTTAGCAGGGTCGGTTCCTTTTGGGGACTCTGAAGATCTCATCCATGCCTCTCAATGCTTCTGGTAGTTACTGGCAATCCTTGGCATTCTTTGGTTTCTTGCTGCATCATTCCAATCTCTGCCTCTGTTGTCATTTGGCCTTCTTCCCCCAAGTTTCTTTTTCTTTTTTTTTAAGATTTTATTTATTTATTTGAGAGAGAGAATGAGAGACAGAGAGCACGAGAGGGAAGACGGTCAGAGGGAGAAGCAGACCCCCCGCTGAGCAGGGAGCCCGATGTGGGACTCGATCCCGGGACTCCAGGATCATGACCTGAGCTGAAGGCAGCTGCTTAACTGACTGAGCCACCCAGATGCCCTTCCCCTACGTTTCTGTATCTCTCTTTATATGGACACCTCATTGGATCTAAGGCCATCCTAATCCAGTGTGACCTTATCTTGACTTGATTATATCTGCAAAGACCCTAATTCCAAATAAGGTCACCTACATGGTACCAAGGGTTAGGACTTCAATGTATCTTTGGGGGGGGGACACAATTCAACCCCCACATACCTTCTACTTTTCTGTACAGTATAGTAGTGAGATGAACTTCTGAGTCAGAATGCCTAAGGTGAATCCTAGCTCTGCCACTTTCTAGCTGTGTGATCATAGAAAAGTTACCTACTCTCTTTTGCACTTCTGGTTTCCCATCTGTAAACTGGGGATGAAAACAGTACCTATCTCATAGGGTTGTTGTGAAGGTTATACAAGTTAATATATGTAAAGCACTTGATACAGATCCTAGTATGTGGTGTTAAGTGTTAGTTATTATTATACCAACTCAACTGATGTGATACCCACCATTTCTACTTGCCCTGTTTGGAATGGTGCTTCCCACACCCACTATTCTACCCTTCCAGTCTGTTCTCCACACTGCAGTAAGGCTCTTGCAAATACCACAAATCTGGTCATGTCACTGCCCTGGTTAAAACCTTAAAACCTCGTTTTCACCTGCCCCAATTTTCACAAGAGCTCTTACTCCTCACCCTCCCAACGCTTTGCCTAATTAATGTTTACTTACTTACTTACTAGATTTTGGGTTAAACACACTTCCTCCAGAACGCTTTCAAAGATTCACAAGCTAGTGTTTCCCTGCACTTCTCTTCCATAATATTCTGCATACTTGTCATTGTTACTTGTTTATTTTTTCCTTAACTTCCATTAGAAGGGCAAGTGACTCCTGTAACCTCAGCTCTTAATTACATGGGCTCGGCACATAATTTGTGCTCAATAAATCTGAAGGAATAAATGAAATGAATCAATCTTGCTCATGGGTTTGGGCTTCACTGACTCACACAGACATATCTGGCATACTTACAGACAAATGATGGTATATTTTGTATATTAGGTATACTTGCACAGACAAATGATGCACATCATGCAGTATCCTGTCTTAATTTTGCCTCATACATCAAGAAGTGCCCCGCCCAAGACGACATGGAAATCGCCGTATTCTGTGGTATGACAAGCATAACTGTTGTCTTCATCTTGGTATTCTTAGATTCTAGCCTGGCACACTGTAGACACCCAATAAACTGTGCTGAATAAACTTTTCTTGGAACGTGGGCGTCTGGATGCCATGATAATCCCAACATCTTCCCTTTCCTCCTAGCCTCAAACACCAGGAACCCCTATGGCCCTCCATCAGTTCATTCTTCTAATTACCCAGGCTCCAAAATGAGCCACGCCCCTCCCTCTGTAACTAAAACCTCAGACCCCAGGTTTCTGATCATTAAAAGCCATCACAGAGGACTGCATTAACTTACTAAACTAATCGCAGGCAGAGGCTTCCCTGGCTCTTCTCTGTACCCCTTCCCATCCCAACTCCCGGGGTCCCGCACACAGGAGACATCTGTTAAATAATCTTCATCCCGCTGTTGAGCTCAAACTCGGTGAGACGGGAAGTGGCTCGGCTTCTTCCCTCCAAGGAAGCGCCGCAAGAGTCGAGCCCTCGGACTCCCGTAGGTCGCGGCCCAGGGTGTCCGCTCCCGCGGCCCGCCTGGGCTCCGCGCCCCCGGGGCTCCGCCGCCGCCCCCTCAGCCCTACCCCGCGGTCCCACTCACTGTTCTTGAGGAAGCGCTCCTCGTGCAGCACGGCGATGGCATTAACGCAGAGCAGGGCCGCCTGCAGCAGCGAATACAAGGTAAAGGCCATGGCCGCCCGGCGCCGCCCCGAGGCCCAACTGATTTTTCTACCGGCGCCGCGGGGTACGTGGCGCTGCCACGGCCGGCGCTCTCCTACGGGAGCCGGGGAGGCCCCAAACGCGCTCTCCCAGAAGCTCCGCCCCGTTCCGGCTAGGACCCGCCCCGCGCTGACGTCAGCAAGGCGCATGTGATCGGCGGTCTAGACCTGTGCAGTCCAGTGCAGTAGCCAGGCACGTGTGGCTGCTGAAAGCCGGAAATGTGGCCGGTCGCAGTTGAGCTGCTGTAAAGCGTGAGACTGTACACGCCGGATTTCAAAGACTTAGGACGAAAACGACGTAAAATCTCCCATTAATTTTTTTTAAATGTTGATTACATGTTGAAATCAAAATATAATAGGTAAATAAAATGAATTAGGAACATAACTTTTACTGTAGGGGCGCCTGGGTGGTTCAGTCCTTTAAGCGTCTGCCTTCGGCTGGGGTCATGATTCCGGGGTCCTGGGATCAGCCTGGAGTCTGGCTCCCTGCTCAGCGGGGAGACTGCTTCTTCCTCTCCCTCTGCTGTTCCCCCTGCTTGTGCTCTGTCTCTCATAAATAAATAAAATGTTAAAAAAAAAAAATTAACTTTTACTGTTTACTTCTACTTCTTTTTTTTTTTTTTAAGAGTTTATTTATTTGACAGAGAGAGACACAGCGAGAGCAGGAACACAAGCAGGGGGAGTGGGAGAGGGAGAAGCAGGCTTCCCGCTGAGCAGGGAGCCCGATGTAGGGCTCGATCCCAGGACCCTGGGATCATGTCCTGAGCCGAAGGCAGATGCATCAGGCTCTGTGCTAGGCGGGAAGCCTGCTTCTCCCTCTCCCACTCCCTGCTTATGTTCCCTCTCTCGCTGTCTCTCTCTCTCTGTCAAATAAATAAAGTCTTTAAAAAAAAATGTAATCATCAGGAAGAATAGGGCCTCTGTTTCCCAGTGTCTGTAGGAGGGTAGAATCCTAATTTTGATAATTGTCAGCTCACCGTCACAACTGGCCAGTCAACATTTACACTGACTAGCCCTCTGTAATTTTTCACTTCTCTGACTCTACTGAGCCCCTGTTCACCTCCCTTTCTTCTCCCTTTAAAAATGCCCGGTCACCTCTGTACAAATTGAAATTGAGGTCAGTTTGCATTTGACCCTCTTGCTTATTGCAATGGTATATTACAGATTAAAATCTGTCTTTACCATTGTAACTGGGTCTAGCTTTGTTTATCTTTGACTGAGGGCAGCAGTAAGAAGCTGAGCCTGATTATGTTGAATTTTAGATATTGTTGAGGCCAAGTATGCAAATTAGTCACCTTCTGAACTTCTCATGGTCCCCTAAAATAGAAAATAGAAAAGCAGCACATTAGTCCCAGAAAGCACTTTGGAGGCCCATGTGCTTGTTGCTGTGGCTGCTGCTGGAAGAGACACTAGCCAAAAAAAAAGAATAATTAGTTAATCTCCCAAGAAGAAATTAAGCTTAAATAAGCCAACTAGTTAGTACCTACAGGGAAGAAGAGATGTATTATTTCCCACAGACACACATAAACACTACCTCCATAATCGGTCCTAAATGCAAATCAGGGAGGGAGAGACACAGGAAGATAAAGTAAAGGAAATAAAAGAAACAACAAGATACCAACAAATCCTCCAGTTTTTCAAGGTCCACAAAGCTCTAGACTCTGGTGGTAGAGAAGGAAGGTTGTTCTTGTAAGTGGACGGTGACCAATCCAGGATTGCTACCCTGGGCTGGGAGAGGGGAGAGGGCACCCAGGGGACCTTGTCTGGCAGCTTTGGTTGAACAGTGAATAACAGTTTTTACTAGCTTGTATATTTACTGAGGAAGGGGTAATGGGGGGGGGTGGCTGGAGATTATGGGGATAGATGCAGAGGAGGTGGGGTAAAGCCTCTCACAGTTACCTCTTTGTGTCACTCGCCCCTGGGTCACAACTCACTTGATTCATTTCTTTTATTTTCAAAAGAATCAGGTTAACCTCTCTGGGCCTCTGTTACTTCATCTATAAAATTAGGTGATTATGATCTCTAAGGCTCCTTCAGCCCCCAAAATCTCTAGATCTAGCAAAAGCAGCTTAAAATATAAGATAGTGTATGAGTACTAGTACCCCATTATCTGATCCACTATTTTTCAAAAATCCAGGCTTGTAGACTAAGCTGATAATAGCAGATTATATTTTTCAAAAGAATTGTTCCTCGGATGTCCTTACTTCCAAAAAAATTTAAAAGCCTGGAATTTTTAAAATATATTTATTAAACAGTTGTCTCAGTTTAAAAAAAAAACTTTCCCCAAACAAAAAAATGGGTAAAATGCATATTCTGTTTTTTAGTAGCTTGAGGGAAAAAAAAAAAAAAAAAAAAAAACCCAACTGGGTATAGCCTATTTAAAATTAGAACTTGCTGCATGGTGCTGAGCTTCTGATGTCAGTGTGGTACGTTTTCATGCATTCATGTTAGATATCCTACCAGACGCTTCTGTTGAGCAGTTTTCAATTTCACATACAGATGTCTCCTTATCATTTGCTTCAAGTTGTGTTTTTTTGTCTTCAGACTGTTAGATGGCACACTTTGGCATCTTGGACCATCTTGCCACAGACTTTCTTTGCAACTGGTACTATGGAATCAATGTTTTCATTCCTGTAACAAAAATCAAAGAATTGGGCGCCTGGGTGGCTCAGTTGGTTAAGCGACTGCCTTCGGCTCAGGTCATGATCCTGGAGTCCCGGGATCGAGTCCCGCATCGGGCTCCCTGCTTGGCAGGGAGTCTGCTTCTCCCTCTGACCTTCCTCCCTCTCATGCTCTCTGTCTCTCATTCTCTCTGTCAAATAAATAAATAAAATCTTTAAAAAAAAAAATCAAAGAATTAATGCCTTCAGTGAAGTTCCTTTAGGCAAGGGGGAGCAATGGTTAAGATGATGTCTAGGGTAACCTTTATGTTTGGCCTCTGATTAGATGTGGGGGGGGCAGGGTAGATGTAGAATTCAAACTTACCTTTTAAAGGTAAGTGCTCCAGGATGGACTCAGTCCCTGGACTTAGGAGAAATTGCATTATTGAACTCAATTTTTACCCTTCCATGTACCAGTGCCTTTGCCTTTTCATTTGACTGATCCTTGACTTTGGGTTCAGCTATATGACTTGCTCTGGCCAATAGAATAAGAAGGAAGAAATGCTGGGCCAGCTCTGAGCCTAGACCTCAAAAGGCCTTATATGTTTCTTTTTTTTTTTTTTTTTTTAAGATTTTTTATTTATTTATTTGACAGAGAGAGATAGCAAGAGCAGGAACACAAGCAGGGGGAGTGGGAGAGGGAGAAGCAGGCTTCCCGCCAAGCAGGGAGCCTGATGCGGGGCTGAGCTGAAGGCAGATGCTTAACGACTGACCCACCCAGGTGCCCCGGCCTTATATGTTTCTTTGTTGTGCCTCTGACATTGCCATGGGGCAGGGGGGAGTTCAAACAGCAACCACGCCTGAGCCAGTCCACTGGTTCTAGGAGAAGGATGAAAGATACTTAAAGCAGAACCAAATCACCCCCCACACGACCAGCCTAGATCAGCAAACCCTTATCCAAGTATAGATCCATGAGAACAGATGATTGTTGTTTTAAGTCACTAAATTTTGGGATTGTTTGTTCCACAGTATTTTTGAAGCAACAGATTTCTACTCACACTCCCTTGGTGATCTAACTTATTCTAACAGCTTGACAATATTTGTATACTCTGAAGACTTCCAAATTTATATCTCCTACCCAGAACTCACTCATGAACTCTTGGCTGATATTTCCAGCTGACTATCACTTGGGGGTCTGATAGACATCTCAAACTTACCTTGCCCAAAACTGAATTCCTGATTTCCCTCTGAAACCCACTTCTCTCGCAGTCATCCATTTCCGTTCATGGCAACGCTGTCCTTCCAGTGGTTCAAGGAAAAATCCTTAGATTGTCCTTCACTCTATCTCTTTGTCTCACACTCTATATATAGTCTATCAGCAAATTATTTTGACTTTAACTTCAATATATATCCAAATCTGACTACTTCTCATCTTCCCTACCACCAAAACCCTGGTGCAAGCCACCATCATCTCTTGCATAGATTAGCACAGTAGCTCCTAATCGGTCTCCATGGTTTTTGCTTCCCCTCAGTTTATTCTCCCCAGAGCAGCCCAAGTACTCTTTCAAAGTTAAGTAAGGAAAGTAATTTATTTGTTGAGAGAACTGGGTCATTTGTCCTGTAGAACTTCCCACATTCTGAATTTTGCAGATTGTATCCCCATGGTCCTGGCTGACTTAAATATTATGCACAATACCTGAATCATCGGTAACAAAATGAAAACACTTGATTGAAGAAAATAGTCACTATTGAAACTGACTAAACCTTTTCACTCACTCAATGGAAAATATCAGGTATGTGGTAAAGAAAAAATGTTTGCAAGTCAGATCTTAGCATAAGTCTACAATAAATGTGCTAGCTGTTCTCTTTCCATTCCTATTTTTAAATCTCAGCATTTCTATTCCTGTGTTCATTAAAAACTAGTTCACGAAGATAAGGATTATGTATGTTATTTATCAAACATTTAGACTCACCTTGAAGAATGATAAAAATGGATTATTAGTTTTTAACATTTTTGTCCTGCTATATTTCAATAGATATATTTATTTTATTGTCTGTCTGAGATATGAATCAATGATGACTGAGGTATGTTTGCTTTTAATCTTGTTATTTACAATGACAACCTTGAGTTTAAATGGGTTTATGGCAGCAGAATTCACCTAAATGGGTTCTATTTGAGGTAAGCATTGGACTAAAATAGGAAAATCCCACAAGAAGAGCCTCATTCATGTTTATGGATTCATACAAGCTATTCCTGGTATGAGACTCAAATGAAACCATTTGCAAGCTGAAAGCTTGTGCATTATGAAGTGTTTCTGGAAATAGGGCTCTTGGAAATGGAAAGTTTCCTTAAAAAATAAAAGTGAGTCACTGTATCTATTTTTAAAGTGAATTAATTCTGAATGGCTACATATAGCTGACTAGTTTTATTTCAAAAAAAAAAAAACAACAAACCTACTGAGTAAATAAAAGCAGAATAAGATACTAGAGAAACTACTTACTCAAATGAATATCATTCCTTCACTCACTCATCCCTTTGTTCATTCTGTCACTCAAGGAGAATTTATTGAACTTCTAAGCCATGCTTTACATTGTTCAAGGGGTTGGGTGAAGTGCAGTAGGCTAAGCACAAAGAACCTTCAGACATGCTCTTGCTCTGATGAAAATGATAACTAGTAGGAAAACCGAGGCATAGAATGCAAGGAGTTACAAAGCTGTAAACGCTCAGTGCTTAAAATAAAGGGTAAGTAAGAATAAAAGATAGTTTAGGACAGTGTCTCCCAAACTTGTCGGATCATAATCACCTGAGGGCCTTTAAATATACAGGCTTTTCTTCTCGTTCAAGATGACACATCAAGTGCATGTTTTTCTCATCACTACTTTCCGAGACTCCATTACATTACAAATGAAAAAAAAAAAAGGGGGGGGTGGGGGGAAAGACTTTTCTAATAGTAAAGATAGAGAGGAATATAAGAAATTTCAACAATGTGTGGAAGATAAGAAAAGAAAAGAAAAAAAGGAAGGAAGCATATTGATGGATGACACTCAGTGGATGAACTTGTAGCCCAGAACAAACCACAAAAGGGTCGCAGTGGAGGGGTGGAAATCGTTGTCCTGAAGAATTTTACAGAATCTCCTGATTCAGAGTTGGTACAACAGAGATCCAGAAGGAGAAGCAGGGCTGAAAACAGATAGGTTGATTGATGATCTTTGTACGCAGTACTTAGCTTTCCCAGCCCTGACTCCCAAACTGCTTGGACGATATAGCAACCAGTCTGCATTTGCCCCTGGGCAAGACTGAAAGGACTTTACTGTTAGGAAATTAAAGTATCTGAGAAGAGCTAAGGCTTCTCATGTGCGCGTTGCTGCTCTGGAGTGGGGCTGTTCTTTCTGCGTTTGGGAGGCTCTTAGTTTGACTGCTGACTCCCTACAGGTTCAACCTACAGCTAAGCAGCTGATTTCATGCTTTTCCAAGTACACAGAGCTTCCACTTAGATGTTTCTCCACACACCAATTATATAAATATCCATTCAAGTTTATTATTATTAAATATAAACAGGCCACCTGGACACATGATGAAAACCAGCAAGACCAAAAGGAAAGACCAGGAGGAAAAACTCAGTGAAACTGACCTCAGATGGGGACAGAGATAATTCAGGGGGAAAAAAAAAGGCTGTATATCTGAAACTAACATAACACTGTATGTTAATTATACTTTATTTAAAAAAGAAAAAAGGCTAATTAGTGATAATGAAACTGATTTGACAGGCATTTAAAAAAAATTTTTTTCAGATATTTCTATATAGAAGGAACACTCAGAGAAAAAGAATGAATTCTTAAAATGAAAACCATGATAGCCCTCCAAAAAGGTTCACTGGAAGATAAAGTTGAGGGACTATCCAAGAATACAGGAAAAAAAGAAAAAAAACACCAAAGATAAAAGTATGAGACAGGGACAGAAATATAGAAAGCTTAGGGAAAATGAGAGTTTCATAAGGAAAGAAGTACAGGACAGGAAATAATATAAACAAAAATTTCCAGAGATGAAAAATACATGGAGTGGTCAAACTGAAAAGACTAAGGACTTACCAGGTACGCAGTAGGTTAAATGGTAAAAAATATAAACAAACAAACAAACAAACAAATAAAAATTAAAATAAAAAACAAAAAAAAGCATTAGCCAGGTTCATCATCATGAAATTTCAAAAACTTATTACATCTTAAATTTAAAAATCCTATTAAAAATTCTGAAAACTTCAAGGGAGGAAAAATATTACCTATAAAGAAATAAGAAGCTGATCAGCACTAAATATGGAAGACAATGGTGTACTTCTTTCAAGGTTTTGAAAGAAAATAATTTTAGATCTAAAATTCTATAGCCAATCAAACAATCTATATTAATGGTGAGGGCAAAATGAAGATTTTTCAGATAAAGGCAAAACTAATTAAAAAAAAAGATTTTATTTATTTATTTATTTGACAGAGAGAGAGAGAGAGAGACAAAAGCAGGGTAAGTGGCAGGCAGAGGGAGAAGGAGAAGCACTCTTCCCGCTGAACAAGGAGTCTGATATGGAGCTTGATCCCTGGACCTCAGGATCATTACCTGAGCCGAAGGCAATTACTTAACCCACTGAGCCACCCAGGTGCCCCCAAACCAACATTTTTTAAACAAAATTATTATTATTATTACTATTATTATATTTTTTATTTAAGTAGGCTCTACACCTAGCACAGAGCCCAGAGAAGGGCCTGAACTTCAAGACCCTGAGATCAAGACCTGAGCTGAGATCAAAAGTTGGATGCTTTACTGAGTGAGCCACCCAGGTGCCTCAAACAAAATTACTATTATTATTTATTTTATTTTGGCGGGGGGGGGAGGGGCAGAGGGAGAGAGAGAATCGACACGGGGCTTAATCTCATAACCCTGAGATCATGACCTGAGCTGAAATCAAGACTGGGATGCATAACCAACTAAGCCACCAGGTGCCCCCCAAAATTATTTTTTAAAAAGACTTCAGATATGCAAAACACTCAAAAAGTTTTTGCCTAGCTAACAAATACATACTGTGTACCTATTTCGGCATTCTCTTAGGCAGTAGAGATAGAACAAGAAACATGATGGATGCCCTGCCTTCAAGAAATTTATATTTTAAAGAAGGTAAGTTTCAAGCATCCTTCTGGAGAAAGTTATTTGGAGATGTACTCCAGCAATAGATTAGTAAAACACAAGAAGTTATAAGAAGTGACAGAACTAAACTAAGCAAGCATTGAAAAATCTAACATGAGTGGTATGCCATAGTCCTAAAATGCACTGATTCAAATTCAAACAAGAAGTCATTATGCTCCATAAGAATCTCTTATAGAAAAAAGAAATAAAAATAGATTTCTTGTAATAAATAAAATGAGAATCCACTGGAAGATAGAAGTGATAAGGTGTGGTATTAACTGTGTTCAGCAATATCCAGTTAAATCCTTCCTAGGTACATAGGATGTCTACATTTTTCAGTGTTCCCTGTAGTTTGTTAGTACTGTATAATTGAATTATGGCCAAGGGAATGTGAATTTTATTTTCAGGCCAGGGCAGCTGAGAAACAGTGGATTTCTATTTGATGTCCCCATCCCGCAAGTGTTAGTTGGCTGGATGGACTGGATCCAAAGGAGAGCTTCAAAGATCTCAGGGTGTCAGAGACACAGCATGGACAACTTTCTCCTGTGGACTGTGAACTGGGATGGACTGTGATATAATCAAGAAATAAACTTTTGTAATATTAAGCCACTGACCAACTGAGATTTCAGGGTTTTATTTGTTATGACAGCATTTCTTAATCTACCTTAACTACAAATACAGTGAGAGAGAGAGAGAGAGGGAGAGATAGAGAAAGCACCCTTTTCTCTCAGTAAGAAATAAATATACTTAGGACTCAAAATAAAATGCAGAACAACAAACTCATGATCAAGTTAAATGTGGCCATCTGTCAGGGCAGAAGCTAGGTCCTGGGCACAAATAAATCTGTGAAGAATTAAGAAAAAGAAATTGGTGCTGACAGGAAGGCAAAAGGGGGCAGCAGCTTGAAGAGAAGGCAGAGTTCAAGAACAACTGTGGTAGGTTCATTTATTCTTAAATCCACTGGCACCGTACCAACTACCACCAGAGTCATTTGCTGGTGTTATAGAGGAATTAACCTACTTTGGATCTAGAGCAAAGCTATATAATATATGAAAGTCTGAAAGTCAAGAAGCATCTGTATGTATATAGATATAGAGGACAGAGACTCTCAAGGGGGACAGGTGGGGAAGTAGAAAGGAGCAGTGATAATGAATGAACTGTGGCTCAAAAAGCAGATTAGCTTGGTTGGCCACATTTCTGTATATTGAGTCTCCCCAAGTTCTGATAGTTCTCGACAAACCCGTATACAAGTTTAGATCATTTGAGACATCCAAGTCATCTGCATTAGGAAATACTTATCCAGCCAAGAGGAGTGCAAAGTAGGACAGGACTATTTGTTCCTGCCCTAACGGAGTTTACAGTCTCACTGGGCACACATTAAGATAGCGAGAGCAATGAGAAACCCAAGGCAGCACATAAGAAGGGCCAAGTGACTTGACTGGTGCAGAAAACCACATACCCTTATAGGATTTAGAAGAGGGAGAAAATCTAAGAGTTTAGAGAGCTAGGGAGGGGGGTGGACTCGAGCTGCTAGATCTTGAGAGTTAGACAGAGCATAGGCAAGAAGAAAGAGGGAAGGAGGGCCTTCCAAGTGGAGAAATGGTGCCAGCAAAGGCAAGAAGATAGCAACTGGGGGCCAATGTAGGAAGAGTCCAGCTATGAGATGGCAAATGTAAGTTGGGTCCAAAGTGTACAGGGCCTCGAACAACAGGTAGGATTTGGGATTTATTTTGTAGATAATAGGTAGCATCAAGGTAAAAGTGGTGGTTTTGTACCCAGATCACACTTATTTTTCAAGTATTAGTTTTTGAACCTTCATCTGTCTGGGAATACTCTCCCCAGTTAGTTTGGTTCTGGAGTAGCTATAAAAGTCATTTAGCCTTGCCTTATTGGGAGTGAAGAATGAAAAGTTCTGTTCCAGAAGATGATACACCCACATCTGTTGTTGCCAAGATTTTTCCTTCCTTGTTACTTAATGTTAAAGTTAGGAAACCTCCCAGGAGTTCTGAGAATTAAGTGGTATCTCCCAAGGGATATTCTTATGCTTATTATTTATGTAGCTTTTTAAAGAAAAGATGTCTTTTACAAACATTACCTTATTAGTCTTTGTTGGATCTACTTCATACAGTCAAGGAAGATGGTGGGACCATGATGGCAGGGGTAGGGAGACCCAAGAATACCAGGAAGGCTGTCTATAGATGTTAAATAGGATTTGGGGACTGTGAGGGTTCTAAAAACATGTTGTATTATGGAACAGCTTTCCTCTTTCTAAGAAATAGAAAAACCACATGTTTTTCCCTCAACATACTTTTCCTTGAGCAGAGAATACAGAAAATGTCTTTTATATCTTTAGACATAGACATAAGTAAAACTGGGACTATATAAAAGCAACACAGCTAGCGGGTTAAGCATTTGTTTATAGGTTTGGTGTAGTTTGCACAATGGAAGTTGGCTGAAGAACATACATGGAAAGAATAAAAACAGGGATCTTCTCTACTCATCCAAGCCTCACAAGGACCCAAGAGCATCACAGAATTGGACTCACAAAGACAGGAATAGAGGTTGGGAAATGACATGAATAGTGAGTTTCCAGCCCAGCAGTGGGTCTGCAGCTCCCTCTTTTTGTGCCTGGCTATTATGCTGTTTTAAAAGGTAAGCTGAGGCACATTACATTTTTCAAAAGTTGATTTGTTCATGCATGGATTTGAATTGGTCATTGCCAAATGACCACCACCATTGGAGGTGGTTAGGAGCGCTCCACCAACGGGGGCAAGGTCTTCATACAGAAGATGCTGAAACAAAGCAAAGCAGTTACTCAATTGGCTATAGCTTACGTGGTTGCCTTGTTTTGGAAAGCCTAGTTGCCTATCTGTGATTGGTTGTTCTTAAATTTCCCTTTCTTGGATTGAAGTGCATTGACTCTGGCTTAGGTTTGAAATTTCCAGACCTCTTTCTAAAGAATGTAGACCATTTTGCATTCCTATCAATAACGAATGAGTTTCAGTCACTCTACAACTTTGCCAATGTGTGAGTTTGTCAGTTCTTTAAATTTAGTCATTCTAGTGGGTATGCAGTGATATCTCATTGTGGTTTTTAACTTGATCTCCTGATGACTAAAGGTGTTGGTCACTTTTTCATGTTTATTGATAATTTGTATATTTTCCTTTATGAAATGTCTATTCTTTTGCTGGGTTTTTTTCTTTTTAAATCTGATTGCTTCTTATTTTTATTAAGATGAAGGAGTTCTTTATATATCCTAGATACAAGTTCTTTGTAAGATATATGCTTGCATATGTTTTCTCCCCGTCTGTGGCTTACATGTTCATTTTCTTACTGGTGTTATGATGAGCACAAACTTAATTTTGATGAAGTCCAATTTATCAGGTCGTTTTTTTGTTTTTAGGCAACTATTGCTTTGTATGTCCAAGAAATCTTTGCTTGCCTCCTAGTCATGAAGATATTCCCCCATGTTTGGTCTGAAATTTTTATGATTTCAAGTTTTACATTTAGGTCTATCATCTGTCTCAGATTAAATTTTGTATATGGTGTGAGGTAGGGGTTGAAGGTAACTTTTTTTTTTTCATATGGATACAGAATTATTTATTCCAGCACCATTTTGTTGAAAAGACTTTCCTTTGTCCATTTCTTTGGCACCTTTGTCAAAAATCAAATGACCCTATAGGTATGGCCTATGTCTGGGCTCTCTATTCAGTTACACTGATGTGTTTGTCAATCCTGAAGCCAGTAGCACACAGTATTATGATTGCTATAACTTTATAGTAAGTTTTGAAATCAAGTGGTATAAATTCCTGAAAACTTGCTCCTCTTTTTCAAAATTGCTTTGGGTATCCTACATCTTTTGCACTTGTGTTTAATTAGAGTTGTCTTGCTAGTTTCTCCCAAAAGTGTTTTTGGGAATTTGATTGAAATTGTGTTGAACCTATAAAAACATTTGGGGAGAACTGACATCTTAACAATACTGAATCTACCAACCCATGCATATAGTATATTTCTCAAGTGTTTTAAGTCTTTTAAATTTCTTTCAACAATGTTTGGAGGTTTTCACTGGAAAGGTCTTACATATCTTGTGCTAAATTTATAAAGTTTTTTTTAAATGAAATTCCCATAACATAAAATTAACCATTTCACAGTGACATTTCAGTGGTATTCAATACATTTACAATTTGGGGACACCACTACCTCTATTTAGTTCCAAAACATTTTCACCATTCAAAGGAAAACCCTGTACCCATTAAGCAGTTTCTACAAATTTTGTCTTCCCCCTCACCCTTGAAAACCAGCAATCTGATTTCTATCTCAATGGATTTGCCATTCTATAATTTCATATAAATGGAATCATGCATTATGTGACCTTTTATGTCTGGCTTACTTCATTTAGCATAATGTCTTTAAGGTTCATCCATGTTGTAGCATGAGTCAATACTTCATTTCTTCTCATGGCTGATTAATAGTATACACCATATTTTGTATATCCATTCATCCATTGATGGACATATGAGTCATTTCTACCTTTTGGCTATTGTAAATAGTGCTGCTATGAACATTTGTATAAAAACATTTGAATACCTGTTTCCCATACATCTGAGTATATCCCTAGGAATGGAATTACTAGGTGATATGGTAATTCTATGTTTAACTTTTTTAGGAGCTGCCAAACTCTTTCCCATAGCGGGTGCACCATTTTACATTCCCACCAGCAATGTACAAGGGCTCCAATTCTCTCACATCTTCACCAAATCTGTTGCTGTCTGTCTTTTTGATAATAGTCATCCTAGTAGATGTGAAATGGTTTTTGAAGTGAAGTGAAGTGGGTTCACTGGTTTTGATTTGCATTTCCCTGATGACTCATTATGTTGAGCATCTTTTCATGTGTTTACTGGGCATTCGTGTATCTTCTCTGGAGAAATGTCTGTTCAAATCCTTTGCCCATTTCTTATTTAGGTTGTCTTTTTATTAATTGAGTTGCAAGAGTTCTTTATATATTTTGGATACAATCTCTTATCAAGTATATAATTTACAAATATTTTCTCCCATTCTGTAAGCTGTCTTTTCACTTTCTTGATGGTATCATCTGCAGCACTAAAGTTTATAATTTTTATGAAGTCCAATTTATCTATTTTTCTTCTGTCTCTTGTGCTTTTGATGCTGTATTTAAGAAACCACTCCCTAACCCAAGGTCATAAAGATTTATGTTTTCTTCTATTGTTTTATTGTTTTAGCTTTAGGCCACACTTCAAGTAGTACTGTGTTAGAGTACTTATATTTCCAGGAACATATGATACCTTAGTTAAAGGAATCATACTAATGGAGAAATTTCAGCTTCAAGTGAGTTTGGTGAGGAGAGATATTTTTGTTTAAGAGAGGTCTCTAGCATCCTTCAAATTATGTCAGTCGGGGACTGCCAATTCACCCATGTGTACAAGTGGTCTTACTTGGCTCCCCTGGCAATGTGCACTGGAGTTTAGTGGTTAAAAGCAGAGGTTTTGAAGTCATAGTTTCCAAAGGTTCAAATTCCTAACTTTCTACTTATCAGCCAAGTGACTTAACTCCTCAGATTTCAATTAAATAGTTAAATAGTCTCTGACTCATAGGGTTGTTGAGAGGATTAAATGAAATAATGTGTTAAGACACTTAGCACAATGTTCCGCTCATTGTAATCACTCAATGAAAGTTGGCTGCTGTTATTATTATTGGCTGCCAAGTAGTTGGATGATAGTGCCATATAAGCAGAGGGATGAGAAAGCAACTACATATAAAATCACAGTTTCACCAATGATGGTTTAGTACTGAATTCAAACAGTATTTAACCATGTTTTAAAGCACACAATTTGGGGTAAATGTTGATTCTTTAAAAAGTCAATCTCTAGAGGGCCATAAAAGCTATTTTAATCACTACAACTAATTACAAGGAAGTATAAATCAATAAACTTTAAATGGTCTAAAATATAATAAAGAAAACCATCATTAACAATCATCCAGGAAGCCACTGTCCTTAATAGTGAGATGATGTAAAAGTTGGATGAGAAGAATGAATTTTATTGTTTGGAAACTCCAGACGTTAACAATGCTTTCAGGGAAGTTCTTAATTTGGCACAGAGTTGTGGCTTTTCAGAATGATTATTTACTTTAGATAATTTGAGTTTATTACTTCTAAATTATATGTCTATTAGGCCTGGCATGGAAATAAGTGGCCATTTGCAGCAAGGTATTCTCTGCTCTTAGTATTTTTTGGATCCTTTCTCAGCTCAAGACCAGCTGTCTTGCCATTCTTCCTCCTGAAGCTACAATATTGTTTCAGAGCCCACATCAAGACTGGAGTCCAGTGGCATTTAGAAAGCCTTAACTCCCTCTAGTCCTGCATAGTGGTGACTGACTCAAGTCTAGGGGTCCCAGGGCATTATCTGATCTCCCAGTGTATGTTGCTCCCCTCTGACTAGGAGAGCCAATGCCCACATGGGTTCCTGAGTTAAATTCCTCTCTGCCCATCATATCCCCTAGTCAAGCACTGGGCTTGCTTCTTGCCACCCTATTTATTCTCAGTGGTGTGTTTTCCCAAGGCTAGAATGTGACCATGAATGCCAAGTGAGCAGCAGGGACCCATTATCAAGGATGATGAGGATTGACAACCTCCTGCTCCTGGGATATCCATGCTGCTGAGCTCTATTCCCTTTGTGGTCCTGGCTACACCCTAGGTCACAGCTTTGCTTGCATCACACAAGAATCTGTGAGGCCTTTTGGACAGTGTACCTTTCCAACCCAGTCCCTGTCCTACCCTGGGGAGCAGATCAAGTTCAGGTCCAGCCCCTTCTGTCATCTTCACCTATCTATATTGCAATGGGGGATATCAGAGATGTTACAGACTGGTTCAGCTCTGATGGTAAAGCCAAGAGATTGAGCAGGAAAAGCTTGCCATAGCAGTAAGAACTGGATTTGAGTCTTGACTCTGCAACTAACAAGCCTTCATATCCGCTGACCTCCCTTGGGTAAATCAAAGGGCTAATGAGAACATAAGATGACACAGATGGCATAAATATGCACTGGAAAACTGTTAAGACTAATAAGAAGTTACTGTTGGCTGATCACTGAGCCCCAAATAGAGAGAAGGATTCTGTAATCAGAGTTAACAGAAAATCTAAAATAACAGTAGTTTAAACAAGATAGAATCTCATTTCTTTCCAAAATAAAAGAAGTTTGGAAGTGGGCAGTCCGGAGTTAGAACATTGGTTCAGTAGTTGTTGGGGACCCAGGCTTCTATTATCTTTCTGTTCCATACTAACATATGGCCTCTCTCTTCAAAGTGACCTCATGACCCAAGATGGCTCCAGGGGCTCCATCCATATTACTGACATTAGGAAAGAGGGAAAGGAGCGCCTGGGTGGCTCAGTCATTAAGTGTCTGCCTTCGGCTCAGGTCATGATCCCAGGGTCCTGGGATCGAGCCCTACATCGGGCTCCCTGATCGGCGGGAAGCCTGCTTCTCCCTCTCCCACTCTCCCTGCTTGTGTTCCTTCTCTCGCTGTGTCTCTCTCTGTCAAATAAATAAAATCTTAAAAAAAAAAAGTCACTTAAAAAAAAAAAAAAGAAGACAGGAAACAGAAGAGAAACATTGCCTAAGTCAAACTCTTTTGAAGTGACTTTCTTTTGAAAATTTCATATATTTCTACTTACATCTTATTGGTCAGAACAGAGTCACGCAGCCACATCTAAAGGCAAGTAAGCCTGGGAAATGTAGTCTTTCATTTGGGTGCATTGCCCCCAAGAATGGATACTGTTGGATGGTAACTAACGTTTGCCACGTACGGTCATTTGAAACTGAATTAAATGTCAACATTCCTTGAGAGACAGAGTTTAAAGCGATAACAGTGAAACAATCTGCTTTTGTGATTGGCTCAAATAAAATAAATGACGTCCACTTACTCAATCAACAAAAATATTTTATGTGGCGACTGTATGTCAGGGATTGTGCTCAGCAGCAGAGAGATGGTAGGGAGCTGAGATGAACATCCCTTGCCCTCATAAAATGTACAGTGCACATCTTCCTATGAAAGGAAATGTGTGTAATTCCAAACTGTGGTGTGGGTTGTGTATGGGGAATCGTGTTAGGTGGTCAGACTTGAACTTTGTACCCTCAACTGTGTAGAGGGACAAAGGGCCTCTGTCATTGGGCCTGGAGTCAGCTGGAAGCACCCCCACTAAATGTTTTGGTTACACATTCTTAGCATGCTGATGGTATTCCTCTTCTCTGACCTTCCTCACTGCTGACCAAAGCTGTTTTAACTCTTACCTGTAAATGAGATCCTATCTGCTTGGTCATATTCCCTATGCCTAGGAGAGAATTCTCCCCTATGTCCACAGAGCTGAGGCTACACTCATTGCTCAATCTAAGGAAATTGGGATGTGATGTCCCACTCTCCTTGCCTGTGGTAAATAGATGAGCAATTACTCAGGCATCCTAAGGACCAAAAGCATCCGTCTGCAAATATCGATCCCAATAGGAAATGCTTTATTGTTTGGGCCTGGATTTCTGCTTTGATTTGCTATGGCCATTTCTGATCTTATGATTTCATTTGGAATTGAAATAGAGAATTTTATTTGCATTGCCCTTATTCTTCATTAGCTAATAGTTGGCTTGACCTTGGAATTTTAACATAGTAAAACAAAGAAAAGAGCACAGCATTTTTTCTCCTGTCATTTTGTGGAGCCAAGAATTTTTATTTGTCCTTCTGAAGAGTGGCTTTATTTTTAGCCCCATGCAGCACTTTTAGATGGATGTCCTGTCTGTTTCCACAGGACAGCTCAGATAACCCAATCACATCCAGTTTTAGGGACAAATTCTTTTTGTTCCAACTTAGGAGCATCAAGCATTGCTAGAATAAAGAGGTTTTCGCTCTCCTTAATGAGAAAATATATGGATTAATGATATTTCCATATCACATGTTGGACTTTTTTCTTTGAAGGTTTTGGGTTTGGGTGTATAACTTCATGGTTACATGGAAGATTCTTGGGCTCTACTGCTGGTAAGAAATAGACTGAGTCTGATAAAATACCTCCAGAAATGGGGAGACTCAAAGATCATGAGAATAACAACAACAGCAGTTTCCAAGTGCTCAGGGAAAGATGCACAGCTGGGCTTCTATGGAGCCTGGAGTTTAGGAGGAGAACTGGAAGGCATAATGTGCTTCTAGCATCCATGGAGGCCAGTGGCCTTCCCCAAGAGCTTGGCCATTAATTCAGTTCAGAGCTGTGTCACCATTACTGACTCCAGGCTCTCAGACATACTTGTCAATTTATCTAGTTCTAATGTCCCTTTTGCTTCAAACTTACTTGCTGATATTTTAGCACTAATGACTGAGACGTTTCAAGTTGCATTAGAAAAAAAGAATGACATCTCAGGCTTGTTACACTGCCAGTTGATGCAGCTGCAAGACAAAGGCCTTCAATTCATCTGTATGTCTTGCTGCCCACTCTTCTTGCTCTGAGAAGCGCTCTGGTCCCTAAGGTTACACTGGGTTCTGCAGAAAATGACCATTGCTGTCCTCTGGTGGTAGGTCATGAAGCCAGGGCTGTGTTCTCACAGATGATTTTCTGTCACCTCTGGCAGTATTGGCTTCAAGTACAAAGCTAAGGGTGCTGGGCTTCCATCCCTATGTGTAATGTAAAGCTTACGTGGAGAAAATACCCCACCAAGTTGACTGCCCAGTTACCCTCCTAAGTACAGCTGCCATTTTTAGAAATGTGTGCCGTGTCTGAAGGGCAGTGTGAGCCTCATGCTCAGACCCAGGCCAGAACACCTCAGAGAGAGCATTCTGCCCTGTGTGGTCAGTCACAGCATCCTCATATTATTTTCTACTAGTAATCACTAGGAACCCATCCTCAGATTCCAGGACCTGGTTAGATCCCTTCTCTGACTGGCTTCCTGTCCTGCATGGGCTAGGAAGAAAATCACTAATGAGTAGCTCTCCTTTGGGTTCTTAATGTGACAGCCAAAGGTAAGAAAATTTATCTCAAGGGTAAATTGTGAAGCTTTTTTTTTGATAGTTCATGATAATGAAGATGGTGGGGGAAAAGTATCAAATATCATGGTATGCTTTTGAAATCTGTCAAGAATGGCACTGGCAAGGTGCCTCTTCAGTTAGGATGGTCTTTGGCAACCTCACGGTAAGAGGTCTTCCACAGTAGATTTCTGTGCAACTCAGCAAGACCTTAGAAATCCTGGCCTCAAAGGAGTCACCATTTTGGTCCTTCTATCTCATCTGAGAGGCAGAATGTTTGACATACAAGGATCTTGGGGGGCACTTGGGTGGCTCAGTTGGTTAAGCATCTGACTCTTGATTTCAGCTCAGGTCATGATCTCGGGTCATGGGATGAAGCTCTGCATTGGGCTCCACGCTCAGTGGGGAGTCTGCTTGAGGATTCTCTCTCTCCCTCTCCTTTTGCCTCTCCCTCCACAGTCTCTCTCTCTTTTTCTCTCTCTAAAATAAATCAATAAATCTTTTAAAAAAGAAAGGGATCTTGGACTTTGATTCCACATCATAGTAAGGAGGGAGGCACAATATCAACACCATCACCAACACTATCAGAAGACCTAGCAGGAATACAGAAGCTTCCCTTGGCCATACAAAGATCCTAACATCATGGGGAGGACTCCAGCTGCTGACAGTGGCCAAAGGCTAACCTAGACTTTAATAATCATTTTTGAAGGAATTCCATTTTCAAAAATAATTTATTCAAATATTTTATGTCAAAATAATTCTAAAAAGTACTCATTTCTATTAGTTGCCCCCAATCAAATGTGTATTTAACTACATGAACACCACTATTACTTCATAGTTTTTTATTATAGACTTTTTTTTTATCCACATGAATGTTAAAGAAACTACAACAGAGTTAAATACCATTTTTGATAACATGATTATATTCTTAATTACACTCAATATTAAACTGTAAAATATTTCCAGAGGAATACAATCTTCATTCATACAGCAGGCAAAATACCAGAGAGGAAGGGGCCACATGTAAGTCTGTCCAGTTTGCTGTGAAAAGTGGGTTTGTACGGCTGACACCATCCCAGCTGTCGAAATGTGATCCCCACTGCTAGGACAGGTCTTGTGTTTCCACCAAGAATCACTTCTTCAAATGCAACAGACAGTCTTGCAAAGCTGCTCTCTCCACATGGGCGGCACTGAGATCACTTGGGGCCGTCCACGGATTTCCCATTCTGGTTGGCTAACAGCACTCCCATGCTCTGGGTTCATTTGGCCTTGAAAAACACAAAGACTCAAACTTTGGTTCCACCAAAAGATGCGGCAAGCATTGGCTGCTCTGGTTGGCGCCCCCCTCCCCCCACTAATGAATGGCCACTACAGTCTATTTTCCATGGTTGTCCATGCTGCTTTGAGGTCACTTGTCCTTGGGTTCTCCTGAACCTGATTTTGTATTGGATTCCCAAGCCCTTTCAATTCGCAGTCTTTATGTGGGTCAGAAGTGCTCAGTGGCAGGCTGTATCTTACAAGAGAACAAGAGTAAGTGGTTCTGTGCACCTGCGAGAAGACAAAAAGCACGGAATGAGGACTTCAGCACCATACAAAACCCATCAAGTAGCATTTAGTATATCCTGAGAGAAGACATTTTTAGTACCGTGTGGATAAGATGTTTCAACAGTGACTATGAAAGCATCTTCTTTTTTACATCTATTTGCCTGCCATCTTCGTTTATACATCTCCGTGGACATTGAGCCAAGCTAGAACGATTACATCAGAGTGTGCTGGTTTGCTATGCCTTCTTTACAGTAATGCCATGTTTGCGGGGTTCTAGAAGCTCCGGTTTGCTTAAGACAGCCTGCGGTGAAAGGGGCAGACAGAATTTCATGCACCAGTGCCCTGCTGGCTTTGGCTGGACAGCCCATTACATCTATTTTTCTTGTCCTGAGGTGTTAGGGCAACAGTAGAAGCATGACTGGAGTTTTGTGATTCAACATCAACAAAACCATTGGATTGGCTATTAACTGCATATTTATAACAGATAATAGAGGATGTGAATTAGGCCCTGATCTCCGGGTATGAATCAGAGGAGAGCAGATGAAGTGCAGGAGGCAGAGCCAGGCAGCCGGGCTCAAATCCTGCTGTGTGCTCCCAGTGAGACCACAGACCACATACTCAGCTCTCTGCAGGTCAGTTTTCTCAGCTGTAGAATACAGTGAAAATAGCAGTCCTTCTCTCAATGGGTTGTTTTGGAGATTAAATAAGATAATTGACACAAAGCACTGAGCAGAGTAGGAGCACGTTGTTGTTTTCAATGGAGACTCTTGAAAGAACCTGGTTTTCTATGTCTGACTACAGATGAAAGAAATGGATATGCTATTCCTTCCCTTTGTCTTTGATCTATACAAAAGGAAGACACGGAGTGTTCTATTACAATCCCTCTATATCCTTTTAAGAGCTTTTTCTTGTTATTATTTTTGTAGTAATTATTCCAGAACTGAAATAAAAGTAGCAGGAGTTTACCAAAGAGGTAGATACTCTTAGTACAGGAAGAAAAATTCTCAACCTCTCCAGAAGTATGCAAAGTAGCCATTTGTGATGAAGAAAATGCAGACATGGGTAAAAGTAGGTTGATCGTGCCCTAGGGTGTTATATATGCTCTTGAGCATATTTTAATAAAAGCAGCCCCTTTATGGGAAAGGAAGGAGAGTATGGCAGAAGTCTGGTATGCAAAAATGATAGTCAACATTTTAGACCTGGCAGAAACTTTTATCAGGCTTGGCCACCCACAGTTTATAGATGAGAGTGAGCCTCAAAGAGATTACATGATATTCCACTCAAGATAACATAGGGAGGTAGTGTCAGACTTAGAAGGCAGACTCCTTCCAAACTGGCCCAGTGATCGTTGGGAGACAGAGAAGTGTAATGGAGTCAAATAGACCTGGATTGAATCCTGGCTCTGTCACTTGTTAGCTAAGTGACCTCACTGAACCTCAATGTTCCCATGTAGGAATGGGGATAATAATAGAATCTACCTTATAGAGTTGTAAGGGTCAAAAGAGATAGATAATGTGGCAAAGAATTTAGCCTGGTATCTGGCATAATTAGTGCTCAAGAAATGATAGTTATTATTATTTCTGGCTTGGTCACGAGTTTCTCTATGACTATGAACAAGTCATTTCCCATGATCCACTTTCCACTTGTATAAAATGACTGAAAGACCTGGGTGCTTCAACCAGCTACATGGAGGACATTTGTATAATGTCAAAAGGTGCTTGGGGGGGCGCCTGGGTGGCTCAGTCAGTTAAGCGTCTGCCTTGGCTTAGGTCATGACCTCGGAGTCCTGGGTTCCAGCCCCACATCAGGCTCCCTGCTCAGCAGGGAGTCTGCTTCTCCCTCTGCCCCTCACCCCACTCGGGCTCTCTCTCTCTCATTCTCTCTAAAATAAATAAATAAAATCTTAAAAGGTGCTTGGAAGAAAAAGAACGCAAAGTGATAGTTAAATTAGTGTCGACATCATGGCACTTCTTTGGGAATATAGATTTCACAAAGATTACATTGGGTATCTAAGCAAGACATGGGTCATAGAAACAGAGAGACTGTCAGGAGTAACTCTGGGGTTAAAAACAGTCTTAGATGCAAGGATAATACACACAACATTTTGAAATATTTTTTTCAAATCATTTCCATTGTACTTGTGAGCTTACAATGAAACAAATATACAAAGTAGTCCAATGGCTAATCTACCAGGGCTTGTTTTAGGAGGTAGTTTGAAAATAAAGAAAGCAAACTACACTTAACACAGCTGGTAGCTAAACAAATAGAATTCATTGCCCCAAAGGGAACTATGCCTAGGTTGGAGAAAGGTTTAGATAAATCCATGGGTAATGGGTCTTTAAGGAGTTATCAAGGCAAAGCTAAGTGCATGCAGTGCATGTGCCTAAATTTCAAGTCTGGTATTGTTAAGAACAACAGTTTGGCTCTTCTAATGGAATTACACAGTTAGTATCCTCGTCTGGGTGGACCTTTATTCGACTCAACATGGAATTTCTTCTGTCCTAATGTAGGGCAAAAAAGATTTGTAGAGCAGTGATATGTGGCAATACTTGTTCGGCTTATTAAGTGGATTGCCTGTGGTTTTGAAAAGCTTCCTCCTCTTAATAGTCATATTGGAATCCACTGGGTGGCAAGAACACAGCACACTACCTTAAGGGTCACTCTTGCATAAGACATTAATGCATCAGTCCCTAATTTGGAAACCTGTGGTCACTCAGCAAGGCAGAATTTGTCTCTCTCCCTTGGTGTAATGATTTTTATTTTGTAATCTCTCTTGGGGCAATTCCTTGCAGGGTTGGCATGTTGAGAATCAAATACTGCCTCTAACAATATGGTCGTGATTCTCTGCTTGGCTGATTTAGCTCAGCATTTAAGTAACCACTAATCTTCTGAAAGCACCAGGGTCTACTTAGAGAAATCCCTGTTGTCTGCAAGGATGGAAACAAAATCAGCATGAAGGAAGCATTACTTACTAAACACAAATCAATCTTTTTTTTTTTTTTTTCCACCTAGCTGTACTCGATGTCATCATCAGAGGCATGGTTTCTGGGCAGTGAGTCTTCATTTTGTAGGTGCAAGAGCAGTTCATTTTAAGGAGACAAGATGAGTTGGGGAATCAGAAGGAGTAAAAAGAGAGTTTACTGAAGTTCCTGAGTGGAAATCAGACTACATTCTAATGGATAAATCTCATAAACGTGGAGTAAAAGAAGCCAGATACCAGAGAACATTCTGTACAATGTTCTTTACTCAAGCTCAAAATCAGGTGAAGCTGATCTTTGTTGGGTGGGGGAATACCTGGGCAGGGGTACAGGGAGGCTGTCTGGGTGCTGGAAACCTAAGTGAGTTCTTCTTGTGAAAATCTACTGAATTCTGATTTGTTGACTTCATGACTTGTATGACTTGATGATTTCTGGACTTTGATGAATGTGTGTTATACTTTCATAAAAATGTTACTTAAAAAGAACACATCCTAATATATTCTCTTTAACTTGAAAGAAAATTACTTTGATATTTTCAAATTATACCTATGAGATTATTTGGGTGATTCTTGCCTTGATTACCTTCGTAGTCTGAGTTAAGATTTAGTGAAATCTGTTCTAAAATTATTCATTTCACACAACTGGTACAAACCTGTCTACTCTAATGAAAAAGAAATGCCCAACATCAACTTCAGGCTTAAGAAGAATACCTGCATATATGGAACAGAGCCAACTCACAGGCCCCTTGTGTATGACTTCATGGAGATGGAAACACAATGACTTATTATTTGATTGTCTCTCTTGCGGAAACATCTACTCACAGAGGACAGGAAGTACATGCATTAGGAGCAAGATGGCACTGAATCTAAAGTCAGGAGCCCTGGGATCTCTTCCTAGCTTTGCAACATGGACCTAAAACATCACATCTCTCTTCTCCATACCTCAGTTCCTTGTGTGTAAAATTAAGGGAACGCATATGAATGAGAGACCATCCTGGGGAGATTTTTGAGCTCCTGATGAAATGTGGGTGACATAATTATCATTATCTAAGAAAAATGCTGAAGATTATCACTAATAAAGATGATGACAAGAAGTGGGATTGTCATTTGTACAAAGATGGAGGAGGGTTGTGATATGCAGAGAGAGATGTGAAAGAAAGAAAGGGAACCACAAGCCGCCGTTGTACAGAATTCTTTTTGCCAATAAATTCTATTAAGTTGAAAACATGTTCCAGAGGGAAGGCCTGGGAAGAATGATTCTGATGGGAACAGGTCAAACTGATAAATGACCACAATCCTAGTTGGCCATGAGCACTTACAAATGCTCCCTCTGACATCTGAGTTTTTTCCTGATTTAGCAATTCCAGTTGTTAGGTCAACCTAATGTATTGTTACAGAACCAACAAGCCATAGTTTTTATATCCCTTCTATTCTAACAATTATATATGTCTTCTATGTAATCAAAAAGTTGCTTTTGAAATGTTTAGGTCTGTTCTGACTACAGTTATTGAATTTTTACTGTCTTCCTTGCCTTAGGAGCCCAGAGGATTTGTCTTTTAAATCATTGCCAGGGATGTGGCCTTGAACCTGGCTTCAGCTCTAGAGAAACAATGATTGGTTTAGGGAAAGAATGAATGACTCTTCCTACAGCGGATGTTCTCAAAGGTCCACATTGCCTGCAATTGTTCACATCACCGTCTGTCAGTAGCTCCCTGGAAGCCAGATTTCGGGAAGACTTTCAGAAGCAAAGGAGAGGCAGAGAAGATGAGGCACAGTAACTGTGATTGCTGACATGCCACTTTCGTGTGGAGGGGCAGTAATCGGGGTGTCAGGGAGAACCATAGAGAACAGAAAACCTCAAAACCGAGTGAAGATTGCTTCTGAAGAGGAGTAGAGAATTTCCTTAGTTTTAGGAATTTTCCAAGGAATCTATAAAATGCATACGGCCACTCACTTAGGAAGTCCCATGCCTGGGAATAACAAAGTTCATCCATATATCGGCTGAAACACGGGATGCAACTTTACTAATCCCTTGGGCTATTGTGAATACACCAAATAAAGAACAAGGCTGAGCAATAAGAATTCCGAGTTCAGGAAAATCTCTTTCGTCTGGTAAGCTTACCTTTTAGCTTTTGCTGAGATGGGCACCAAGCTTTTCTTTCCTGATCAAGCTTGCTGCATAGGGGATCTGTAAGATAAAAATAAGCAAAATTATCCAGATAAGCTAAATTTAAAGACAAATACATATAGAGACCCTTCATCATGCCTAAAAATTTGAATGCCAGTGAGTCCCCCCCTAAGGAGAAAAGGTCTCCATCCGATCATCAATAGTATGAAGCTTCCAGGTTATAGCAATTCCTAAGGCCTGTTAAAAAGAGTATCAAGGACAGAACTGGTGATCACACAGGACTCTTGCTAGAGCTAGTCTCTGAGGTCAGTATATGACATTTCACTTTCAGAATTTTTTTAAATTTGCATTTAATAATATGATACTATTATTTTTTTTATTTAGGTATGAAAATGAAACTTACGATGTTATAATGTACGTCCAAAATAAAGAGACAAGGATGTGATTAAGAACTAGTTCAGGGGCGCCTGGGTGGCTCAGTCATTAAGCATCTGCCTTCGGCTCAGGTCATGATCCCAGGGTCCTGGGATCGAGCCCCGCATCGGGCTCCCTGATCGGCGGAGAGCCTGCTTCTCCCTCTACCACTCCCCCTGCCTGTGTTCTCTCTCTCGCTGTCTCTCTCTCCATCAAATAAACAAATAAATAAAATTAAAAAAAAAAAAAAAAAGAACTAGTTCAATGCTATCTTTCATTTAATTACAGTGACAAAATATGCTGTCATTATAAATGACAAATAAGATGAACTGAACATGAATTATTACTCTGGGTAATTTCCCAATAACTACTAAGAAGCATCAGAAATAATTGCACTGAGTGGAAAATAAAACCCCTGAGGATGCTACCTGGATAAACTTGAAAAGTGCTTTTCAGTGCTGGGACTTTGAACGAAAGCCTATCCCATTTGATATGTTACTTTTCATTAGAAGATTCAAATGGCTGAAATTGCATTACATGTTTTATTTAGATTTTCCTCTTCATTAACCCCAGTTAAGGTATTCTATCATTATGTTACTTACCTTCATCATGATAAGGCTAAACTCAGGACTCTAAAGATTTGAACCTATTTTATATTTAAAGAAGTGAATATCCAGCCTTCTAGAATGTAACGTGAAATATGGCTATTACATAAAAGCAGCGAGGGAAGTGCAATTATTTTCATCTGATTAGGCAATGCTTTTGAATACTGATACATATACGTTCCCCACATTTCCAGCATATTTGTGCTTTGTTCTCCTGATCCACCATCCATAAATATGAGCCTTTTCTACTGGGAAGGAACTATGAATCTACAATGATGTGAGTGACTAAGATTAGCTGGACCATTGTGCCATAATAACTGGCCAGTTGAATCATGCTTTTTAATGGCAGGAAAAAAAAAAAAAAAGAGAAGACTAACACAGTCATCTCACTATTTTGATACACAAACACAACATGGATGCATCTAACAGGCACATATCTGCTAAAGGCCACAGACAACAGCAATAAATTAATGATTCATTCAGTTAGTGCCATAAAAAGTTCAGAGTCCCAATCTCACATTTTAGGACGTGAACTGAGATGAACTGGACAACTGTGACAAGAACAGTAACATAGGGACCTACTCTAGTTACCTCTTCTTCTCACTCCAGCTCATGCTATACCTGCTGTTAACAGAGACATGCGTTTTCCACCACGGTGCGTGTTGTGATATGCCAAAACACATGGATCACCTCTCTCTTTAGATGCATGATACAACAGAGCCTCAAATGGAATTTTATTATTTAGGATAAGAAGTAGAAATGATGTAAGCCTCTGGGTATGAGGAATTACCTAATACAATGTGTTTGCGCCACACTCACATTTAGAGAAAGTCCTCGACACCAAGATTCGATGCCACAACGATTTAGAAAGCATCTGTTCCATCCCAGACACTACATAAGTTGACATCACCTTGGGCTGTCTCATCAAAGCCAATAAACTACTCATTCTAACCCAAAGAAAAGGGCCTGAAGGGCAATGCTTTCAGATCTATGTCAGAATGCCTTTTTCTTTCCTTCCTTCCTCCCTCCCTCTCTCCCTTTTCTCTTTTTTTTTTCCCCACCAGAAATAACAATGTAGCATTTTATTAAGGTGGGAAACTGAGAAGGAAAAGAGAAAAAGGACTCGGCAGGGGAAAAAAGGATATTTCTGCATTTGAGTCCCAAACCTCCAGATGGGAATTTAAATCTGTTTGAAGAATCACCCCCACTCAAACATTGTTGCACTCATTTCATTAAAACAAAATGAAATAAAAGCCAAACAAAAACAAAGACCAAAAAGCATAAGGTTGTGAGCTGAAAATCATGTTTCTTCAACAATGCTAAGTCCTAAACCATGAATGATAAAGAATATACTAGCACATGGCTCAACTGTTCATGGAAATTACCCTATTTCCTTGATTCTAAAGTGCATTTTTCCCCTCCCGTTTTAACATCTCTGAGATTAGATGTCTTATAATTGACGATATCTTAGAATTATAGCTGGAAATTTCTTTTCTTGTGATACATCAAGTAATGGTGCCTCTTACAATTGACAGTTATTTGGGTTCCATGAAATGCAACAGTGGATTCACAGAGACCTCGGCAAGCACTCCCCAGCCTGGGAGCTCAGGCTCCTAGAGGCTCCATTTGAGCTAATTATTCCATGTAAATTTCCTGTACTAGAACTTATAAAACCTTTTTTCTTTTTTTTTTTTCATTTTGACCAGCTTAGAAATCACCAAGATTGGCATGGACAAAGAAAAAAAAAATCCCTCAGTTATATAAATTCTAAGTTAATTACCTAGTTGGTGTTAGTCTATCAAAAGTATAAAAGGATAACTTCCTAGTTTGTGCCAAGAAAGAATTAGCCTGACCTCAGACATTCAGGTGGGTTAGCGTGTCAAAAGGAGAAAGAAGAGAAGGCCACATAACCAGGGAACTGTGATTGCCTTGTCAAGATGCATGGCAATCGATCAATAACGGGAAAAGGACCCACTGTAGTCAAAGTCTGTCTGCTGCTGGAGAATGTTAAGGCAGCATCAATTCGTCTGACTTGTAGGGACCTTCTTTTCTTGCATATTTAGCCACAAAAGCAAAATCCTCTAGTGGCCTAGGGAGCTCTTCCTAAAAACATAGTGCCAAACAGTAATTGTTCTATCTACCTTTTAAAGAGCACGTAGACCATATTTTAAAAACTCTCTGGGTGGAGACGGTAGAAGTCTGAGCAAATTCCCATCCTAATGAATCCTGGAGAATCTCCAAGGAAAGACCCTATCACTGAAGATCTGTGCCCTTGCCAAAGAGGGAGGGCCCCTCCAGCAACAGTAAAGACCTCGCTCTTTTCCCTTTGAGGAAGCACTGTGCTCCCACCATCGGGAAGTTGTAAATTGCTTTTTTACAAGTCCACAGTGAATGAAACATTAGTACTAAATCTATTGATTGAGCGTTATTTTAATTGAGGCTTTTAATGAAGAACTTTTGAGACCAGCTTCCGGGGGCCGTGTGGGTCTGCAGTGTTCTGGAGAAAACAGCAGAGGGCACTTTGAGACTAGCACATTTTCTCCATCGATGGGCCTCTTACTAGCAATCCAGCAAGTTCGAAGGATGTCAATCTGGGTTGAGCCATTTATCACAAGCTCTCTTTTGCAGCTTCACAAGGTCCTGCAAGAATTATGACTAAAGAAGAGTATGTCTTCGACAAACCTACGGCAGTAGCTGCTACACAGAGGTACTTGATCAAAAAACACTGTTGCCAAATTATCCCTGAAAAAAGTTATCAAGGCATCATAATGTGTAAATTATATTTCAGTCCTTGGAAAAACCTTAATCAAAAGGTTATACACTGAGTAAAATATCTTCAGCTTCTTTTTTTAATTTTTAAAAATTTAGATATCATTGATATGTAACCCTGCATTTATCTTCTTCACCTTCTTCTTAATTGTACAGGGTGATAGGTTTTGTTTTCAAAATCGAACAAAGTTTTCCTAGAATCACAATCCCCTTGTGAATGAGAAAATTTTTTGTTCTGTGCTATACTACACACTAACATTTTCGTGAACTTGTTAAATTTTAAATCTTTTGCATTTGGTTCATAGTGAGAAGAATATATTTCTTTGTTTGTATAAATAACTCTAGCATAGTAAAGAAAACATTCTAAGGGTTTGAAAACCCAGGGCAGGGGTTGAGGACTTTAACACAAACTGTGTGAAGTACTATAAATTCTGATTTTAAGCTATTAAAAAAAAGTTATCTTGTTGCCCATGTATAAATGTTAAATAAACTGCATATGCTTTAAATCTCACATTGAGAGAAACGCACATTCATTTATAAATGTACAAAGAGAGTCAATTATTTGACTGTATAGTCATCACCACTTCGCATTTAACAAACTGAAAAAGGAAGCGGTGGTGCAGAAATTATAGTCAGTGGAGAATCTAAAAATGCAGAAGCCAAAGAAATTTATAAGTTTTCTTTCTATAGCAATGATACCCGAGATGCTTTCGATATAATCTTTTGGATAAGAACACTGTGTAACAGCATAGGATAAATGCATTTTGGGTCTATGGGAATTGTTATAAAATATGATGGCTTTAGTATATCTGAATTCTCCATTTCTGCAGGATGGGATGGGTTTTTATTTCATCTAAAGGGAAAAAAATGCCTATTCTGTAGGCAAATGACTCTTCTGTAATATATGCTCTGTAAACCTTAAATATAAAATAATTTAAATATAATACAATCAGATAATTCTGAGTGAATTGCCCTAATCCTAGGAAGCAAAGCATGTAACCATATTTACTGATGAATTAGATCATTCAACTAAAAATATTGAGAAAGTGAATAATTGTGATACCTAGCAACATCTTGAAAATTTTTAGGTAGAATTTTCTAAAGATATTAGCACCCCCCTGCCAAGTACTTTAGTAAATAAAACAAGCTGAATAAAAGATTAGATAAATTTCTGTTCAGGTAACCTTGAGTTTGCTGCCTCAATTCCAAAGCGGATGGTATAAAGTGAACACAGGTCCTTCTTGCACAAAAATCTATCTAGCCACCAGGACTTGAAAATCCTACTATTAGAGGTACTGCTTTGGGAAGGGGTGTGCCATGAAATCGATCACTCATACTGGCATAGCTTTCGATGACAAGCACGAGCATTTCATGTTGATTACGCACCTGTGCCTTACTATATCCCTATCAGGGCGCTAGATTAGACCTTACAACGAGTTCCTTTGGCTGAGGAACTGACACTTAATGGACTATATGGGAGTAGTCTTTCTTTTTTTTTTTTTTTTAAATTTTATTTAGTTATTTGACAGAGGGAGAGACAGCGAGAGAGGGAACACAAGCAGGGAGAGTGGGAGAGGGAGAAGCAGGCTTCCCGCTGAGCAGGGAGCATGATGTGGGACTCGATCCCAGGACCCCAGGATCGTGACCTGAGCCGAAGGCATACACTTAATGACTGAGCCACCCAGGCGCCCGGGAGTAGTCTTGAACTAAAGTTTGCAGACCTTCCAGCTTGTGTCTGTGGGTCCCAAGGACAGTGCTTCCCATAATTCACCAGTATGGCTTTCCTTAGTCATTTTAGTAGTAGTTTCTTAGCACAAAAGAAAATTTGAGGAAATCAGGGACAAGCCAGGGAAATTTGGAAAAGAATTAAGAGGACCACTCTATGAGAGTATCAGAGTTGAGTCAGAGGTCATCCCTGGATGGTGATTCATTCAGCAAATGTTTATTGATAGCCATTTGATGCTAAACACCAATGCTAGGTATTGGAGGCACTGTGAAGACCCTTCCAGTCTTACGGCAGGAAACACAAGAGAAGAAGAAGGAGGGACAAATCATGTCTATTACATTTATTTTCATGTTGTTGTCCTGGACGTGCTTTTGTGGATTTCAGAAATTATATGGTACGTACAGGACTGGGGGAACTATTTCTAGCTTCTCCCAAAGAATTTAATTTGTGACCAGGAACCATATACTATCTAGAGAAATCTGAATTAATAACACTTGTCTAGATAAATGAATATATGATGATAAAATATTTTGTGATACGGTGTAATAAAAATGTTTAGTAATACCAGTTTATATCTTCCAGGTACCGAATATCTCAAAAGCCATTTTTTCTTCTATTAATACTGCCCGCTTATTACATGGAGACAGTATCATTTCCTCTTTCACTAAAGCAACTGAATGTCAAAGAGAATTAAGACATTAAAGTTACATAACTGACCTTAAACAGGGACACTGAAATAAATACTTAGTCCCCTTTCCTAAAGCCCATGTTGCTATATTCGACCCCCCACCCCACGAAATCACAAACTTTTGGTTGCATGTGTTGCAATTTTTATTTTAAGAGTCTAAAAGTGATGTGTAAAATCAATAAGGTCTTAAAATTTTACATCTCCCTGTCTCCAAACCTATACTTAAATTCTTCCTTTGGATCGGGGTGCCTGGCAAGATAGGCTGAACCAGCATGTGATTCTTGATCTCAGGGTGGTGAGTTCAAGCCCCACATTGGGTATAGAGACAACTTAAAAATAAAATCTTAAAAAAGAAAAATAAATTTGTCCTTTGGACAAAGAAAACAATAAGCATATTCCCAGCAAGTAATTAATAGCTCTTATTACCTAGGTATCAAAAGCTGAGAATGTAGATACATTTTTCTTTAACCTCTCTGGGGGCTTAGTTATCAATCAATTAAGAAAAATCCTTCTACACCCCAACCCCTCCTATGACTTCAGGTGCAAACAAAACTAACACAAACAAAACCGAAACAAGAAGAAAGGTCCTGTTTAAGAGGCATCTTACGCTGACGTGGCTTTCAGAACAGAGAATGTTAACCAGTACTTGAGGCCAATGAAAACCAGCAGATGTGTTAAGAGCATAAGTAGCACTTTTTTTTTTATAAATATATTTTTTTAAGATTTTATTTATTTATCAGAGAGACAGAGACAGAGGCAGGCAGAGGGAGAAGCAGGTTCTTTGCTGAGCAAGGAGCCTGATGTGGGACTAGATCCCAGGACCCTGGGATCATGACCTGAGCCGAAGGCAGACGCGTCCCCATAAGTAGCACTTTTAACGCAGCTCCCAGAATGGGGAAAAACCTCATGAGCTACAAGGTTGTTTTAAAAATGACCCCTAGCAATCTCCATTAACACGAGCACGATTTCTCTGATGCAGAAAGAAAACATTAATACCTATCTTCCTTGAGTTATCCCGATGGAGAGCTAGCTATCTGGCTCTCTAGACAAGACAGGCAGGTATGCGTAGATACATCCTTAGTAAGATAAGAGTAACATGGACGAGCTCAGAAACGTCAAGCAACCCAAATTATAATAATCATGCTGAGAATACCACTAAGGATCGGTGTATGTCTTTATCCAGGTGATTAAAAATATCTTACAAACATAGAACAGAAATTATTTTCCCTACTGTACTCATGTAAATCAGAGTATGGGAGACTGTTTTAAAAGGACTAATGATTAATACCAGATGTATCTGCATGGGGATGAAGGGCAGTGAATTCAGAATGAAAAAACCAAAAAGGCAACAAAAACCCCCACGACATGTATTTACCAGGCACCTTCCTGCTTCCCTGGTTCCACATAAATACATCTTAGCGTCCACTTTTCAATATGATTAGGAGAGGGTGAATAACACACTTCATTCGGAAAGAATCATTTCTTTTCATCATCCTTCAAGTGAATTTAATTGATTAAGTGTATTTATACTGAGTTTATTGGCAGCAGAGGGCCTGGCTCAGGTCTGGGTAACAAAAGGAGAGAAAGAGAGAAGACAATTGCCCCTCACTGAGCTTCTAGTGCATCCCAGCACCGTGTTCACATGTTTGCACAGTGGGAGACAATGCAGGTACCTCTGGTTCACCCACAGAGACAATTTACACATCTGTCTATTAACACATGGTAGGTAGTTACATTTCGAGGAAACGTACTGACACATCTGTTTATCCTGTGTCTAAGTAAACCTTTTGGTAATTAGTATCTAAACCAGCTGAGAGGTAAGTGGTAGGTGGACCAAAGGGTTTCACGGCAAAAACGTGAACAGGTTCATACATTGGGTGGTTTGAAAACAAACCCATCAAGTGGCATAGATTTTTAAGTAGAAATCATCTTACAATTTGTAACTGTTGCACCATTTCTTCTCGGTAGGCTAGTTCCCTTTTCATCTGATCTTGAAAATTATCTGGTAGGAGAAACAAATAGAGAAAGACATTAATCAGAGTCACAAAATCTTCTTTTAGCATTTTTAGTAAAAATATTACTCATGGTCCCAGAGAAGCCCATTCCCCTTTTTAAAAAGGACTGTGGTATTTTTTAAGTAAATAATGTAGCTGTTGGAAGGGATGTTTTCAAGGCTCCATAATCAGAACAGACAACAAATGTTGAGAGAGTAAGGTCTATATCTCATAGTTCACAGCATCCCATAGCCCATCTAGATAGATGATCCCTCGCATATAATAACTAGTCAGGGCACCTGGGTGGCTCAGTCGGTTAAGGGTCTGCCTTTGGCTCAGGTCATAATCCCAGGGTCCTGGGATGGAGCCCCATGTCAGGCTCTCTGCTCAGTGGGGAGCCTGCTTCTCCCTCTCCTTCTGCCCCTCCCCTTGCTTGTGTGCGCACACTCACGTGCATGTGTGCTCTCTCTCCCTCTCTCTCTCTCTCTCTCTCTCTCTGTTAAATAAATAAATAAATCTTTAAAAAAAAATAGGAATGTCTGGTGCAGTCATGTTCTCTACCTTTGCCTGTTTGAGCAGGTCACAGGTATAGAGCTTCCGCTGTCTTAGGAAATGTGCACCCTTGTGCATGCAGGTCATGCCTCCTGGGTGATAAGATGAAGGTCTGTTAGCCATGTCTGCCTCTCTGCACTCCCTAGAGACTGATAAACATACTCTGATTCTCCTAACCTGTGAACTCTCTCCCTCCGCATCAGCCTTATTTTGTGGTCCTCCGTGGGCCAGGAGAGGTTCTACAGACCTTGCCTCCATCTGAGAACGGCGAGGGGTTTAAGAAATATTGTTATGCAAACTATCTTTGCCATCCTACACAGTGATCATTTTTATTGGGAAATGACTTTCCAACGTGTATCGTGTCATTGCAACCTCTCCAGGTGATTTTTTAAAAGTGTGGACCCACTAAAAAAAGGGGGGGAGTGGGCCTGGCGAACTTTGGCATTTTCTGCCTTATATGAGAACCTCACATGATCTCCTATGGACTCTGTGGTGGATAGTTAGGGCAGCAGTTTGGAAAAACCAGAAACTTCGTCACATCTTTTCCTCAGCTCTTCCTTTCACCTCTACAGTTGCTGGTGTGTGAATCCTTCCCAGTTTGCCACTGTCACCTCCCCAACATGGACACCTCTTCCCTGCATAGCTTCCCAACTGACCACCTGGCCTCTGGGCCCTGCCTCTGTAAATCCCTCTCCTTCTCCTGCTGAAAAATCTGTGATGGCTTCCCATTGCTTTCAAGAGAATAAATCCTTTCCTGCTGGTGAGATGCTGGGTACTTGGAAATTAAAAACATATCCTTTTTATTTTTTTGACTTCTACCCTTCTATACTATTTGAGTTCCTTCCCCAACCTCAAGCATGCTTTTTAAATTAGTTAATTAATTAACTTATACTTTTTTAAGAGCAGTTTTAGGTTCACAACAAAATTAAGGGGAAGGTACAGAGATTTCCCCATCTGCCCCCTGCCCCCACACCTGCATATCCTCCCTCATTATCAACAACCCCCACCAGAGTAGGACATTGGTTACGACGGATGAACCTACAGTGACACATAAGCATCCAAAGTCCCTAGTTTACCTTACGGTTCATTCTTGGTATTGTACATTCTATGGATTTGGACAAATATACAATGACATATATTCACCATTATAATATCAGAATATCCACCAGTATAAGAGCAGAGAAAATACAGAGTATTTTCACTGCCCTAAAATCCTCTGTGCTTTGCCTATTCACCCCTCTCCTCCATTCACCCCTGGCAACCATTGATCACTTATTGTCTCCATAGTTCTGCCTTTTACATATTTTAAAAAGATCCATTCCCTAGTCTCACCTCTGAATTTGACACGAAAGGTATTGTAATAGGGGAGGGTACATGGCACAATGCAAGAGTCAAGGGGGAGTTATGGGGCAAGAAATGCTTGAGCAGAGATGTAGAAAACAATATTTTATACAAAGACATGGGAAGAGGCATAGGGAAGAGCAAGTGACTCATTTGGTTGCCGCAAAGAGGGTAGAGGAAACCCCTGCGTCCCATCACCCACCAAACCTGACAGTGGCACCTCCCTGGGATCCTAGAAGATGTTAAGGACAATTCAGAGTGGAATGGTGATGCTTAGTCCTTACTTAATTCATGCTCATTGGTCTATGATGGTACATTTAATACAGTTCTTTAAGAAAACATGAAAAAAAAATAAAGCCATTAAAATGTTAGAAAAAATGGTGAATATTTTTATAAAATTTGGGTGGGGAAGGGTATCAAAGATAGAAAAACCAAAAAAGGGAAAGATTGATAGATTTGTTTGACAAAAATTTAAAAATTTCGTATGACAATAAATCACAAATAAATTGAACCCTCAACACGCAAAAGATCATGGTCAACATCTAAAGGTAATTGATACAAACAAAAGAATATTTGTGATGTGACAAAGACTTAATATATTAGTATGTAAAAAGTTTATAGAAATTAATGAGAAGAACACATTAAAAGAAATATGAGAAGAGAATATAATGGGCATATACAAAACCTACAGCTGGAAAGTAGACATGGAAAGTGCTCAACGTCCCTAGCATTGAAAGGAAACGACATGAGCTACCATTTTTCCTTAAGTTAGAAGAGACTAAAAGAAAAAGTGCAATGCGGTGTTCCAAGAATGGGAGTATAAATTAGTACAATCTTTCTGGAAAGTAACTAGAAATTACATATCAAGAGCTATAAGAAGTTCCTACTCTTTATTTATTTATTTATTTTAAGATTTTATTTATTCATTTGACAGAGAGAGAGACAGAGAGAGCAGGAACACAAGCAGGGGGAGTGGGAGAGGGAGAAGCAGGCTTCCCGCTGAGCAGGGAGCCCGATGTGGGGCTCGATCCCAGGACCCTGGGATCATGACTGAGCCGAAGGCAGACGCTTAACGACTGAGCCACCCAGGCGCCCCTTATTTATTTTTTTTAATTTAATTTAATTTTATTATGTTATGTTAGTCACCATACAATACATCATTAGTTTTTGATGTAGTGATCCATGATTCATTGTTTTCATATAATACCCAGCGCTCCATGCAGTACATGCCCTCCTTAATTCCCATCACCAGGCTAACCCATCCCCCCACCCTCCTAGAAGTTCCTACTCTTTAACACAGCAATCCTTTCAGGAGTTTATAGTAGGGGAATCATTATAGATACGTGCAAGGATTTAGTTCCAGTGATGTCCATTGTCTAAAACTTTGATAATTTTAATGTCTAACATAAAAATACATTATAAACTCAAAATAGAGTAAAGACCTAAATGTGAGACCCAAAACCATAAAGAATCCTAAAAGAGAGCACCGGCAGTAATTTCTCTGACATCAGTCATAGCAACATTTTTCTATATATGTCTCCTCAGGCAAGGGAAACAAAAGCAAGAACAAACTATTGGAACTACATCAAAATAAAAGCTTTTGCACAGTGAAGGAAACCGTCCACAAAACAAAAAGGCAACATACTGAATGAGAGAAAATATTTGCAAATGATATATCGGATGAGGGGTTAGTATCCAAAATATGTAAGGAAGTTTTACAACTCAATACCAAAAAGACTGATCTGATAAAAAATAAATGGACAGAGAACCTAAATAGGCATTTTCCCAAAAAAGATATCCACATGGACAACAGACACATGAAAAAATGCTAAGTATCACTCATCATCAGGGAAATGCAAATCAAAACTTCCATGAGATGCGGTTACACCTTACCCCTGTCAGAATGGGTAAAATAGGGCGCCTGGGTGGCTCAGTTGGTTAAGCGACTGCCTTCGGCTCAGGTCATGATCCTGGAGTCCCGGGATCGAGTCCCGCATCGGGCTCCCTGCTCGGCAGGAAGCCTGCCTCTCCCTCTGATCCTCCTCCCTCTCATGCTCTCTGTCTCTCATTCTCTCTCTCTCTCAAATAAATAAATAAATAAATCTTTAAAAAAAAAAAAAAAAGAATGGGTAAAATAAAAAACACAAGAAACAACCAATGTTGGTGAGGATGTAGAGAAAAAAGAACCCTCGTGCATTGTTCATGGAAATGCAGGCTTGTGCAGCCACTGTGGAAAACACTATGGAGGTTCCTCAAAAAATTAAAAATAGAAATAGAAATACCAATAATTCCGCCACTGGGTATTTACCCAAAGAAAACAAAAACACTAATTTGAAAAGATATACGTACCTCTATGTTTACTGCAGCATTATTTACAATAGCCAATATATGAAAGCAACCTAAGTGTCCATTAATAGATGAACAGATAAAGAAGATGTGGTATATATACACACATGGAATGTTATACAGCCATAAAAAAGGATGGGTTTGTGTTTTTGTGGGGTTTTTAAAAAAAATTTTTTTTCCCCCATTTGGGATAACATGGATGGACCTGGAGGATATTATATGTTAAGTGAAATAAGTCAGACTGAGAAAGACAAATACCATATGATTTCACTCATATGTGGAATCTAAAAAACAAAACAAATGAATAAAACAAAAAGAAGAATTAGACCTATAAACACAGAGAATGAACTAAGAGTTGCCAGAGGGAAAGGGGATGAGGGGATGGGCCAAATGTGTGAAGGGGAGTGAGAGATACAGGCTTCCAGTTGTGGAATGAATAAGTCATGGGAATAAAATCACAGTATAGAGAATATAGTCAGTGGTATTGTACTAGGGTTGTATGGTGATCGATGGTAGCTACACTTGTGGTGAGCATAGCATAACCTAGAGAGATGTTGAATGACTACACTATACACCTGAAACTAATGTAACATTATGTTTCAACTATACTCAAATAAAAAATTTTAAAAAGAAAGTACATTTATGACTCCCTGTAGTAGTGGAAAGAAGCTCATGTTAAGTGAAACACAGGAGAGTAAAAAATGGGGTGTATAATATTTCATTTTGTTAAAAAAAAAAAAATTCAACATGCATTTAAAAAGCTGAAACTCCAAAATGTTAACATTGGTTATCTCCAGGTGACAAGATTATGGGTGATTTTTCTTTCCTTTTCTTTGTATTTCTGTATCTTTATGGTTTCCCACAATAGGCATGTGTATAACTTTTGAGATATAAAAGTTGTTAATTGGCAAATGGAAAACAAACCCTAAAATTTCTGCTATGTTCTAAAGGTTGATGAAGGCACAAGTTAAGTGGAGATTAAAAAAATCATTAAGCTAATTTCTCTAATGAGACTTACTTAAAACCCAGCTCTTTCTAGAACATGATAATATAAAAGGAGGTAGCAGAGAAAGCACCAATGTGCAGTGTGCCACCCAACACGGTGGCAAGGACTGTGCTCTGCAAACACGGACAGTTTCAAAGCCCAGGGTTTTACAAAGAGCAATAAAAAGTATGCAGCCTACATTCCCAGGACCAGAAAAAAGAAAACCCATATGGTACAGCTGGTCCACGTGGTAGATCCTACTCATCAAGCAATAGGCTTTGGGGCTTACTTTGTTTACATTGTATTCATTTTGTTATCACTACTTTTAACAACTGTTGGACCTTTTCATCCATACCGTGTTTTAGAATTCCTCCATCGCTCCGTCTCTGGAGGACGATACAAAAAGAGAGAGGAAACCACTCAACATAGAATGATTGCGGTAAGAGCCAGAGGTGAAAGATGGGATAATCATATTCAAGTAGATGAAATATAGTTTGTTTTTAATAAAAGTAACCTTAACAGTAACATGGAAGAGTAGCTCTTTAGAAGAATCTAAAATGATGACATAGTCAAAATCTACTACTGAAATATTTCACAGAGCCCCAGTCACTGGGCCTTCCCTGTCCTAACTGACTGGCCTTTCCATCAGTTCTCTCCAGTGCCATGAATTTGTCACATGCAAATCCAAGGACTCAACTTATGAGCCCTCACTAATCTCCTTTATACAACAGTTTTCAGCTTCCCAATCTCATTCTTCATTGTCGGTTTTAATCTCTTCGAATAGGACACCAGAATGTATATCAGTCATGTACCGAGAGCATGTCCTGTTCCCACAATAGAGCAGGTGCCCTGCAGGCAGCTACAGGACACCCTTTCCTGAACCTGTGAACAATGCCATGGGGTAGAGAAGAGTAGCAGGTGTAAAACAATCTGAGAGGAACCAACACAAACACCTGTGGAGCTAGAAATAAACACAGTAGGACGTCAGCAAAGAGTGCCTACTGTAAGAGTAGGAAAGCTTCCTGGAGGTGGTGGCTTGAACTGTGTCCCAAATGATTAGGAACGCTTAGATGAGGGGAGGCATTCCAGACTAGACAAACATAGTCCGCAGAGGTGGAAAGCAAGGGGAGAGAGTGATCTGTAGGGTAACCGGAGCTCAGCAAGGAGGGGAGTGGAGGTAAGACCGGAGAGGCATGGTGGGCCAATTACGGAAAGTTCTGAGAGTCAGTCAGGAGTTAAATTAGATACAACATGATCAACAGTAGGGGATTAATATAGCTTCTTGGGTAGAAGATTTGGAGCCAGAGGTAGAGCTTTGGCAAGACTGGGCTAATGGTAGTGGGCAGAAAGGGCTGGAGTAGGGAAGAAAGGAGAGGGCCCAGGGCACCCTGTTGCAGTGAAGAGGGCCTTCTCCACTGGTTGCCTCATTCAGCAACTCTTTGGCAGGTCCCCAGCTCAGAGGTGAGTTGGTACCTGTGGCGAGAGAGTGAAATGAATGAAAACTACAGTCAAGGGATGGATGCCATAATAAAGGCAGGTATAGGGCTCTGGAAGAGAAGGGAGGAAGAGGAGACATAGCTGTTAGGGAAGGGGGAAACAATGACTTTGGTGGCAACCATGACTTCCAGATTTACAGCAAGTAGAGACACCTGTTTATTCTTCTTCCTCCAAACTTCTGTCCCCAAGTATGAAGACCTGCTTTCTCCTCCTCCTCCCCCTTCCCCTCCTCCCCACCCTTCCTTGTCCTCCTCCTCCATCCTTCTTCTGATCTTTACATTTACTGTCTCCATGCCCAGGATTCATTCCTGTGGTCCTAATTAGCCCTCAGAACCACAACAAGAAGGCTAGGGAGAAACTCAGAAATTTGAACCTATTTTAGAAAGGCTTTTCTAGAGCTCAGTGCTAATCACCTCCTCCTCCTCCTCCATCCTTACCACCACCATCCTCACAGCTGACAGTACGGAGCACATCTCTCAGGCTGGGCTATGCATAGCACTTCACACGGTTCCTCTGATTTACTCCATGCATCCTCCCACAAGACAGGAAGTATCTGGCCCATTTGACCATTTCCAAGGTCCCACAACCAGGAAGAGGCAGAGCTGCAGAGTGAACTCAGGTCTGGGTTCCTAATCCTCACACGTGATAGCTTAGCTGAGGTCCACAGTGTTCTAAGTAACACGCTTTTGAGTGTCATGACTGAGAGTCCCCTTCCTAGTAAAAGGCTCTGTGAAACTCTGGCCAGGATTCCTCTACGATTCCTTCTGATGCGGCTTCACAAAGTTCCATTTTCCCCCCTCTGAGCGAATCTAAATCTGTCTGCAAGCCTCATGGCCTCTCACATTTAGTAAACAAGCACGTAATGCACATTTGCTATTTTCATTGGTGTGAAATTAACTGCCTCTTTGTGGTATGTCTAAACCACGCATTATTCAAACTTGGGCACACACATGCCACTTCCTTGGTCAGTGGAGTACGCTGCAGATAAAAAACAGGAAAAAAATTTTGTTGTTCTTTAATTGAAGTGTTTCATGGATGTGGCAATCACAGAGGATTCAAAAGGATGAATGATAGGTCTGAATCAAAATGGGCCGGTTGTACTGTAACATTCTAATTTCTTTTGAACAGAAACAGGTACATACTCTATGGCAGGGCAATTAAGAAGGAAAATGTACCAATTATTATAAATTACTTAATTCCTTAAAATGATTAATTAGCTTTTATCAAGGGGATAAATTACAGATACACTGACTTTATGGGGAGTTAGGTGACTTTATGGGGAGTACCAAGGCTGGTGCTTTAGGGGTTCAATGGCACTTTGACCCACTCTGCTGGATCTAAAAGCAAGGATTTGCAAACTCAACAATGAGATAAACATCAGCTCATAGGGGAAGCAAACAATTCAAGGTCTGCTCATTGCTGTAAGGAACTGGGTATTAAAATACTGTTTTAGAAATGAGAGAACCGTGGATCCTTTGGAAGCACTTGGTTTTTAAGATCTCAGAGATACTTTTTAAATGTTTCTTTCTCTTTTTCTTGAAGCCACAATGTCATGATGATCCTAAAACACTATTAAAAGCTACAGGCCATGCTCCACCCTTCCATCTTACTCCGAGCCCTCAGCAGGCAGTCTCGAAATTCAAAACACTGAAACACTGTGAACTCCGAGCCTCCCCTGTGGGTACTGAGAGATCACAAACTTGGCAGACCCTGCTGCTCCTTGTTGTCAGAGCTCTCCTCCATCATGCATCCTCCTTGTTTTTATCCCGGCTAAGTGCTCCGTGGAACTCAGTTCGAGATGTGCCAGGAACCCAGTCCTCTTCAAAGCTGCTACCCGAGAAGGCGTCTTTTAGTTGTGCTGACGATCACATGTGAGAAGCCCTGGTGAATGCAGACCTTCATGCTCATGTTATTAAAATTGTCACAAGTACTAAAAAATCTCCCAGATGCTGGCCCATGGCCCTAGCACAGGAATTGCCAATGTGAGTTTTGTGGTTCCCACATTCATAACAAGTGGCATGCTGACATTTTAAAAAAGCGTCCCAGAAAAAACTAATATTAAATTTACAGAATTCAAAACATAAGTTTACATACTAATTTCTTTCCCACTTTCCTTTCTCTGGAGCGAGGAATACGACTAAAAGAAACTCCAAAAAGCTTGAAAAAACCGCACTGTGACATATTTGTCCAAATGTGACCCAGCCCAAGGCTGGTGAATTTTAGAAATGTGGACACCTAGCATTAAATTCTAGGACTCTGGGAATAGAACTGACAGTTTTTACGCTACCGTATCTGCCACCAAATTTGGAATGGAATTTTAACATTGAATATGAATGGAGAATTCAGAACTGCTAAGTTATATTAATCTCACTCAATCAAATAAATATATGTACACTGAATTGTTAAACTGTAAATCTTCATATTTATACACATTTCAAGCACCGGGAAGCTCTCCAGCTATATCCAAGAATAAAAATTAATTATTCTTTTGTTTTTCCTACCTTGGAGAATAAAAATACCTGAGTAATTCTTTTGTTTTGAAATATACAATCTAAAAATATCAGAGTATTTAAATATGTCTACATATTTAATGATATATTTGCCTACATATTTTAAATACACATGATACATACACACACAAATATCAATACAATAAATACAAAAGGTTCTCGTAAGAAATTTTATCTGTGAGCTGATTCAAAGCACAAATAACAAACTAAAATTTCCAAACATTTAGGCAGAGGCCACGGGAAGACCCCGTGGCACGTGACACAAGCACTTCATACTCAGAAGCCTATTTTTAAGCCTAATAATAGAAACGTCATCACATACCATAATGCAATAAAATAAAAGTGATTTCTTACTGAATACTGGGAAAGACGTATTTCCTTTTAACACTTGGAATTCTTGTTCTAGTCGTCTCCGTAAATCTATTTGTTCAAATAAAACCTTCTGAAGTTCTTCTAATAAAGAAAAACAGAAGAGTCATTTTACTAATCTTCACAAATAACTCTCCAGAGAACTATTATATATGGCTATTTATTATTATAAGACAAAATATTTTACCAGTTTAAAAAGTGTTACATAGACATAGGATAGATTTTGTGCAGAAATCCATGAATATAAATCAATGTAATATATTATTTTAAAGTATTATATTACAATGTCATGTATTGATTGATATGTATGCATTAATCTCAATTATATCCACCCAATGGTCCATATATTATTCATATGTTGCTTGTCAAGCTTAAAATATGGTGTAGAACAAAAATATCCTCCTATTATCTCCATGGTCTTTTGAAGCTAAGAGAAGTTCTACAGAATTAAAACTTTTCTTTACCTTTCCCCATATTTTCAACATCCTTTTTGAGTGAATGAGGTGAATTTGTCTCTTGTGTGTGTTCACCTTTAAAAAAAGGAGAAAAAATATTGGTTTTGTGTAGTCTATTTTCTGAAAGTTTTTCTTTTCATTTTCTTTTTTAAAAAATATTTATTTGAGGGCACCTGGGTGGCTCAGTTGGTTAAGCGACTGCCTTCGGCTCAGGTCATGATCCTGGAGTCCCGGGATCGAGTCCCGCATCGGGCTCCCTGCTCAGCGGGGGGTCTGCTTCTCCCTCTAACCCTCTTCCCTCTCGTGCTCTCTGTCTCTCATTCTCTCTCTCTCAAATAAATAAATAAAATCTTTAAAAAAAAATTTATTTGAGAGAGAGCACAAGGGAAAGGGAGAGGGAGAGAAACCCAAGCAGACTCCTCATGGAGCACCAAGCCCCACGCAGGGCTCCATCTCACAACCCTGAGATCATGACCTGAGCTGAAACCAGGAGTCGGACACTCAACTGACTGAGCTACACAGGTGCCCCTCTTTTCATTTTCTTTTAATATCTACGAGGAGCTTGGTTAATATGACTTGAAAGTGGGAGTTCTCAGAACCAAATGCTGTCCTCATTTACCCGTGTACAATTCCCCTGAAGCATGGCGAGAGCTTCAGGAAAAGAGGACGCAGTCTACCTAGCCTGAAGTGGCAGCCCCCTCCCCCCACCGCTCTCCACTCGCTACAACGCAGGTCCTTGCTCCAAGGGCAGAAGAGGAAGTTGTTAACGTATCTGGAAGAATTCGGATCAGAGTTCCTCTCCTTCCAGACGTGAGGGAGCCTAGTGGCAACTAGAGACCCTCAAGGCTGTGGAAGCAGAAACCTCCTCCCTTCTTCGGTCGCCACAATTTGGGGGCAGTTAGAAAGAAACAGGAGGAGGCTTTTGTTCTCCTTGGGAGGGAATGTATAAGCCTGGAGTTTTCCTAAAAACTGTAGTTTTTTGTTTTTTTTTTTAATCAACCTAAAACAGAGGTGTGAAATAAGTTATGTTACTTTGTAATATTTACATGCTTGCTGATAGTTTCAGAACGACTTGGTCTTCAACCAATAAAGACTAGATTGTGGATAAAAGTTAGGTGCTGTTCTTACCTACTGTGTTTATGTGCTAACTAGAATGATGGCAAGCTAAGAAAACGGATTTACGTACAGTCATACATTGAGTCTGCGTAACCTACAAGACATAAATAAACCAAAGGAATCCAATCATTTAGCTAACCAGAATTTGTTTTTCCAATTTCAACTTGCTATCTGCAAATACCCACATAATATAATTAAGCTGGCCATTTTCATGTACAAGAGGACAGACGAAGGTGCTCTCAGATTTCATGGATTCCCCCTTCCTTGGCCCCCTGGGTTAGCTCCTTCCTTTGCATCCATGGTGCTGTCTGCTTACTCACTTACCACACCCACCAGGCTGTATACTACTTTCCTGTATGGCCAGTGCCTAGGGGAACGCTGGACACATAATAGGTATTCAATAAAGTATTTCAGTTGTCACTGAAAGGAACCCCAGGAGGTCAAACATTCTAAATGACAATACAGGCCAAAATGCATCATTTCAATTCTCTCCTCACCATTCATTCATTTCCCTTCCTCAGCAAGAAATAGAATAAAATGGCCCTAGGCACTGGTAGGAATATTGGGAGATTTCACTGTCAAAGTAAAAATTCCTGCAAAGAGGAAAACAGAATTTCTCCACAAAGCAGTGGCCTACCGAATTAAGGATGGACAGGAAAATTTTAATGTTGATACTATAAATGTTGATTCTGCATTCTACCCAATGACCGTGGAGAGTAAGTATTTGCAGGAATGAGTGGATTGCGTGTATGTGTGCGTATGTATATACATATATGTGAATATACATATATGCAAATATTCCTGCACATGTGCATAGTGATGAAAAGGTGCTTCCCCTGGCTCCCCCTCATTAGGACAATAATATCTTAGACATCTCTGAGTTCCTTAATGACAGGCATTTTCTCTACCATCTAGATCATATCTGTACAACCTCATTCTCACTTTCGTTTTAGACACGACCTCTCTCTATAGGCTTTGCTCATTCAGACCTGGCTTTCTTCTTTACATAGAACCATGAAAATATCTGTGAAGTGTTTTAAATATACACTTCACTCTGATTCCTAGAAAATACTACTCCCTGAAAGAAGAGTAACATGAAGGTTGATAATAAATCATAAATATATAAACCAAGAATAATGGCATTTTGAAATGAAAATAAATGCCTATTATGTGCAGTTTTACCTGTTTACTCCAGTCTCAGTCAATCAGTTAAATGCATAGCTGTTTCATAGTCACATACAATGTTGAGTCTGAACAAGAGGAGAAACAAGCATGCGTGTACGTCTGTAACCATCTGCAGGGCAGAGGGAGGGTTTACCATCCTTCACTGTCCCAAGCACTGGAAACATGATTTAAACGAGACCATCCATTTCTGAATAGGCAGCTCTAGAAGCCGTGTCCTTATCACATTATAGACCTTTTTGATTCATCAGTGTATTTTGTGGACTGTTTATCTTACATTATACTTCAGTTGGATAATTAAATTCAAAAATGGAACTATGATATGTAAACATACATTTCTTTTCTACTTCACAGTTAGGAGGTTGACATAGGTGTGAAACCATTAAACAAATGGCTGGTGCTTGGTAACTACTTTAACCACAAGCAAATCTACCAATAATATTAAGTTTTTCTCTTCACCGGCTTCGTGGAGCTTTTATTAATATTATACATCAGTGTCTTATCTCAAATAGATACTTTGCAGCAACTTCTCGGTAACACCTCCCAATCTGGAGCTTGGAAGATTCAAATGTTTCACTTATAAAGGGTTTTTTAAAATGGTTAAATGTTAGGTAAATAAGGAGCACAGACGCTTCAGCTGCCTTTTTGTGTATCTTTTACTGGACCCTTGCCTTTTGTATATTACTAATCTGTGAAACCAGATTGTTAATGGTGGTTAAAAATGACCTCTGGGAGCCTGGATATGTTTGTTCACTATTACTGCTAAGGTTTGCCATCTGGTTAAAAAAAAAAAAAAAGGCAGTCTAATACTAGATTAAATAAATGAGATTTAGTTGACAATGAGCTTCCAATTTTTATAAATATTCCATTAGGTTAAATGCATTTTACTTTTCCAAAATTAATGAATGGATTTGGAGACATCCAGAAATTAAAATGCTCACTTTCCTTCCCACTCTATTTCCCGTTTAAAAAAAAAAGTTACAAAATGGCAGGGGGAGATTTTAATTGTGTTGAGTTATAGGAGGGAACATTATAATATGGAAGGAACATCTTTCTTAGAGGCCAGGCTTAACTATATCTTAAGTTAGACTGTCAAAGAAAACAGCTGGGTGGCTTAAAGTTGGGGAATAATGGATAATAGGCGCATAAAATGCATCCAGTGGACTGATGTGACCGGGATCTGCTGCTCAGGGACATGCCTACACCAGGACTCCACAAGTACACGTTCATGGAGCCAGTTTGCTGTGACCTGCATCGCTGCCCACGAATCCTGCCTGCCTTGAAAGGCAGGGGCAGCACAGCGCCACGTAGGGGGAAACCACACCCTTGCTGAGTGCCCTGGAGGCCAGAGAGCCTGGGGCCACAGGGTTGCCGCTCCCACGGTCTCTCCAGGATCCTCAGCACCAGGTGGTCCCACATTCCAGGTGAAAGTTCCACCCCACCCTTGGTTCTGCCCTCACAGAGCCATCGGAAACTGGGAGTCCAAGAGGGATGGACGTGAGAATATGCCGCACTAAAGCAGACACGAGCGGTACAAAGCAAATGAGGGGGAAGTGGAATGTCCAACAGAAAAAAACAAACAAACAACTAACAAACCCAAAACAGGCAACAGATTCATTAGCACCACCTTTCAAGGCACAAGGGTAATTACTTTCTCTTAAATATCATGGCACACCTCTGCTCAAGAACCATGTGATGGTTTCCCATGGTCTACGTTGCATAATTCACTCTAAATTCCTCCCCCGGTGCCTCCAGGTTCTCCCATAACCTTGTTCCATTCAGTTGAGCCAAGCTGCCTTTCTCTATCAGCAAGCACAAACCCTTTATTCTAGTTGGGCCTTCATTCCTCACACCCGCTGGCTCTGCCTTATGTTTTTGCCCTTCCCAAGGTGCCCCATCTACAATAAGAATGCCATCCAAGTCCCTACTCTTCCGTAAAGACTTCCCCAACTTCTGCAAATGCTGTTGATCCATTCCTTCCTAGGCTGAAGTTCCAAGTGCTTATTGTCTTCACTCGACCACCTGACGTTGTGGGGTTTCAACTCAGCAAGCCTAGTCTTCCCCAGCTAGAAAATCTGCTTTCTGAGGGCAGAGAGACCTTGCCCAATAGGTAACCCCATCACCTCTACCTTAGGGAGGGGCACAAATACTGTTTGCTCTTAATTTAATTCAATCTGGTTTGCAGAAGAAATACAAAGCAATGCTACTTTAAATCCTCAATTGTCATAAGGGGTTTTTAAGCACGAACTCATTCCTATGAATGAAAAAGCACATTCTGATCCATTTGGATAATTGAATACATACTCTATATTTTCAGTTTACTGGGGAAGTTTGTGATGTTTCCAATTGTGTTCCTGTCTGACATTTTGAAAATTTCTTTCAGAGCTAAAATCATAGCACTGAATTTTAACCAAGACACGAAAATATTAATGTTTATGTCTGCTGTGGCCTCCAAGGGCAAAAATACCTTACATTTTCAGAGCTCATTTAATTTTAAGAGCCAAACGAGTAGGTCAGATGACCTGTTCAGTTGGTGGTCATGGGACAGGGCAAAAAGCTGATTCAATACATAATTACTCTTTTCAGGCTAAACCTGAATTCAATAAACAAGATCATTCAAATATTGCACCTTGCATGTGTATAGGGTTTGCTAAGTATGCAGGGTACAATATGCAATGCCTGACATTTGGATAAAGAGTTAAGACGCTGGCATTCACCCATCCCTTTTATGGAAATACCTTCTCTCTCCTTTTGCTCCCCTCCTCAGGGTTCTACTCCCTGGAGCCTGCAACCAGCATTCAGAGGCCCCATGCTGTAGCCCCAGGAGCTAGCAAGCTGCTTCCCACTAAAAAGGCTTCTATGTTCCTTTGGGACCAGGACCGTTGTTGACAACACTTCATGAAAACATTTGGAGGAAACGTTCCCATTGAAAGAAAGGGTGTCATTTAATTGTACATTGAAGGATAAATTGAGTCAAGAAAACTGTTTTGGTTCGGGGCTGTGCCTCTACATAAGAATGCAGACATGCCCTCTAACATTCGGATGAAGAGTGAAGATTTCAGTCAAACATCCAGATGTTTCCAGAGTTGGTGGGTGGGGTCTCCTGTGCCACCCCACGTGCTCTGGTGCCACTGAGCAGACCCTGGAAAAGCAGCTGTGACTGTAGAGATTGTGGAAGTTCCTGCACAAGGTCGTGCCCTCGGGGCTGGGCTGAGGCTCTGCTCTTGGCCTCCCAACAGCCTCAGTCCAGGGCCTGGCCTTCTGTGGAACAGACTCCATTTATACAGGTCTAACTCCCCAATAAACTCTGCATTCTAATCATTAACCTTAATTTTAGAATCTGGTTTTAATTTTGATTTGCTGGGATTTTTACTTTCTCTAACAATGGATCTTAGAGGTACAATGCGGATGGGGTCAAAGTTCATCTGCAGTTAGCAACTAGTGCATTTAACAATCACCAAAATGCAGCACAACATATGGCTTAGAGAAGTTTTTAAGAACACTTTGCATTAGGGCATTAAAAAATCAATGACACAGGGGCGCCTGGGTGGCTCAGTTGGTTAAGCGACTGCCTTTGGCTCAGGTCATGATCCTGGAGTCGCAGGATCGAGTCCCGTGACGGGCTCCCTGCTCAGCAGGGAGTCTGCTTCTCCCTCTGACACTCCCCCCTCTCATGCTCTCTCTCTCTCTCATTCTCTCTCAAATAAATAAATAAAATCTTAAAAAAAAAATCAATGACACAGAAAGCGAGGTTAAATAATTTTCTCCTCTATCAGTAGGACACAGACTTCTGCTAATTTCTTGGCGTTAAATTCTACATTAAATTCTTCCCCTGTGATGTTTGACACTTCACTGAGGTCACAGAACAGAAGAGAAAAGAAAATCAATACCACTGGAGAGGCTATGCTACAGAATGAACTAAATATTAACTCCATTAGTGAAAAAAAAAGGAGTAAGAGCAAGATTTAATACCAGGGAAATCATAGCAAACTAAGAGTTATAGCAAACTTTATAAATCATGATCAAAATTTATTGCAAGTTTGCATACACATTGCTTCTTGAATTAGTATATCTTGAGTTCGTTTAGAATTCTCTGGAGTTTCAGAGCTTGTGCTTTCAATAAATGCTATTTTTTTTTCTGGAGAGTTTTTCACTGTCTTTATCTCCTTAAATGTCATATAAATTTTTAAAAAATCATTAGGAAGCAGGGAGATTTTTTTATAAATAAAGAAACTGATATCTAAAATATGGGGATAATTTAATTTTGAAGACATATATTGAAAAACCTCAAAATTCATTGTTCATAAAAATGTCTGTAGTAATTCAGAGGTGGGAGGTTTTATCAAATTTTACAGGTGGATAAACTGAGGCACAAAGCAGTTAAAGTATTTACCCAAAGTCACCTAGTGAGAGAAAACTCAGATCTACCAGTTGTACTCCTTAGAATTTTTTTTCTTCTTCTTTTCCTTTTTTTTTTTAAATCATAAGCATGTTCTAAGATTGAATGGAATAATAAATCAGAGTGCCTCATTCGCTATATATTCATGAGAAGCGTAACTGCTTCTTACTATTCTCAGAAATCCGTCCATAGCATATTAAGTACACTAGAGAATCATACCAGTGAAAATCAAATTGATTTTAAAACTTCTATACATATAACAAGATGCAGCCATGCTCTGAGTCCAATGGTGCCGGCGTTTCTACAATGAAATGTATTGAAAGCCAGGATGACTCCACTTCCATGATTTCCTTGACCTGCCATAGCTTTGAGCTGTCGCACCAGCTTACCCCACTGCATTCAATTTCAAATCACTTAACTTCACTAAAGTTATTCAAAATGGATATGCAAAACCTTACTCTGGGATTGCAAGCAAAATGCTGTCATTTATATTTTTCAGTAGGTAATATTTTGACCAAACTACCAACCCCCCCCCTAAACTATATTACTTGGCTTTAAGCCATGGGTCTAATTTTAAAGAGACCTATGGATAAAAGTTCTACAGGCTTCTGAGGAATTTTGGCTGCTGAAAAACTTCATGTTTGGTCCTTCTAATTATATAGAAATAGAATATCTGCTGTGTGTAAGGCTAATGATCATTAGCAGGGAGGTTCTTAAAAAATCATTTAAAGATATCATCCTTTAGGTTCCTGAAAAGTAATAGTTACTAATAAGGCTGAAAGGTTGAAGGAAGACTAAATTTAATTAAAATGATGAACTAAAAAAAACCAAACAAACAAAAAAACAAAAAACTGGAACTAAGTATTGTTGCTAAACTGAACTTGTATCGGGAAACAATTGAAGCAAGTATCTATATTTTAAAGATATGTCTATATCCTTACTTGTTTTGAGAAAGGACATAGAAATTTCTTGGTAAACTACATTTATCATGGCCACGGGAGTGAAAAATTCATATCAAAATCAAAAACTGCATCCTGACTTATTAGGTAGTATGAGAAGATATTTTATGCTTCTATGTTATACTGCGTGTGTGCTGACATAAAATACTGGTATTTTCCAAAAATAATGATTAGATTAAACACTGACACACGGTTCCATAAACCTTATCTGACCGTATGTTTTGCAGACCAATATTATAGTGTTCATACAGCATTACAACTTATCTTTCTTCCTCTCTTGATTGGAAGCAACCAGAGGGCACAGACTGGTATGGATTCTATCTCTGAATCCCCAGTGCCTAGCAAAGTATCTAGCACAGGGTAGGCATTTGGAAGTATTTGTGGAGTAACTGAGTAAATAAATTAATTAATGCGATCACGTGGATGTGGAAGTTAACAGTTGTTACATGGGAAGAAATATACCTCCATTCACAGTCAGGGTGTTCTGGATAAAGCATTCTACTCCTACCACTCCAAAGCAGCTAATCACAGGTCTTCATAATTTCATGGGCTCTTCTGGATTTTTGACATTTTACTAAATGAATGGATTCTTGGAGTCTGACCACAGGTAAATACGTTAATACCAAAACATAGGCCAAACGGGTGCCCACTCCGGGATTTTCTCGAAGATGCATTTCAATACAAAGACCATGAGCTAATCTTCCCTGCAAGACAGGACAGCTGAAGGTACACCACGTTAAGTCCCACAACAACCCAAACTCCTGAACATTTTTGGTGTTTAAAACATCATCTCCACATGCTCAGCAAAAGAACCATAAGGATGAAGTTCTTGTGACCCAAGATTCCACGATAAATTTAACAAAATGAACATTTGTTCATTTCAATAATACTTGTCATCTTTTCCATGTCCCACCTGT
>NC_058416.1:26577058-26599558 GCF_002201575.2 Neomonachus schauinslandi | reverse complement strand
GACTAAGGGGTCCCCTAGCAGGACCCCCGTCTCCTCGTCTTCCTCCTCCTCGTCGTCAGGGTCTCGACCTTCCCCCTCCTCTTCTTCGCCCTCGGGGGGTTTGTGGCCCTCCACGTCCACCTCCTGCTCTTCTTCCTCGTCATCCTCGTCCTCGGAGCTGTCCTCGCTGGGGTAGCTGCAGCTGGTGCCCCCGGGGGACAGAAGGCCTCGGTGGTGCGGCTGCAGGGCCAGCGGGGGCGGCGGGGGCGGGGGCGGCGGCGGGGCGGGGTGGTGGCGCTCAGAACCCGGCTCGTCGGGCTGCGGGGGCAGTAGCAGCAACGGTGACGGCGGCTGCGGGGGATGATGGTGATGGTGGTGGTGCGGGTGGTGATGGTGGTGGTGGTGATGCGCTTGGGCCGAGTGTGGCGCTCCCGCTGACGCCCCGTGCAGCTTGGCCAGGCTCTCTGCGTCGTCCTTGCCGCCCACCGGCCGGAAGGCGCTCGAATGGTGGTAGCTGCCTCCGCCCGCCTTGCGCCCCTCCAGGAGGTGCGGATGGTGGGGTGCGGGCACTCGGGCTCCCGCGGGGCCCGCTCCAGGGGCCGCGGCCCCTGCACCGGACACTGCGCCGGGGTCGGCTGGCGGCGTGGAGGCCGCGCTGCAGTCCCCGCCGCTGCCGCCCGGGGGCGACTCGAAGAGCGTGTCGCGGGCGCCCGCGCCCCCAGCAGGAGGCGGAGGGCCGGAGCCCGGGCCGTTGGCTACCACCGGAGGGGGCTGACCCGGCGGGGGCGCAGCTTCTGCGCTCCCACCCGAGCCGCCGGGCTCGGCCAGGTCCAGGAAGGCCTGGCGCAACAGGGCCGGGCTTTCTCCAAGCGCGCAGCCGAGCGCCGAGGGCGGCTGGGGCGGGGGCTGTAGGTAGGTGGGCACCGGAAGCCCGCCTGGGGTCCGCGGAGGCCAGAACATGCAGAAGGGCGGGTAGAAAGCGTCCTTGCGGCCCGCGGGCCAGAAGAGGCCGGACAGGCCGGCCTTGGGCGCCGCGCCCGCACCGCCCGCGCCCCCCAGGGCCTCGGCCGCGGCGCCCGCGTCCTCCTTCTTGTGGCACAAGCCGAAGGCGGCGGCTGCGGCCGGGAAGGTGTAAGGATGCGGGAAGAGCCCCCCGCAGCCGGGGAACTTCTGCAGCACTCCCCCGAAAGAGCCCTTGCTGGGCACCGGAATGACCGGGTAGCTGCGCGGGCCTTTGGCGCCAGCCGCCGCGCCCGCGCCGGCGCCAACGCTGGTCACGCAGCCGCCCCCGGCGCCGCCCCCTCCCGCCCCGGCGCCGCCCGAGGCCGCGGCCACCGAGAGGCTGGCGGCGGCGGCGGAAAGGCTGGCGGCGGCCACGACGGCCGCCTCCTGCAGCGAGTCGTCGTCGTCGTCGAAGCGCGGCCGCTTGTGATGGGCGTGGGGCGCGCCCGCCAGCTCGGCCAGGGGTGGCGGCGGCGGCGGGGGCGGGGGCGCCCCCAGCAGGTGCGGACCCAGTAGTCCTCCGCCTCCAGCCACCGCAGCTGCCGCTGCCACGGCGGCAGCCTTGACCGAGCTGAGCGGGTGGCAGGCGGGGTGCGCGCCCGGCTGGGGCAGCGCGCGCTTTCGGCTACCGCCGTTGAACATGGCCTTGACATCCTCCCAGGCGAAGACTAGCTCGTCCTGGGGGCTCTTGTCAGTGAGCTTGAGATGACGGCGCCACGAGTTGAAGTTGGCTGCGTCCGGCTGCGTGTACTTGGCGTCGGGCGTACGGTGCGAGTGGAAGATGAACTTGTTGGGTGAGAAGTACATGTTGCAGTAGCTGCATTTGATGCACTTGGCGCGGGAGCTGTTGTAACGCGCGGGGATGAAGCTACCGCGGCAGCCCCAGGCGCACTCATGAGACACGTCGAAGGCGAAGTTGTCGGGCAGCTTGGGCGGCCTGTTTTCGCCTAGGAACGACTTGCACAAGCGCTCGGCCTCACGCTTGGTGATCATGCCGCAGCGGCGCGATGAGATGGGCATGGCCCCGGCGCGCCGCAGGATCTCCAGCTGCACCGGCGTGCACTGCACGCACGTGATGCCCAGCGCCACACGACGGTTGTGGATCTCGTTGTAACTGAAGTTCTTGAGGAGAGTGTTGGAGATCTGTGCCAGGCACAGGCGCTCTTGCCCGTCGATCACCAACGACACGATGGGAATGCCGTAGAGGATCACCTGGCCCACCTGGTTGGGTTTGAGGTTGGCGTGGCCCGGCCGCGGCTGGCTCAGCGCGTCGGGCTGGAAGGCGCTCGACGGCGATGCCAGCAGGATGTCGTTGGGCCCCGGCAGCGGGCTGGAAGCCATTTCCTCCGCCGCGGAAGCCCGGGCCGAGCCCTCCGGGTCTGTCTTGGAGACTGGAATGGAAAGGAGAAAGCGTTGACTAGAGCCTTTTCAGTCTTGAAACAGAGGGGTGGGTTGAGCCGCTAACTAAAGAATTATAATAACCCCCTAGCTCTGGCTAAGTAAGACATGATTAGCGCTGGGCAAAGGGACCAAGTTTCAGACACAGAAGTCATCTCTCTTAGTTGTCTTCAAGGTTGCCCTTTGGAAATGCAGGGATTGGGAAGTACTTTTCTTCTATTCTAAACATCCAAAGTAAGTTAACTGTGTTTAAAAAAAATGCAGTCAATTCCTAAGAAACTCAGAAACTTACCCTCGATTTATAGAAGCTGTTAGAATGAAACGGCATGCCCGCTAGAAATTAGGAAGTAATGATGACAGTTGTAACTATTACAAAGTATAAAAATTATGGAAAACTGGGGGGGGGGTGATCATTGAAACCCAAATTTAAAAAGACCATTTACGTTTGCTTAGAAATAGATTGATTTTGGTTAAGAAAAATAAACCCAAACCTTTAAAAAAGTGATTTTTGTGGTATTTGTGGTTTCCTTGGGAGGAAATACGCTACTGGTTGAGACACAACTTATTAAAGCAAAACGAAATCCCTCCTCCCCCATCTTTGCCATTAGATATTTTGATACTGTAATTAGAATTTTTTTTGGAAGATGGGAAAATGTACAAAGCCATATGCACGATTGCACTAAAATAGGCCGTCTTACTCTCAGTCTTTCAAAAGCCACTTGCTGAACTCAGTGGTTCTGGTTCCAGAGACGCGTAGTTTAAGAGGATGAAGTTGTAGATGTGTAGGCATTTAAAAACTGTTTTCTGTCATTTCCATGACAATGAGCAAATAAGTACAGGCAAGTTTGTGAAAGCCCAGAAACTGTGTAAAGAAACTAACAATTCGTGGTGATCATTAGTGGCGGGCTTTAAAAGGCCAGTTTAGTTGTGAGATGAACCACTTTCTGTGACACTTCTTTTTCTGATCTATGTAGATATCTCGGTATCTATAAGGGGGAAAAGATGACCCACGGTTTAGATAATTCGTGGACCAGGTAATGTGTGGGAGTGTTGAAAGCAGAAGCTCAGGGTTGGGCCTGCAGTAAAATGTCTATCATCTTCAGTCATTGGGATACCAAAATAGGGGGAAATATTCAGTAAATTGAAAACACACAAAAAGCAAGCGGAAGAAATCTTTGTGATAAACGCTGCTAAGTCAAACCAACAAAGTTGTTCATTCCCTAGGAAGACAGACAGTGACCCTTCCACAGCTACATGTCAGGTGGGGTGTGGCTGCTACCACTACCCTTTGCCCTGGTAAATCACTGATGGCCAGAAGCATCGCCACTCTTGGCCAAGTACACTGGAGTTTGCTATTACAGCGATTTCAGAGGATATACTATCCTACCCTTTCACCCAAATCGTCATGTCCTTGCCCTCTCTGGCCCCCTGGGACATCTATCCCTATGCCTTTGCCCTGCTGCCCCCTGGATCCTCAGCTCTCATTACCTTCTGCAGCCTCCAGGAAGGTTGAACAAACCTCGACGCGATCAAACGAGACGAGAGCCTGGCTTGTCACTTCGGATGGATCAGAGACAATATTTCCAGGGGACAGGGCGTTAAATGGCAGTTCATGGCACAGTGAGACCTGGGCCCAACATAACCGGCCCAGCTTCGCCCAATGGTCCTTCAATGCTCATTTCCCTCCCAAACAGGATTCTTAGGATTTTATTTAGCAACAGTGAGCAAGTTTTAACTCAAATGAGGATTCTTAGGATTTTAATAAGACCCTGGGATAATGGGAACCCTCGCGGCGGAGCAGCGGCGCTCCGCGGGCCCGGCCCTGGCGGAGAGCTGACTTTACGTCCGAGACCCGCAGCCTTAGTAGCCGTAGACTGAGCAGGGTGTCTCCTCCTGGGTGTCTTCCACTGTCACCCCAAACCCTCCCAGAAACTCCTGTCAGAGCAGAAACACAAATAAGAGGGTTGAGGCTGTGTTTTTTTTTAAAAGCGAGTGAGGGGAGAAGAGACAAAAGTTAGTTGACCTGAGAAGGGAAGCTGGCGAACTTCCCTGTCCGACTCAGGAGCCAGCGACCCCCAACTTAACTCCCCTGGCTCCCAGACCAGTCGCCACGACAGCCCGCCGCCGCCCCTCAGCTAACCCGGAAAACCCCGCCGCAGGGACGCCCAACTGTGTGCCGAGGCAGGTCCGGCGGGTTCAGCAGTACCTGGTAACCCCTAGGTGTCTTTACGCGCGTGGCTGCCGGCCCATCTTCCGAGGGCGCTCGGAGGCGAAGCATCCAAGCGGGTCCTCGAATCCAGCGGGCGGGACTCCGGAGGGCTCCGCGTGAAGATCCTGGCGCTCGTCGGCGCTAATGGCGCTCGAACCCGGGCCCGGGGAGAACGACAGCCTGAATTGTGGCGGGGCGTCCCCTCGACCGCAGAAAGTGTGGGCGCGCGGAAACCCGCGGCAGGCGAGCCCCAGGTGGAGCGCAGTCTGACAGCGCCTTTCTCTGTCTCTGAACTCCTGTCGGACCGAGGGGACGCCACCCAGCGGGCAAGGTGACGTCACCGTCTCCCTGACACTCCACATTAAGGGGCTGGCATGGGGGGGGGAGGGGGGGGGGGGGGAAAGCGAGAGCGAGCAACATCGAGATCCTTTCTCAGCAGGCAAGAAAGCTAACACCCAACCAACCCGCAATTGACAACAACCTCTCCAACCCCAGAGCGAAAAACGCAGCAATAGTGCTGTAGTCGCAGACCTGATTTAGGAGTGAGAAGTCGAATAGTCTGCGTGCATCCTAGGGACCTGGATCCTGGAGGCCCCGGATTGTAGAAGGACATCTCTAAATCGACTGTATCCCTGCCCGTTGCTGTCCCCTCCCCTTATTTCTCTGAGCCACCCTCCTTCGTGAATGATCCCTCTGGTACATGGTGCAAACCAGTAGCCTCGCTGTGCCTCCAAAGACAGAGGAACCACGGTCAGCTGGAGAATAGATTAACTTCATCACCTCGTCTGAAACACTGTGAAATGAGAAAAAAGGGAGAAGTTTCTGCGTGGGGTTCCCAGTCTAGAAACTTGGAAGCATGAAGAGTGTCCTTGCTTTCGAATATACCTTTGCTTTTTAGGGCAAGATACAGAAAGTCATTGCAACATTCTCTATTTTAGAAAGTGTACAGTTAAGTAAGGACCCCAGTGAGTGTGTGTGTGCACTCATCTATCAACTTCATTCAGAATAGTTCTCTAACCCACTTTATAAGACCCATGCAGGCCACCTCAGCACAAGGAAAAGGTGAGTCAGGAAAGCAGGGAGGCCCTCAAACCTGAACCACCCTTGAGCAAGTTGCCAATTCTCCGAGAAAAGTAAATTCCTCCGGGAACTATGTAGGAGCATACATAAAATAAAATAAAATAAAATAAAATAAAAGGCAGCTGGGATGAGAAAGAATCATTCCCCACAGCTTCCCGAAGGTGATGCATAACCTAAGATATAGTGAAGTGTCAGTATATTGCCTCCTAATTGATCAGCTGTCAGGAGTCAAAATGACTAACCCTAGTTTATCAAAAAGGGAAAAAGCTATCTATTTGGAAGACATTCTAAGAAGGATACTGGCAGGGGTTGGGATTGGGGATCCTTTAGTTTTTCCTTTAGTATCATAGCTGAATTTTCAATTGCTGCCTGGTAAACACACAGGCTCAGAACTGGACAGTCACATTGTGGAAGTCATCAGGCAACTTCCACTAGCCAGGAAGCCCAACCAGACTCCATCACAGAGCATTAACAATGAACCACCACTAAGTACAGAAGGGAAAATGTGCAACTTTAACACTTCATCAAAAGTCAAGAAAACCAAAGAGAGTGGATCAAACAGAAAAGTGAGGGATATACGATTTGTGGCTGTCTTAAATCAAAACACCAAGAACCAGTTTTAGAGCTGTGGAAATTGTGACTTTTTGGGGACATAAATTTCAAATGTCAGTGCAATAACTTTTTGCCCATTTCTTAGTTTCTAAATGCATTAGCTGCACAAATTAGGCTCCGTCCAAAGGGGCTGAAGTCACTGAAGCGCTCCCTCCCAAGCGCTTGCCTCCCAAACCTCCCAGCCTAAAAAAAAAAAAAAAAAAAAAAAAGGAAAACTCACGTTTTGTGCCTCCCCAGCCCGTTAGCCAAAAGAGCGTCATTGTCATTCACAAATCTCTTCCCTCCTAAGGCTGAAGGCCTTGTGCTCTTCTGAAGATTCCGGACCCAGGCCTGTTTTCTCCTACCTTCCCTGCCCCCTCTCTGGGGCCAGAGGCTCCCACAAAGTAAGGTCCCGGCTTGCTTACTATTCCTAGAGCCCAGGCTGCTAGAAAGAAAGCATGAGCTGCTTGGAAAGGACGCGTGACAATGGGCGGATTTTAAGACTTGAAAACGGGGAGAAACGCAAAGTCGTATCAACTCATTAATGTACTGCAGGGAAATGCCTGGTTGCTGCAGAGGAGGAAGCACCATGGGGTCCTCCCTTTCTTATAGAACTGTTCTCATCTTTGCCTCAACCCCCCCCCAAACTCCTTTCCCCCTTACATATCCCTATTTTGAAATGTGTCTTCAAAAATATCTTTCCTTGAAAAGAGAAACAGAATGAATCTTTGTCTTCCCTCTCACCCCAGATTACCCTGAGGAGTGAATCCACACTCAATGGTACCCCTAGCCACCTCTTTCCCTGATTTTTAAACAAACATTTATACATTACATTGGGGGCTTTACTGCCATGCAAACCTGTGACTTTATTTTAATGCAATAACATTTCACTGGAAAGAGAAATGTGTGATGTTAGGTTAAGTACCTTTACAAATAATTCTAAGATAGCAGAAAATTTTATTTCTCCAATGAGTCTGGGGTGCCTGTTTGGGCTGTCAGACCAATTATATTTTTGGAAGGTGAGGGTGGAGAACAGTTGTTCAAAACCAGACCCCATGTTCCATAGAATCTGCAGCTGGACTGCAAAATTACATTTTGTTTATATATTTTGAGTCTGTGAGCAACTTTTTGCCACCCACACTGTCTCTCTGACTCTTAGCTTTCTCCTCAGTTTGAACAAATCTCCTGGTGTCCTCCACTGCCCTTCCATTTCCTCTCTTGGGCCCGGGGTGTCTGATTCTTGTCAGTCCCTGTCCTCGCCCCTGAGACCCTGGCAGGCTCAGGGAGGAGCCGGCGGTAGTGGGAGGCGGCAGGTCGGGCCAAGTTAATCAATGCTTTCCTATTCGAGCTGACATGCATTTTACACGTCGGGACTCTCCTCAGCCGGCTAATTGATTCAAATTGTTTTATTGGTTAAACTGGTGTCACCCGTTTGCATGATGTATCACCGCGCGGAGAAGAGCATTTCCACTCTCATCTCCGTTCCGGGCGGCTGCGGTTCACCCAGGCCAGGGACAGGTAAAGGAGCCCAGACACCGGACCCAAAGGAAAACCGCAAACCGAGCTGGCCCCCTCGGAACTGGAGAGGCGACGCCTCGATGCAGGCTCACGGGGCCGGCGCGGCAGCTTGGATGGCGGTTTCCAGCTACAGCTTTTAACAATTGGTTGAAGGGAACTCAAACCTGGCCGGGGAGTCCTCCACTTTGGACGCAGTCTGTTTCCGAGCTGTGGCCGTGGTCCCTGCGGGTTCGAGCTCAAGGCCCAAGCAGGGGCAGGAGCTGTTCGCGGTGCTGACGCGAATTAACGCTCAGAGGCGTAGCAGATCCTATCGCATTCAAGGCCCTCCCAGAAGAAGGCTCCCATCCTGTAACCATCAGAGCCCTAGATTTGGCTCTGGGCTCAGCATTGGCTTTGTAGGCTTAAAAGGCAGGCAGGCTGGGGGCACAGAAACATACTCCCTTTTTCTGCCGCACCTGTCCCATCTCCATGGACTGTTTTTGCATTGACCCACAAGGAAGATAAAAGCCTTAATATAAACTCATCACAATTACAAATGCCAGATATTTTCTGTCTTCTCCAGCTCCCAGCTTTGGTATTGACATGTTACAGATAAAAGAAACATCTTCTATCCCTCTCATTCATTCCCTCTTACACCATTCTCAGCTTTTAAGCAGAAATATTACTGCTTCAGTGTCCCTGACATTGGTATTTCTGCATCAGGTAGGGCAAGAATATTTGTTCCAAGTCTGCAAAAGGGTACTCACATGGCCCAGAAAGAAACTGGAAGATTGGCCAGACTGGAAGGGACACAAGAATTCTGGTATATCAGAACCTACAGGAGATTCAATCAGATGAAATGGTATAAATATCTCCTTGATCACTTAGTAGCTGTGGAATTTTGTTTTTATGCCTAACCTCCCTAAGTCCCAACTTCTTCATCTACAAAATGAGGAGACTGATATGTAACTCACAGGGGGGTTTGAGAATTAAATAAGGTAATATATATAAAGTGTTTGACACACAATAGTCATTTAATACATGGGACCACCTTCCTCAGAGGATGAGGACAAGAGCTAGGACTGTACTATTACAAGATAACATTAGAAAAGTTCAACAGTCCCAGATTAAAAGACATCAAAGGCATTTTGGCTTAGTGGTGAGCAGAGAGGGAATCAAGTTCCTTGGAGGAACTTTAGTCCTTTTCATTAGAACTTTATCGTGACCCGAATTGGTCTAGTGTTTATTTTGTATACAGGTAGCCAGAACGACAGCTAGTGTTTGCTTAGCTTATTTTAAATATGTTGATAATAAAAATTAGCAATGAAAATGACCATAATGATAATAATTGCTGATAGCCCCTGGTTCCCACTTTCTATCCAAAGGAGCTTTCTGTAGCCTGGCAAGCCCAGCTCAGGCTCCCTGGCTTTTCCTCCATTGCTCCAGCTGGAGTTACATGAAGCAAACCAAGGACCAGGAACAAACTAAAGACTCATCCATGATGGAAGTCATGGAAGAAATGAATAAAGCCTCTGAGCATTCTGAGGCTGGCTCTTATTCTTTGAGCTTTCTCCAAAATATTGTCTATAAACAAGGGCCTTTTTCCCTGGGGCCAGACAAGGCTGAGATAAGTGCAGTGGGAGCACAAACATAAAAATCTAAGCCACAATTGGGGAAAGGAAGGGAAAATGAACACATCTGCACCTGTATCCCTGACCCCCAAGGTGATCCCTTGAGATCCTCATGCTCCAATGACTATGGAAATTGGTGAGAGTCCTTATCTTTCATACAAAAAACTGTAAGAAATAGACTGTGGGAGAAGGAACCAAGACTTAATTCCCCTTAATCAAAGGAAATCATTCTCACAAGAAAATTTGCCCTTGGGTAAGTGGCAGAGAAGGCTCTTACCCTGCTGGTTCACAGAGGCCAGGGACTAATGGAAGCATTTGCTATTGAACTTACTTTTTTATAACAAAGAATTCCCATTTCTTCACAAATCCCCACAAACTTGTAAACACAGCAAGGTACACACATGTGCACATAGTTGACATGGAGTAATAAAATCTGGAATGGAACATGTCCTTGGTGTACTTGGTGGTTATTTAGCAAATATTACTAGACCAAGATAAAATTCAGAGGCACACAAAATACCCGAGGACACACATATGTCCACGAATACATGCTCCTTGGACACACCTGTGAATGTGCATGGAAGAGGGACTCTGGCACAAGGAATAGCCCACTAGGCTCTCTCCCTTCCCTCTCTTCTTTCTTTCTGTGCATGCATACACATATGTACCCGCCCCTTGCACTTCCCTCCTCCTCATATTGGGAAGGAGGGGGTCCTTTGAAATGGAGGTGGTCCCAGCTGGAAAACCCCAGAGCTCATTTAGATCACATCACTTCAGGCTTTTGTCTCTGCTCCTGAATAACCTAGGTCGCTACAACAAAAGGATAGGCATCTACATGGAGTTTTCATTGGCAAAGATGCGTCTCAAAGATGCTGCTATAATAATGAATAATGAGGCAAGATGCTTGCCTTTTTTGATTGCCACTCCTAAAGAAGGGAGAGGAGAAAAAAGGGAGAAAAGGAAAGGGAGAAAGTGGAACAAGAAATAGAGGTTGTGGGAGAGAAAACCAACGCAAGTATTTGGGTGGATTTATGCAAAAGACTCTTTAGTTGTAGGAAAACTCCAACTATCACCAAGAATAAGAAATGTAGTTTGGGGCTTTTTTTTTTTTTTAAATAACTGGCTCTTTTGTTTCAAGGAACCAATTTAAGAAGAAACTGAGGCTGAAGAAGCAGAACGGGTGTGGAGCAGGACCTTTTAAAGCTTGGGGAGGGGAGGCAGAGGAGTGGGATTTGGGGGAGGGGTATGTATTGTCTGTTGACATGTCACAAGAGAGGGAATGACATAGATATACATTTAACATCTTCCCAGCTGACACTGGTGGAAAGAACATTGGATTTTATTTCCTGGGGAAATGAAGGCATTTTTTCCTGCTTTCCTGTTCTCTTTCCTCCCACCCCTCCCTGTTAGAAAATTTGCTACTTTGCCATTGAGCTTGATCCCATTAGCTAATACACTATTAAACTATCATGTGCTCTCTGGCTACCCAGTGATCATCATGCCTTCAGCATTCCTCCTGCCTGCAGTCGTTAACTCAGTGGTAGCAAGAGGTGAAATTAGATATTAGCAAAATAAATCCCAGGAAAGGGGGGGAGGTAGAAATCTGAGTCATTGATTTTTTTTTTCCCTGAAAACATAGCAACCAGTGAACATTCAGAGGCATTTTCTATTTTTGTGTATTTAAAAGTAATTTTTTTAACAAAAAAGGTATTCTTCCTTGGGGCTAGGGGTTCAAAGTGAAAACAGCTAACCAGACCAAAGACAATACAAATCCCAAACTTTTTCAAGATGCATTATGATATTATCGACAAACTCTTAATGTTGGCAAATAATTAAATTTTCCATCTTTTAGAACTGTGTAACCTTGGGTGTCTTAGAAACAAATTGTACAAACAAACCGTGGAGATGAGCACTGAGGGTTTCAGAGGAGATATAATGAACCAACTTTAATTACTAACTTGAAATTAAAAATGTAATATACAGATTTAAATTTATTTTCACCTAAATTGTGTATAAAATTATATGGCTTTTGCAGGCTAAGAAATGCTTTGTAACCAGCCATGCTACTAAAAAGTCTGAAGTAGTTTCCAAAACTGAGTTCCCAGACTCACACAGTAATAATGATACATTTATCATTACTGATGACCACCTACTGGGTAATTATTGCTTTGTTACTACTATTACAATCAAGAGATTTCTTTATTTACTGTTAACATTCACTTAAAACTGAATGTTAATGACTGTTTTGAATTCACCAAAGAGAGTTTTCTGTTATATTTCAGAAGTACTTATGTTCTGGTTCAGAAATGGAAAACCATATTAGAGTGGAAGGCTGGGTGAACACTTGGCTCTCACCCTCTCTTGAGAATGAAAACGGCATTCTGAGGAATTCTGGAGCAAAATTTTCCAGCACAGAGTTGCAAAAGGTTAACATAATGCAACCACTTGACTTGTGCTAATTATGTAAGTATTTTATTACAGGAGATTCATTCATTATTGATTCTTGTTTGCAGTAACTTCCTGCTTGGGGGAGTTATATTTTATATGAGAAGTAAACAACCCATGGCTCCAGGGCTATCCACCCCCCAACCCCCTAGATCTGATTTCCTCCCACCTCTTTGTCTAGTTTCACAATTCTCCTGGGTTGTTCTGTCCCCATTGAGGCAGGGAGACAATTCCCTAAAACCTTCCTATTCTCTCTTCATTTCCCTTCCCTATCCAGAACTCCCCAGTTGTTAAAGAGGTTAGAGCTCAGGGTTTGGAGAGTGTTAGGTTGGGGATGAGGTGGGCAAGAAAATAAAAATGATTTCAGTGTTTTCTTTTGTATAACGTAAAGAGAAGAAAGAATTTTCATTTAAAAATTTAGGGTTCTTGAGGCTTGGCTACCAACTTTCCTCTTTGGAAGCTACCCTCAGCTCCCAGTCCAGAAAAGCCAGGATGACCTTCGGCATATCCAGAGGTCAAGAGCTGATCATTAAGGAAGTAGGCGTGGTAGAAGCTGTTAACCAAGGGGAAGGCTCAAAAAAGAGGCTCCTGCCTACCCCTAAATCAAAACCCAATCTCACAGCCAGTGGTTGGTACAGTCTCCCAATATCTTTTTCCCAGGGCCTATGCCAAATTGTGCTAGGAAAAGACATGGCTTTGCTTGTGGGATGGCTTCAAGAAGTCCTCGTGAAGGACTGTGCTGGCTGCTAGGCTGAGGGGCCTTCAGTACTTTCACTCTAAAAACAGGCACTAGCCATTTGAGGCTGACCGGTGAGAAGCCAGTGTTTCCTAGAGGGATCAAAGGCCCTGGCACAGGCCTCCAACCTACGAGCAAGGGTTTCCTTTTGGGTTTTCTTCCATGTTCTGAGACCCCCTGCCTAAGAGTCTCAGTTCAGATAGGATGGACACAAGGTGCCAGAGGTCAGTTTGTTTGACTCTTAGAAGAAGTAAGGAATTGGAGATGATGGAGGGGCAGTAGAAGAGCATGGAGCTGTGTGTGTGTGTGTGTGTGTGTGTGTGTGTGTAAATACCCTGTTCCTCCAGGTTCTGGTGTGGGCAGATGGAAAAGAGAAGCTTGAAGCTGGAGTCCTAAAACTTTGGATCAGCTTGTAAAGAATGATATGGTACAGTCTGGGGTCGAGGGGGGTGGTTTGGGAGGGTGCCTGCAAATTATTTGGGATTGGGCAGGACCTGCCATAGGCCTGGGCAGAACTGACAGCGTTCAAAGCCCAGGTTCATCCCTGGGTCTCTACTACCTAATCTAGAATTTTTGCACTTTGGGAATGGGCGGGGGGAGGGGGAGGGGTGGAGATGACAGATGACCAGAAGATGACTAGAGGTTCAGAGGGCTCTGGGAAGATGAGTCCTGGGTGGAAGAGAGGGGATAGGGAAGGTGCTGAGACCGGGTCCTGAATGGGGGCTCCGGGGCTTGGTCAGCACAACCCCCGCTCCCCTGGGCGCCTCTCCTCCCCGATTTTACCCCAGGCCTGGGTGGAACCGCTCTGCGTGATCTACGGAGGAATGCCGTTCCCAGCAAGGCCTCCTTAATGGTCCTTTAACAAACTCTTCGATCTCTCTTTGGCCGCCCTGGCTCTCTCTCGCCTGCCTCCTCCCTCTTCCCTTCTCCACTGCCTCCATCAGTTATTTATGACCAGCGTTAATTATTCATGAAAAGAGAAAACTCCTGCTTTGGGAACTTTTCTAGGAGCGTTTGGGGGTTTCTCCTTTTCCCGACTCTATTTGGTCGGATCCTGCCATGAAGGGTGAAAGGGAAGCCCAATGGTTGGGCCGAGGACAGAGCGGAAGGAGGGAGAGCTGGGGGGAGTGTACCCTTGGTCCTGGTCGGCTCCTGCCTCTGCCTGCGAGGGGGAAACTCCTGGAACCCGGAAGTTACCAGGCGCGCTCGCGGGAGTCGCTGTCCTGGCTTGGAGGTGCTGAAACCGCTCCGTGGGCTCTAGGCTGCGAGCTGCCGGGCTGTGAGCGCGAAGATGCGGCGGCAGTCCCAGGCGGGGTAGCCTCTTTCCACAGTTCTCCAAAAACTCTCGTTTGCTTCTTTCTCTATCTCTTTCTATAACCGCCCCCCCCCACACAAGTGACACTAGAACGCTGTAACCAAAGATTAATGGCCTTAATCAAATCGACCCACCCTCTGCAATTAATCTTTTAGCAACAAATTAGAGACAATTTACCTGAACCTCCCGGGTCAGGGAGAGAGAAGAGGTGGGATGGGTGGGGGATGGACCGGGTGGGAGGATTTGAAAAATCCACAAACGATACGGGGTGAGGACTTGGGAATGGGTGTGCGTTTAAGGCGGGAGGGGAGGGGAGGAGGTAGGGGTCAGCTGGGGGGCTGTACCGGGGCCGGAAGTTCCTGGAGTCCCTTTCAACCCAGTTTTCTCCAAAGGAGGGGAGGCCTAGGGCGGAGGACGAGGCCACTTACCTGACTGCGCCGCCCTCGCGGTCTCCGGCCCTCCGCGCTCGGTTCTCCCCGCCTGCCTCTGGTTCCGCGGCTCCACCGCGGCTCTCTGCCTCCCGCGGCGCCTACCGCCTCCCCCGCGCGGGATCCGCCTCCGCTGCCGGCCGCCCGCGGCCCTCTGCACTCCTGCTTGCGGTCGGGTCTTCCACCGCGACTCTGTCCCGTCCCGCCTCTCCCCTTCTCGGCGGTCCCCCGCAGCCACCCAACTCTTTCCACTCCTCTCCTGGGCAAGTTCGTAAGTTTGGGGTGAGGGTCGCTCTCCTCGCGCCCAGCTTCTCGGCTTAGCTTGCTTAGATCCTCACCCCCCCCACCCCAGCTCAGACCTAGATCTCTGACGCCGCCTGTTGGTCAGGCAGGGCAGGGCAAGGCGAGGAGCGCTGCGCCAGCCCCAGCCCCCCCACCCCCACCTTTCCACGCCCAGCGGTCTAAACAGCAGAGAAAGGAGGGGAGGGTTGGAGACCTGATAATTGGAGTGGGGTCAGGGGCAAGAAGGAGTAATTTGCCTTGGGGGCGTGCAGCCCGGGCTGGCAGCTTGGGCTCCCTGCCAGGAGAAGGGTTATCCCAGGGCGTGCAGGTGCGCCTCTTCCATGCCGCTCTTGGGCAGTTCACTACCAGCAGGCACCCCTCCCCCAGTCCCCCGGGGAACAACCACTCGAGGTGAGGTCCGGCCGGGAGGGCGGAGTCCATAAGGAGCACATGTTAAAGGCACCCACTGTGTGTCTCCAGAACCGGGAGGTGTGTGTGTGTGTGTGTGTTGGGGTGGGGGTGGGGGTGGGGGTGGGTGGGAATACTGGAGACAAGAGTGAGTTCTCAGCACAGCCAGGGAGGAAGGCTTTAGGGCCAAACTCTTATGTTGCTTTAAAAAGAAAAAGTTAGCCGAATCCATCCCATTGTGAAGTGTCAGACTGCTTGTCCGGGCGAGTGCCGGCCAGAGGTTCCAGTGCGAGTCCCGCGCTCCGGGCAGTGGTGGTGAGAATATGGGATACGGGCCGAATTCGGGAGGACAGAGTGGTGTTACAAAGGCAGCCTTTCGTGTTCTGTCCTGATCCTTCCTTTGGCAACTTTCCAAGAGCCGGCAGCGCTCACCGGGCCGCTCTACCCTTGGAACTTCTTGGGAATCCTCGGTCTAGCCCTGGCTCCATTAAGACATCCCCGCAATGGAGGTCGTATCCCCCTCCCCACTCTCATCCTGTCTTTTTCATTGAAAGAATTGATGGACGGTTTCTCCCCTACCCCCTCCTTCTATAATAAACGCTTCCCATAGATTATTCGTCGCAGAGAAGGAAGGCGGCTGCTTAAAAAACAAAAAGCCATAGCCCTAATGAGTTCAATTACAATGTGGTAAACACATTGCCTCTACGCTTTAATTAAGCCTGCTGCCCAATTTTAACTCATTAGTAATTCATTAAGAGAACAGCCCGATGCTGGCGGGTGGAAGGCACCGCAGACCGACTGTGCACCACTAGTCCACACGCGCGCCAGCCACAGCCGGCCCTAGTGGTGCAGGTGAGAGGGTCAAGTTTGTGACTCAGTGACTTGAGTGTCTACGAATACTAGAGTCCCCGCCCCCAGAGGAACGGGGCTTTGCCGCTCAGAGCCGGGCAATGACCTTTCCTGGCTCAATTCCTCCGGCTTGAAACTGGGTTTGCAAACCTGTTGGGTGGGTGGTGGTGTGGGACGGCCCAGGGTGGGGAAGAGAGTCCCTGGATTAAACGCGCTTTTTACTCCCAACGTCAGATCCAGTCTCCAGGTTCTGGGCACATTCCCTCCACTTCTTTCACTTTGCACTGGTTTCTGGAGAAAAATCTAGGTCCAGCCTTAGAGCCCTGCTCTGGCTACCTGCTGCAAACTTTGAGACCCTCTGCCCAGAGAAGCTTCGTTACAAATCAAATAATGATTTTTTGGGGGGGTGAGTGGGTGGGTGTGAGGTTGGGGGAGAAGATTGGTAGGCTAGAGAAGTGGAGATCTGATTGGGAGCTCAGACCTCTTCTTTTCCCTTTCGCTCTCTACTCCACTGCTTGGGAGCAGGCAGGGTATGGCAGCATTTGTAATTATGTCCGTTGAGAACTGCCCTCTTTATGGAAAAGAAATGGAGACAGGCAGTTGCGGAGTGAATCGCGCCCAGGCAACGAGAAAACTGTGTGGTCTTTCCATTTAATAATCGAGAGAAAGAGTGCAAGCGTTCACCCCTAATTGAGCGGGTTCTTGGAAGATGGTGCCTGCGTGTTCTGAGCCCCACGGTTTGGACGGGACTGAACTCAGACGGCCCCAGGCTCCGCGTGGACAAAGGAAGAGTGAGTGTTAATGGGTGAAGGTATGGGTAAGAAAAGGACCTTTCCCTCCTTCCATACCCCAGCTTTGGGCGCTTTCTTCCGGTAGGAGGAATAAATCAGCACCACACCGCTGCCCTAGGCGCCCCGCCTACGTAGGAGCAACAGGAAACTTCTAGCTGGGGACTGCCGCTGGCCCAGCTCCCGTAGGCGGTGGGGGACTCCCCTGATGGTCCGTGGAGAGCCCTCGGCCCTGGGCCTCGAGGAAATGCCGGAAAACGTTTGCCCTCCTTTCATCCTGAAGCTCCTTGTCAGGGTTGCCAGTTGCCTCCGCAGTCGTCGGGCCGCCCCCTTCATTCGCGTGAGCGGCAACTCCTCCAGGAAGCCGGTGGACTGACGGGATTTCTTCTCCGTGGAGGGTCTTGGATCCTGCAGTCCAACACTGCCGCCCTGAACGAGCGCCGGGCGTGGGTTGGGGCTTCTCTGACGTGTGTGTGTGCCATTCGGAATCTTGGGAGGCAGGAGGAGAAGGTCTTTAACTTTTGGTCTCCCCGCACCCCTTCTCTCTTTCAATCTGGAGTCAAGAAATGCTGCGGGATCAGACTGAGTGCACCGAGGGCGAGGGTTAGGCTGGGCTTCGCCCTCCAGGTTCCCGGGAGAAACCGTAGCCCAGGGTGGTTCCTGCTCCCGCTCCTCTTAGGAATCCGAGGAGGACCGTCGCAGGAGGGTGGAGGCGGGACGGGAGCTTCCCGGCGCGTGTGGCGTGGAGCCGCGCGGACCCAGGTCCTAGATACAAGGCTCAGCCGAGGGTTTCGTGGCTGTTTGTTGTTGCTTTCCACCAGATCTGCGCGGGCCTCGTCCTGCTCGTGCGGCTGGGCTCTGCGGCAACAGCGCCTTCTCGTGCCCCGAGGACTGACGCGCGGGACTTGCCTGGAGAAAGGCCCCTCTGCAGCCCAGAGTGCTGTGAAAGTATATTTAGAAAAAAAAAAAAAAATCAAATCTCGACCTCAGGCGATCAGGGTGCCTGGAATAAAGGAGGGCAGCGGTGGGATCAGAGATGCGTGCATGTTGGCAGCAGCGCAGGAAACCCGTCTCTTTCCCGGGGTTTCCGAGTTTGGAATCCAGTTAGATGTCTGCGGGGAGCTCCAAGGCTCTCCCCCAAGAGGGGCATTTTTCTCCACTCTGGGGGAAAATTGCTGGGGCAGACGTTTGCGACAGGTCCCTCTTGCCCGATGTTAGTTACAGCTGAAATGGATTCTCTTCCTTCATTTCTTCCTTCCCTAATGCAAAGACGGGGAAGCAGGATAGCCTTTATTTCTACTGACAGTGGGATAAATAAGCACATTTTTGGATTACTAAGAATTGACTAGTGGAGGAGGACCTCTTTCAGGACAGAATCAGCTGGAGACTTTAGAACTGGCTCTGGGTGAAGGAGGTGGCCTTGTTGGTCCAGCGCTTTTCTTCAAGCACCCTGCAAATAGTTCCTACCCTTTTCTTTCCTGACCTGGGATATTGAGAACTAGTGCAAAGGAGGCTAGTTTAGGGGGCACAACCGCTGGAGATTTGCCAGGATCAGCGAAAGCCAAACTTTTGGTTTGCCTTTCCTTTATTTCTTTTCTAAGACTTCGTTGTACCAGCTGCTGTGAAGATATATCCTTAGATCTCAACTGTCTGTTAGTATGCTAAAATATTTTTAACTTTCTTGACAGCGACTATGGTGGCAAGGCTAATACCCCATAGTTTGGGTCTGTACGTGGAGAGACAAGATGTGGAGTATGGGGAAATAGAAGAGAATCAACTCTTTGCAACTGCTCGGAAAGCAAAGATGCCAATGTATTAGTCCCAAAGTAAGCAGCCCAGTAACTGTTTGCAAGCCTTAACAGGAACTGAGGGAGCCTGGGCTCTTGCTTATGGAAGCAGGACCTAGGACCCAGCCGAGAAGTTCTTCAGGAAAAGTGTCATGAGACTAAATGTAGTACTAAAACAGGAGGTATGCTCTGACTTGTGCTTGAGATATTTTCTTTAAGAGGAGGAAAAATGTGTCCATGATTGAAACATTTTCCATGTGCCAGGCATACGTGAAACATTTTGTATACATGCTTTATTTAATTTAGTCCTCGTGTGGTTTCCAGGAGCTAAGTATTATTATCCACATTTTACAGACTGAAATTTAACGCTTAGAGAGGATAAATTTTCTCAAGGCCACATAGCTGGTAAGTGGCAAAACCAGATATCAAGCACAGATGTGTTTGGATCCCAAATGTGCTGCTAATCAATAAACCAGATCATGTACTGTTTTACATACCCCATAATATTTTGATCCTTCTAACAATCTCATTAAATATATATGACTTGTGTTAGTCCCATTTGCTGGATAATAAACCCAGAGGCCTTAGACCATGGTTCTCAAATGTGAGAGCAGTCCTACTCCGAGACTGATTCTGTCACTCAGCCTGGAATGGAGCCCAGATCTGTAGCAGGTGATTCTGAATCTGGAATTCTGGGAGTGCATTTTGAGAAACACTGCCATAGAGGTTAATAACTTGCTCAAGGTCATAAGGATTGAGCCAAACTGGTACCAGACCCTGTTCTCCTTTCCTCTCCATCAAGGTCTCAGTGGAAGGTGATGACTCTTTATTGAATGCACATAGTCAGAACCCAGAGGCTGGGTGGGGGTGGGAAAAGTAGGCTGGGGTTATGGCAGCAGGTTGCACCTTTCCTTCACTTCCCAGTAGCGACCAGCTTCCACCACTTTGTGGAAGTCGGTAACCTGAAGTACCTTAATATCACACACATCCCGCCCATCCGGGGAGGTGGCCTCAGGCACTCCATGGAGCCAAGGCTGCCTCATAGCCAGCTGGGGGCTCAGCAACACGCTCCAAAAGAAATACTGACTAGAGAAGAAGGAACCAGAGAACTGGACTTGTCTTTCTCCACAGGGTGTGGCTTGGAAGGAGGTGAGAAGCATTGTCCAAGAAGACAAATGTCTGGACCCAACTGACACATACAATTTAACTACAAATCGGGGGCTGTAAGAATGTGCATGTGACCTGTTTCATCCTGAAAGATTTGGACTTTCTCTCTGGGGCCCGAAATGTGCCCAGAGCTCTATTAAGGGAAGCAGACAGGCTCTGGCCCCCCTGGACTCCAGTAAACCTGTCAGTTGATGGCCCTTGTTTTCTTTTGTTCCACTACACTCTGAACATAGTCACGGGGGCCTCCAGGAGCTATTCCCTTGTTGATCCCTGGTGTTAGGTCCATGCAAATCTTGATCATCCAGATTAAACAAAACCACTCTCTTAACCCTTGAAAAATGGGATCTGTGAAAGTAGACAGCAGGAGATTCTTCCTTGCCAAGTCATACCTGTGAGGTAGTGGCAGAAACCAAAATATTTTAGACCCCAAATCTAGCTTGGCTTTTAGGCATCTCAAGACTGTTTGTATTAGTCTGTACAGGCTTCTGTAACAAAAGACCACAGACTAGGTAGCTTATAAGGAACAAACATTTATTTTTTACAGTTCCTGGGGCTGGGAATTCCGAGATCAAGGTCCCATTATAGTCAGGCGGGGGCCCCCTTCCTGGCTTATAGCTGACACCTTTTCACTCACACGGTAGAAGGGCCTAGGGAGCTCTCTGGCGCCTCTTTTGTAAGGCACTAATCCCATTCATGAGGCTCTCACCCTCATGACCTAACCACCTCCTAAAGGCCCCAGCTACTAATACCATCACTTTAGGGAGTTAGTATTTCAACAGATGAATTTGGCAGGAACACAAACGTTCAGACCATAGCACCGTCTTAACTGTGGTATATCATATATATTTGCAGTATGCATGAAATAATTTGACATATACAGTTTTACTAGCACATTATTAGCTCCGAATGGAGTACTTATCTGCCCTGCCTTTTGGGTGACACACATTCTGTATTTATCTGGCTAGCCAAGCCGCAGAAATATGTTTAATATAATGAAAAGGCCAGATTTGTCATTATTATATCATATGGTGTGAACTTATTTAATGGTCAAGCCATTCCACTGCAGCAGGCACTTGACGGAGGGGCTGATGTATTTTCATCTCTTCTTTCTTGCCCAGGAAGACAATAAATATCCCACAGATTTTTTTTTTTTTAATTTAAAGGGCCATCTCTAAGCAGGAAGTAGGAAGCAGGAAAATAATGGATAGAGAGGCTCTTGTATAGGCCCAAAGAATTAGATGCAGGACTCACTGGAAATTCTGGAATTTCAGAGACTCCAGCAAAGCCCCCTGCCCCTCAAAATAATGTCCTTGCCAACCTGCAAGTACTTGAAATTCTAACAGTGATTTGTGTGTGCAGGCATTTCCTTAAACTCAAGCAACCATTTATATACTAGGATGAGTTAGTTGGATTTTCCACAAGATTTTATTTTGATTAGCCCGAAGGTGTGAAAAGCATGAAGATGCCAGGTACCTAGGATCAGAGAGGAAATGGTACAGTCTATAAGAGGAAATGAGAGCAAACACAAAGGGCCCTAGAGGAAGAAGCACTCACTTTACAACTTTACCATGGGCTGGCCCTGCCTGGAACTGGTGAGGCACTATGGGGGGGTCCAAGCACGGTGCCCAGAAGGCCCTTACATTCCACTTGGCAACACAAGACTAGCACTGACATGATAGAGAGCAAAATGAGACAGCATGCAATGCAGGCTGTGATTCCAAATAAAAACAATACAGGGAGATAAACCCTTTCCTTGTGTTGAAGGTCTGGGGCAGAGATTTGGCAGATGTTTGTGGTGCCCTCAGAACACACGTGATTCTGAAAACACCAGAACTGCGAACCGAATAAATATTTTCTGGAGTCTATATTTCTTGTTACAGAGATCTCTGAAGAAATGAATCTTCCTACTGTGGTATAGAAAGAAGGAAACAAGAAAGAAGCCTGGAGGAGAGTTATATACAGCCAAGGGTCAGCATTAGCAATCACTGCCCCTGTCATCCAGAACCAGTGAAGGCAGAGACTCCTGGGTTCCTTCTGGCTGCCTCTCAGCTTTTTGTGAAAACCTCTTATGACTCTGGTTGCACTTGGTGATGTATGGCCCAATCAGTACTTAGTGCTCAGGCAAGCATCTCTATACTCCTCCCCTCTTAAGGAAGAGGAATGCTGATTGAATCGGTCAGAGTTTAAGAAGCTGATGGGGTGGGGTGCCTGGGTGGCTCAGTCGATTAAACGTCTGCTTTTGGCTCAGGTCATGATCCCAGGTTCCTGGAATTGAGCCCCGCATCAGGTTTCCAGCTCAGTAGGGAACCTGCTTCTCCCTCTCCCTCTGCTGCTCCCCTACTTGTTCTTTCTCTCTCTGTAAGATAAATAAAATCTTTAAAAATAATAATAAAAAAAGAAGCTGATGGGGCCACATTCGCTGGTCCGTGCACAGTGTGTGGGCATTGCTCGGTCTTTCCTAACCAGGAATATAGTAAGATATGGCATTTGCGAGCGGGCATTGGCAAAAGTGGGGCTGAACAGGAGTCCTCCTGGCCCAGCTTTAGTTGGAGGCTTGACCAACTTAGGAGAAAGAGTGGGCCATCGGGCCTAACCTCTCACTAGAGTATTTTTGTGTTGCGAATTGGGGTCCAAACTGAGGTAGTGATAACGTGTCATTTGGTGGGACATTTTCTTCTGTTCCTCCCTGTATCATGTTCCTTGGGAACCTTATGGGGAGGGTGGCTTTGTTTACATCCCTACCTTTCATAAAAGTTTTCTATCTCTTCTCCAAGGATCATTTCGGGTTATCATTTGAGGTTGGCTTTAGTTCCCCTCCTTCAATACTACTATTTAAGCAGTTTATTAAAGTTTCCATTTCAATATATATATATATATATATATATATATATATATATATATATATATA
>NC_058416.1:26475159-26577048 GCF_002201575.2 Neomonachus schauinslandi | reverse complement strand
ATATATATATATATATATATATATATATATATATATATATATATATAAAATTTCTGGACTATCTCTCTGATTCTTCCAAACATATTTGGTTGTACATAGAGCCTTGTTGCTTGCACTTACTTCCAAGTGTCCCTTTTACTTTGTAGTTATAATTAATAAAATTATAGTTATTGTTTATTTTGTGTTATTTAGTTCCATTACATAAAGTCTTTGTTGGCTGGATTTGCTATCTGTGTTTTTGCTAGTTCTAACTCGTAATGTCTTGGCTTCTTGTGTGTTTTATGATTTTCAACTATGAGTTGCTCATTTTATTTGAAACTTTAATCTGTGGGAGTTCTTTATGAGGTTATAGTCCTGCAGAGAGGACTTGTGTTCCTTTGGCTGGCCACCCAGACACTATTAGCTCAGGGCAATTTTAAAAACAACTTTGTTGAGGTATCACATACATATCGTAAAGTTCTCCCGTTTTAAGCATACAAGTCAGTGAGCTATAGTGTGTTTGCAAGGATGTGCACTCAACACTATTATCAACTTTTAAAACTTTTTCATAATTCTCTAGAGAGCCCTTTGCCCATTTAAAGTTATTCAGCACTCCCACCCCTGAGCCCCAGGCAATCACTAGTCTACTTTCTTCTTCTGTAAGTTTACCTTTTCTGGACATTTCCTATAATGGAATCATATAATATGTGGTGTTTTGTATCTGGTTTCTCTCAATTAGCATCATGTTTCTGAGGTTCATCCGTGTTCCCAGGATCACTTTCAGTTAAGGTCTAATCTTGAGATTTATTAGGCCACATAAGTAGCACGAATTCAGACCAAAATCCAGTGTGAGGTCCAGCTTATAAGTACAGATTCTGATGGAAGAAAATTTTTTCCCACCCAGTGGTGGCTGAAATAGACACATTTCCTTGTTGACTGTTTCTCATTAGCAGATTTATTTATTATTTTCCCTTTACAAAGGGTGTAGTTCTTTGCGATCCCACATTTATGTCAGGGTCCCCTACCTTATCTCCAATGCAGCCATCAAAGTGGGAACTCCGGGGGTCCCTGGCTGGCTCAGTTGGTGGAGTGTGAGATACTTGATCTTGAGATTTTAAGTTCAAGCCCCATGTTGGTGTAGAGATTACTTAAAAATAAAATCTTTAAGGGGCGCCTGGGTGGCTCAGTCGTTGAGCATCTGCCTTCGGCTCGGGTCATGATCCTGGGGTCCTGGGATCCAGCCCCTGCTTGGCGGGGAGCCTGTTTCTCCCTCTCCCACTCCCCCTGCTTGTGTTCCCTCTCTCGCTGTGTCTCTCTCTGTCAGATGAATAAATAAAATCTTTAAAAAATAAAAAATAAAAAAATAAAATCTTTAAAAAGCAAGAAAACAAACAAAAACAAAATGGAAACTCAGGGTGTTCAGGTTTCAGAAGAGACACCAAGGGCAGCTCTGGCACTCATTTCCCCCCCCCGCCCAGAATTCTTGCTTTCACTTTATTTTTGATACTTGTATATTTCTTATGATTGTGCAACTTCAGCAGTGCATTTAGAAATATAATAATTTCTACATTTATCCAGTATTTTAGATGTTTTCATGAAAAGAGACGTTCAGGTGTTTCATCTGCCATACTGCCAGAAATAGAAGGCTGGCAAGTGCCTCTGACCAGTCATTTGCTCACCCGTTCAGATCTCAGATAGGTGGATAATGAGGGAAAGTTATTTGCCTTCCGAGCAGAAGGCCATCCCATCCCTGCCTTCTACTCCCCCATCCTCACTTAGCTGCATAGACTAATTGGGAGTCTTACCCATGGGGCCACTTTGTTTAGCACGTGCTTCTCTCCTCTACACCTGCATATACTTTTCTTATACACCTTTGCTCATCCTTTTGCACTTCCGGTAGGTGGTTAAAAACCATTTCTTAGAATGCATTGGGAATTGCTAAGGTCTCTGACCAGCTTAATGCATGTCAGTATTTGTAGTCGAGGTGGCAAGGGCAGGGATCAGAGGTGAGGCACTGAAGCCCAGAGAAGTGAGGAGACCTGCGCAATTTCACAGAGAGCCAGAACTGAAGCCCAGACGCACAGACTCACTGGGACATGCTCCTCCCACCACCGGGTCTGCCCCATGTTGGTGACTAAGGGTAACGGAGCAGGAGGGCGTGGTGTTGGCGCTTTCATTGATTTGAGAAGCAAAGCTCTTGGAGTTTGTGGATTTTCCTTCTCTTTGATTTCTCAGCCTCCACTGCCCCTTGTAATGTGAGAGCAGCAGTTGAGAAAAACAAACAAACAAACAAACAAAAAAACCACTGCTGAATGTTTCCATTTTTAAACAAGACGAATCATCTTAGAGGGAAATTTCTGTCTTCTCAGCCTGTTGTCGCTGACAGTCTTGACCCGTTAACTGGAGGACAGGGAGGGAGGATCCCAGAGTTTCCATCCCAGACCATCAACCCCTTTTCAACAAGTTTTTTTACCCCATTTTGGGGGGGAAGGATAGTGTTATTAATGTCCTTTCTAGCAATTTGAAAAAAAAAAAACCAAAACAGACAAGCATGGCTTAGAGAGAAATCCTCGGTGATTGAAAGTATCATTAGAAACAAACTCCTGGTGTTCACTCTGTCATTTCCAAGTGTTCTGATGAGTTTCCTTCGAGCGCCACACTGTACAGAGTTGGCTGGAGCCCACGACAGTGAACGTATGTGTTGGCGGTGGAGGAGGGAGAGGCAGGCAGGTGTCATTTAGTCACCTGCACTGGAAACTAAGACAAGCCCCAGACAGAATCTGTAGATTTGCTTCTGGTGCAGTTACCAGTCACTGCCTCCAAATCGCCTCAAGCTGCGTCTGCACTGTGCCAAAATGACGCATGGAGGAGTGAAAAAAAGCAGCCGGGATGGTCATCTGAGTCATGGAGATAAACAATCACAACAGCAGAAAAATCACAACCAAAACACCAGCTGTTGGACTGAGTTCAATAGTTTAAAAAAAAGAAGAGAGAGAAAAAGAAAGAAATGTAAGCGAAAATTCCATTTTTATTTCTGATTTTTTTTTAAATACTTTCAGGGGAAATCAGATCTTTGTTGCTAAAAAGGATGCCTGTCTAGGATGAAAAAAAATCCAAGGCAATATCCAAACCCCTTTCTCCATCTTAAGGAACCTTCTCCTTAGGGTCTCGTTTGCAGGTAGGTAGATTCAAAACAGGTGAAGTTGTGCACATCTAATTGGATGGAATTCGAGTCCTTCCCTGAAGCTGTAAAAAAAACCCAAACCGGGGGGTGGGGGCAGAAACATGACAAAGTATCTTCAGGTGACAAAGATTTGAAACTGCTGCTCTGGGCACTTGCAAGAGATTCCTGCATAGCCTCCAAGGCCACGCTACTAAGGAGATGCCGAACACTTTCCCCCTGTCTTATATAAATAAGAAATGCACAAATGAACATAGGTGGAACAAGAAAAATCACAATGAATAATTTCAGCCATTGCCAGATCTTGAGACCTGATTTCATTTGCACTTGACTCCCTTGGAAATAGCAGGGCAAAGAGCAAGAGGTAAGGATGCAACCAGTTAAGGCTTCAGGTTGTCACTAATGCTGTTGATGTCTTGCCCAGATCCTTTGGGCACTAAGTCTTCTAGTACCCGCCCCCGGCTTCCAAGTGAATCTGACTCTCCTTGCAGGCTGGAAGTGTTGGGGACTTTATGCCCTTGGGCATGGCTTTGAGGCAATGATTAATGGAAGCAGGTGTATAAATGTCCCGAGTACTTGCCCCTCAAGCAGCACAACTCTGGCCTGTTCTACCCTGTCTGTCCGAGTGACCGAGCTTGCCCGCTGTGGTCACCTGATCACTGGCTCACACACTGGGACCTTCCTTTTTTTCTCTGTCTCACTTTCCTACTTCCCTTCTCGTGCTTGCTGGGATCACCTCCCAAATAAAGTATTTGCACTCAAATCCTTGTCTTCGAGGCTGTTTCTGGGGAAATCCAACCAAGACACGGAGGAACGTTTCCCATTAACAAAAAGTTCTTTGTGACATCTGATTCTCTGCCCTACTCATTTGGCCATGGATTCAAAGTATGTTAAAGCTGAGAGTGCAGAAATCCCCGCCCCAGTGGTATATTTTATGTAAGAGGAAGTGGAGGCTCATTGGACACATGGCCAAGTGGTTACAGAAATGAGACTAGAAGCCAGTGGCCCTGCCCCCGCCCCAGCTGGGCCCTCCCGGGTCCCTACAACTCACTGCCCTGGGCACTCTTTAATTGTTTCATTTAACAAAGAATCCTTGTGGCAGGATTGAGAAATCGTGTGGCTTGAGAAATCACTGATTATCCCCCTTTCTCTACCAGGCAGGACTTTAGCGAAGTCAACATTCCTATTATTATTTTTATATTATTATTTTTTAAAGATTTATTTCTTTATTTATTTGAGAGAGAGAGAGAGAATGAGCAGGAGGAGGGACATAGGGAGAGGGAGAGAGATCCTCAAGCAGACTCCCCGCTGAGGGAGGAGCCCGATGCGGGGCTCAATCCCACGACCCTGAGATCATGACCTGAGCTGAAATCAGAGCCAGCTGCTCAACCCACTGAGCCCACAGGTACTCCAACATCCTTATTATTATTACTGTTTTCAAATTCTTCTGAGTCACATTTCCTTAGGCTGGCAGATTATCATGTCATTCCATCTTACTTTTATACATTTGACAAATACGTATTGAGTACCTAGTTGGGTACCAGGCAGTGCACTAGGTATAGGAGGTATTACAGGATCCATAGTTCCTGCCCTCACAGAACGAACAGTCTGTGCGGAAGAGGAAACAGGGGAGCAGAAGATTTGAGTGCAAATACTTCTGTTCAAAGTGTCTGTTGTAAAGCTCAGATCTGCTGGGATCCTGCAGAAGGAAAGATCCAGAAGTCCACTGTCTTTTTCAGTCTTGTTTGGAGAGAGGAGTAACACATGGAACACAGAGGAGGGCATGTAACCCAGTGCAGGGTTTTCCGGGAAGGCTTCCAGGAAGAAGTGATGTGTCAGCCCAGACAGGAAATTGAGTTAGGAGAGGTGGGTGGGGGAAGTGTTCCAGGCCCTCAACAAAGGCCTTTGGAGAGAGAGAGCATGACCTGCTGAGAAGGACTGAAAGAGAATCAGTCTGGCTAAAGCTTAGATTGAGGCCGAGCAGATGAGGCCTGGGAAGGAGGAACAGTCACATCACCACGGGCCTCATGAGGCAGGGAGTGAGCCTGGGCATTATCTGGAGGACAACGAACAGCCATCCAGATACTTATTTTATTATTATTATTTTTTAAAGATTTTGACAGAGAGAGAGAGACAGCGAGAGAGGAAATACAAGCAGGGGGAGTGGGAGAGGAAGAAGCAGGGAGCCCGGTGCGGGGCTCGATCCCAGGACCCTGGGATCATGACCTGAGCTGAAGGCAGACGCTTAATGACTGAGCCACCCGGGAGCCCCTTATTTTATTTATTTTTTTTAAAGATTTTATTTATTTGGCACAGAGAGAGAAAGAGAGAGAGCACACAAGCAGGCAGAGCGGCAGGGGGAGAGGGGCAAGCAGACTCCCCACGGAGCAGGGAGCCCAACGTGGGACTTGATCCCAGGACCCTGAGATCGTGACCTGAGCCGAAGGCAGATGCTTAACCGACTGAGCCACCCAGGTGCCAGATACTTTAAACAGAGGAGTGACATGACTGCAATTACAATATAGAAAGACTGGCTTGATAGTCTGTGCAAAACAGATTGTAAGGGTCAAGGCAGGATGCAGGGAGGCTGGTTCGGCCAGACTGACAGTGGCCTGCATGGGGGTGGGGGCATAGGGGATGGGGAGGCAACAGCAAAACTAACCAGGAGGAAGCTGGAGGGGGACTGGGGAGGTTGGATGAGGGGTCAAACCCATGGCCAGCTTCAGCTATTGGTAAGTGGTGTTGCTGCTCCATGTGCCAGTCCTGTGTCTGTTGTAAAGCTCAGATCTGCTGGGATCCTGCAGAAGGAAAGATCCAGAAGTCCACTGTCTTTTTCAGTCTTGTTTGGAGAGAGGAGTAACACATGGAACACAGCAGGGAAAAATTAAGCACAAAAATGCAAAACACCAAAGCAATAGGAGAGCAGAGAAGAGAGGAACATATGCTTTATGATGTGAAATTTCAAACACATGCCAAAGTAAAGAGTACAGTGTAATGAATCCCCATATACCGATTGCCCAGCTTCAAGATTTACCCACTCAAGGCCAGTCTTATTTCATCTATACCCCTAATCCCCCACTCCCACCAGCTTTTTGAAGTAAATATAGACATTGTAGTGTTTTGTCTGTAGTTATTTCAGGAAATAGCTCTGAAACAAAAGAACTCTTTAGAAAAAACATAATCACAATACCTTTATCACACCTAAAAGGCTGAATAAAACTTCTCCAGTAATCATCAAATATCTAGTCAGTGATATATATATACCAAAATATATTGCTCAGGTACCACTTTCTCCATTTATATATATATATATATATATGTATGTATTTTGGTCTGAATAAATATCCAAATAAAGTCCAAAGGTTGCACTGGATTTATTTAACTTAAAAAAATAGACTTTATTTTTTACAGGAGTTTTAAGTTCACAGCAAAATTGAGAGGAAGATGTAGAGATCTCCCATATGACCCATTCCTGTCCCCACTCCCACCCCCTTGCCCAGCCTCCCCCATTATCAACAACCCCCACTAGCCTGGGACATTTGTTATAATCTGTGAGCCTACACGGACAAATCATAATCACCCAAAGACCACAGCTTACATTAGGGTTCACTCTTGGTGTTGCACATTTTGTGGGTTTGGACAAATGTGTAATGACATGTAACCACCATCATAGTATCGTACAGACTAGTTTCACTCTCCTAAATATCCTCTGTGCTTTGCTTATGCATGATTCTTTTTGCCCAATCCCTGGTAACCAATCCTCTTGTTACTGTTTCTATGGTTTGCACTTTCTAGAATGTCATAGAGTTGGATTCATAGTATGTTGCATTTTTAGATTCACTTCTTCCACTTAGTGATCTGCATTTAAGTTCCCTCCATGTCTTTTCATGGATTGGTAGCTCTTTTCTTTTTAGCACTGAATAATATTCCATTGTCTGGATGGACCACAGTTTATTCATCTGTTCACCTACTGAGGGACACCTTGGTGGCTTCCAAGTTTGGGCAGTTGTGAATAAAGCTACTACAAACATCCACGAGCAGGTTTTTGTGTGGACATAAATTCTCAACTCCTTTGGGTAAATCCCAAGAAGCATGATTGCTGGGTATCCTTTAACTCTTGATCTATAGATTTCCCTTCTATCTCTTTTTATCCTTGTACTTTATTTGTTGAAGAAACCAGGTTGTTTGTTCTATAGAATTTTTCACGGTTTGGATTTTTCTAGCTGTATCCCTGTGGTCTTGCCCGAGGTGTTTTCTCCATCTGATATATTTCCTATAAATTGGCTGTAAAATCTAGTAGTGTGATCAGATTCAAATTTGATTTTTTTTTTTGTAAGAATACTTCACAGGGGGTGTTGTGTTTTTCCAGGAGCCTTTTCATTAAGCTGCCCTGAAGATGGAGTGTTGTAAGGTTGGTGAGGCTGATTACTTCGAATGATGTGGGCAGAGATGTTTCTTTTCTTTTCTACTTTTATTTTATTATGTTATGTTAATCACCATACATTACATCATTAGTTTTTGATATAGTGTTCCATGATTCATTGTTTGCGTATAACACCCAGTGCTCCATGCAGAACGTGCCCTCTTTAATACCCATCACCGGGCTAACCCATCCCCCCCACCCCCCTCCCCTCTAGAACCCTCAGTTTGTTTCTCAGAGTCCATAGTCAGCAGAGATGTTTCTAAGGTCTTCAACTGATGCTGGATAGGTGTCTATTGATTGTACCTCTGCATAAAACCAGCTATCATTTGGGTGCATGTGTATATGCGTGTGTGTGTGTGTATGTGTGTGTGTGTGTGTATGTGTCTTTATGGATTTGGTCTCCAGGATGTGAAAAATATAGGAGTTTAGACTGTAGCTTAACCAGGGAATGCTACATTTTTTTGGCTTCTCAAGGAAAGAGAGCTTACTAAAGAGAAGACATCCCAACGTCAACAGTGAAGACTGCATGATAATAATATCACTCTAATAAGGCGCTATCACAAAGAGCAAGGAACACAGCATTTCCGTTTCTGAACTGTCTTTACTGTGGCAGGCATGTTCACTTTCTACCCGGGTCCCTCTTTAGGTTTTCCATCTGTATTTGGCAATTAAATTAGTTGTTACATTTAATACACGGGATATTTGTTCTTAAGACCTCTATGATTACTGCTAATTCCTGGAACAGTCTTCTATTAGTGTTTGAAGTTCTAATTACTGCAGTCTGGGAAATTCTAATATCGTTCCGAATGCATTGCTTCTTCATGGATTGCCAGGTTTTGCGACTCAAGGTATGAATCTCAGTGAGTTAGTATTCATTAAAAGAGGATACCCCAGTTTAAAGCCCTTCTCTTTTGTTAGGTGAACAGAGGGGTAGAGAAATGATTCCTTGGAACTCTGGTTAATGCTTCTTGTGCATTCCATGCCAATGGATGGTTTTCAAGGAGTTGTGGAAATTTCTGTGACTGGTAGAGAAAAGCCTTTGTAATACCCACCCCCACCTCCCCCCACTGCCCTGGGATCCTGATGGGCCGCTCCTCTTCCTGTCCAGCCCACAGCTCACGCTCATTGCCCTGTCTTAGCTCCAAGTGGCCTCTGAGTAGGAAGGTCTTCTTTTCTCCCTGGCCATGCTTTCCCACCTTCTTAGGTCTTGCTCAGGTACCACTTTCTCCATGAAGCCTTCCCTGGTCTCAACTGCCCAAGGGTCTCTAGTCTAAACTTCAGTTTTTTTTTTTTTAAGATTTTATTTATTTATTTGTCAGAGAAAGAGAGAGAGATCCAACACAAGTAGGGGGAGTGAAAGGCAGAGGGAGAAACAGGCTTCCTGCTGAGCAAGGAGCCTGATGCAAGACTCGATTCCAGGACCCTGGGGATCATGACCTGAGCTGAAGGCAAATGCTTAACTGACTGAGCCACCCAGGTGTCCTGTAAACCTCAGTTTAGCATGTACATTTATCTTGTGTCATTCATTTATTACCTCTTGTGTATTACCATCATGACTTTAACTGGAATGTAAACTCTGGGAGGGTAAAGACAGACCACCTCATAGATATCCTTAGTACACCCCACAGCCCTATTGCGCTGGAGACACTCAATACTCTGTTGATCGGTTTTTCCCTATTTGTGGAAGATGAGGGGAAGAGAGTGAAATTTCAAAATGAAACTTATGACCCATGTCAATAGCTTTAAATGTAGAATTATAAAATCATCAGCAAGTGGTTCAGACATGCATTAAGGCCTGTCTCAAAGTCTTGGCTTCCCTCTGCTCCCACAAATGCACACTGGGCACCTTCTAGGTATTAGGTCTAGGTTGGTGCTAGAGATGTAAAGATGATGAAGACACAGAGCTGACAGTCTTGTGAGTAGCTATATTGTGACATGGCTCATGCTATGCTAGGTGCAAGTCCCAGGTGATGGGATATCAGGGAAAAGGGTGAGAAAGTCCTTTTGGAAGGTCTTCCTTCATCTCTCTGCCTCTTTATTGACTTTGGTAGATAACTTTTCCAAGGATGGGATTTTGTAACATTATTGAGTAATGGATTCTGGCATCATTATCCCTTAACATTGGGGAGAAGCAGTTTCACATATGACTTTAGAGCACAGGCCCTGTAGTTCGATCTGGATTCTAGTCACAGTGCTGCCACTGTCTAGGGTGGCCTTCAAAAAGCCTTCCTAACTTCTCCCAGCCCCAGTTTCCTTCTATGAAGAAGGGGGGATAATCATTACTCAACACAGGAGTAAGATGAGGATTCGAGAGGGTGACTCAGGGGTTGTCAGTCATCAATGCTCAGCAAATGTTGGCTGTTATATGGCTAGAAAACGTTCCTTCTAACTCGATTCCCTTTCTCCTCCCCCTCCCAACGACTTAAGTTCTTTGCCTCTGCCATCATACATGCTGCTCAGCCTCAGAGAACTATCTCATTGGATTCTAGGGCTTTTATTTCGATAGCAGGAACACCGTTTAGATAGAAGACAGTGAGGGGACAGGAACTTGGAGATTCCTGGTTCGGAGCTTGCTTTCCATCACAACTGCTGCCTTTGCTGGGCTTACTCTTTACCAAGTGCAGAGCCAAGGGGTGAGGATTTCTGTCTGTCCCGCTGGGACATAGGGGGTGAGTGAGTTAACATTTACAAAGTGCTTTGAGCTCCTTGGAGAAAAGGCGCCATCTAAGTATTCTCATTACTGCATGAATAATAGATGAGCATAAAGCACTTTGCAAATATGAAGTTCTTTAGCAATGCTAAATAATACTTCCACCAACTTACCTGTGAGTGAGGGGTCAGTTCTTGAAACTCTGATGGTTCTGGTCTTGGCTGTCACTAACGTGAAGCATGAGCATAGGCAAAATCACTTTCCCCAACTGGGCTACAGCAGGAATCAGGGCAATGTCATTTATAGGAGGGAGATGATGACTTCTTCAAAGCAGGGCTAGTTTCTGGGCAGAGATTCTGAGCAGTGGTTGTGCCTACTTCCTCCTCCTCCTTGGTGCCTTTGCTCTGGGTGCGGAGGTGGTGGGGGTCCTTGCACCCAGGACTGTGGAGAAAAGGTCTCCTGGATCTGAGGGCTATAGAAATACCTAACAATCCTCTCTCTCTTTTTTTTTTTTTTTTAAATTGTGGTCAAGTACACATAACATAAAATTACCATCTTCACCCTATTAAATACACAGTTCAATAATGTTAAGTACACTCGCATTGTTGTGCAACCAACCTGCAGAACTCTTTTCATCTTGCAAAACTGGAAGTCTGCCCCCATGAAACAACAGTGACAACCACCGTTCTACTTTATAGCTCTGCAAATTTGACTCTTCTTGCTACCTCACATAAGTGGGATCATACTGCATTTGTCTTTTTATGACTGGCTCGTTTCATTAGTATGACCGTCTCAAGGTTTGTCCATGTTATAGTGTGTGTCAGAATTTTCTTCCTTTTTAAGACTGAGTAATATTCCATTGTAGGTATGGATCACATTTTGTTTATTCATCCATCAGGGGACACTTGGGTGGCTTCCACCTTTTGGATATTATAAATAATACTGCTAGGAACATGGGTATATGACCATCTCTTTGAGACCCTGCCTTCATTCTTCTGGGATACCCAGAAATAGAATTGCGGGATCATATAATAGTTCTGTTTTCAGCTTTTTAAGGAAATGATCGTATCTTCTTATTCTCCAAAGATGTAGAGCTGGAAAATAAACTTTGATAGCCTTAGATTCTCCACTCTGCATGGTTACCTCCATCAAGGGCCTCTGCCTTCACTTGTATTCACTAAATTTTGACCTTGAAGATAATTCACATTTTTTCAAGAGGATTATGTAATTTTAGACTCTTGGGCTTGGATGGGACCTTAAAGACTTGCTATATAATAAAGAATGCTTTGTTGTGGCCACATCCAGGGTCCAGAAGCCTTATAGCAAGACGTATCCTGGAGTTGGGCAACTCTAGTTAGAAATATCAAGCTAAAACTCATCTCCCTTAACTTTCCCCCAGGTGTCCACAGTGGGGCAACACAGACTAGCCTAGGTCCTCTTCCACACCCAGACCCTAAAAAACTTTAAAGTAATTCTCATGTGGCTTTACGTTTTTTCCTCTCCAGCCCACACATTTGTCCATGACCATTTCTTACCAGGCATGTGTCATCATCTTTGGCTTTAGAGTGAAAATTAGGTAGGTGGCACATTTTCAGAATTCCTGACATCCAAAGAGAGGCTGAGATTTTTTCACTTATGCTAGCTCTCCTTGAATGACTCACACATAAGGAGGCTCCACCCACTTTAAACCACAGCTCTTGGCTCCTGTAGAGGTTGCCAAATACAACATGTGGGATAATGTCGGGAAGCTGGCAAGAGGTTGATGTCTTTTTGAGAACATGCATAGGAAATGGAGATCTCTTCTTCAGGATGGGCCAGGTGAAATATACCAGTCAGGAAATGTTTGGCGGCAAGTAACATCTGGCTAACAGTGGCTAATGTAAAAAAGACATTTAATGACCTCAAATAGCCAGAAGCCTGGAGTCTGGACAGTTTTAGATTTGGTGCAGTAGCTTGACCATCTGGTGTCACCTAGGAACCAGGTTCTTTCTGTATGTCACTCAACTCCAGATTGTTATCTTCTAGTTCTTAGGCTTCTTGCCACAAGATCACAAATAGCTGCCTCAGCTGCAGAGAGCAAATCCTCAAGAACTCATGCTTCAAGGGAACAGGAAATGGAAGCCCTCAACCTTATCTGTCTGTCTGTCTCTCTCCTTTTCTAACAGGGAAACAAATTCTTCCGGGAGATTCCTCTAAGCAAACCTCCCCTTTCATATCTTTTACCAGAACTGAGTCCATGCCCCTACCTAAGGCACTCACTTGCCATTGGAAATGACACTACTGGGCTCATCTCGGACTAATCACAGCTGATCCTTTGGGAATAAAGGCTATGGGAACAATAGTGTGCGTACCGTAGCCCTAAGGAAGCAGGCAATTGGCGGCGTCTACACAAATATGCTACCCAGAAGAAGAATCAACAGTGGCCATAATTTTTATCTAAAAATGTGTAATTTACAGAGGTGCATTTAATTAAGGGAATTTTAACCTTAATAGTCAAACTTAAGACAGAAAGATCAGACCCTTTGCATATATTTTAATTTTTTTCTTTAGTTCCCTTGGACTGTTTCTCAGCTGCCCTGTAAAGATAATGATACTAATTACATATTTGAGTAAGATTTCATAGTTCATAAATAATTTTCACATACATTATCCATTTGACCCTCGCAAAAACTGTGTGGGGGTAGGTAAAGGATTATTACAATTTTCATTATTTTTTATTGGGTTTAGGTTCAGAGGGCTGAGTTATCATACTTCTCAGCACATGGCACTTGGCATGCTAGTATCTATTGTTTATACCCTGCCCTTCTCTTGTCTTAATAATTAATTAATCAATCCATTCCCTTTTATTACTCTCTCCCACTCACACTTCCCGTCGTCCACACAGGCGATCGTTCTAGATGTGTCTGATATTTACCTTGTTATTTATATGTGTTCGTGTAAAATGTGTATTTTGTTTCGTGTGCATGCAATTTTCGCTTACATAGTGGTAATATTCTGTAGATCTCACTCTGCTTTGTACTGTTTTCACTCCACACTATGTTTTCAAGAGTGATCCATGTTGCTCTCTGTATATACTCCCTTGCCTCTAAATGCTGTGTAATACTCCATGGTGTGGGTCCACCATGTTTTATTCACCTACATCCCCTAGTGGAAGCTCGATGGCCTCCAGCTCTGGTCACACAAACATCTTCACCACCGCTGATGGGCCTGGGTGAGAATTTCTCTGGGATACAAACTCAAGAGAACTGTTGCTGAGCCATATGATAAACACTTGCTTTGAATAAGTACCAGTTCGGGCTTCCATAAGCAGTAAAAGCAAATGGGGGTGTATCATGAACCCAAACCCAGATCTTCTGACTCCAGAGCCTTTTCATTCTCCAGGGCATCACTCTGACAGTCTCTGGATCATAATATTGAACACTTACAAGATTTCTTGAGGCTCATATTACTTAGAGACTGCATGGACTTTCAGAAATGACATTGTTGGTGCTAATGGCAAGTTGCAGTGAAAGTAAACAGGTCCCTCATGTTCTGTGGTCTGATTTAACCTGGTCTGGATCCTTTTGGCTACTTTATCACAGTTGCTGTCACGTACTTTTGGGCAGCATTTGAAAAAGGAGAGGAATTGCTGCGTATCTAAACTCCCTGCCTCCCATTGGCCAAGGGCTAACATGGGCTACCTCCAAGCTAATTTGACCTAAAAGTAAATGAGGCACAGGGTGATGTATGGAAGTGTTAAGTTACTATATTGTACACCTGAAACCAATATAACACTGTGTGTTAACGAACCAGAATTAAAATGAAAACTTAAAAAAAATAAAAAGTAAATGCGGCATCATAGATCAGATAGCGCTATAACCAGAAGGGGGATTGTCTAGTTCAATCCTCCCCTTTTCCAGATGGGGAAAGGGAGGCTCAGAGGGAGGAAGCCACTTGCCTGAGATCGTATGGTCAGAAGCAGAGACAGGAGAGACATACAGGTCACCTGAAAACCGATCCATCACTCTTCTACTTTCCTGAATGGCACCGTTCCCCGCACCTGCCCTTGAACTCTCAACAGCCTATAAACAGTGATGTACTGGCAAATGCTTAAGGACCGCCTCTTTTTTTTTTTTTTTAATTTTTTTATTTTTTTTAAAGATTTTATTTATTTATTTGAGAGAGAGCACATGAGAGGGGGGAGGGTCAGAGGGAGAAGCAGACCCCCTGCCGAGCAGGGAGCCCGATGCGGGACTCGATCCCGGGACTCCAGGATCATGACCCGAGCCGAAGGCAGTCGCTTAACCAACTGAGCCACCCAGGCGCCCCAATGACCACCTCTTGAGGGGGAAAAAACCAAACACACTCTTTTTGTAGCATTTGCCAGTTTCTGTGGTGTAGATACTCTCACCATGGCCATTCCGAGCTGCCGAGGCGATGTCACTGAATGTGGGATGGGGTGAGATGGGCAGTGGGACTGCGGTGGGATGGGCAGTGGGACCCCGCGATGAGGCGTTGTCACCACATAGACACAAAACACACCAACAACAGCCGGGACATAGACAGAGTAAAGTCTAGGCAACTGATCACGAAGTGATGAGTTTTGCTTATTTATTACCTCTGTTTTCAGTATAAGGTATTTGATTGCAAGTTTATATAACTTAATGTCTAATAATGGCTGTGTTAAACAGTAGCTCACGAAATGCCTGAAAATGTAACACTCGGCTCCTGGGAGCCCCCTTGCCCCAGCCCCAGCACACCATTGCTATAAAGCAGTGAAACCAACTTCTCAGTGTGGCAACCTGTCTTCCTAGTTTATAAATTTGTCTCAAGTCTTTCTTTTTTTAAAGGTTTATTTATTTATTTGAGAGAGAGAGAGAGAGAGAGAGAGAGACAGTGCGAGCATGAGCAGGAGGAGAAGCAGAGGGAGAGGGAGAGAGAATCTCAAGCAGACCCCCTGCTGAGCACGGAGCTGACTCGGGGCTCCATTCCAGGACCCCCACCCCTCCCCCACCGGAGATCATGGCCTGAGCCGAAATCGAGAGCTGGATGCTTAACCGACTGAGCCACCCAGGCACCCCTCAAGTCTTTTTTGAATACTCTTTAATGGAAACATGCAATTTGAATAGATCGAAAGAAAAAAAGGCAGAGGATAAATGAATCATTCTGGAGATGCCTTTTCTGGGTAGCTGAAGGCTTAGCTCTTTAAGCTCCCAAACTAAAGAAATTTTAACTCTGATTGATGGACTTTTCAAAGAATAGTGTCACACCCTTTCTTCCTTCATTATGCACGTGGCATTATAGCTCATTACTTTCTTATTGACGAGGAGGCCCTGTGGAGCTATGGAAAGCTCTTTGCCCTGGAATAAGTGACCTCAGCTGCTATGCTGTTGGGGCTCTTGACTCGCTTTCTGAGGATGTTTATTCTCACTCAGTGTCCAGAGCTGTGATTTCTTCCCACCGTCAGGGGTGTCTCTAGCTCTCTCTCTTCTTTCTAATTGATTGGAGAAGAAACAAAGAGTTAGATTTATTAGAATTATATTAAAAATTCCATTCATCTGCTGGGCTGCAGGCCTGATGAGTAAATGGTAAAATTTTAGTGCCCAGATCTTACAGTATTTATTTTGACTACTTTTGGCTTAAATTTTGCTTCTTGTAAAAGAATCTCGGAAGAGGGGATATTTCCAGATGACTATGTTCCAGATCAGTGGGTCTTGCTACAACCTTATTATTTTCTATAAGAATATACTAAAGCTTATATGTATGACAATATTTTTAATATTATATATAATCAGCAAAATTTAACCACCACCAGCAAAATTTAATCACCAACATTTAAAAAAATTGGATACAATTCGGTAGTCACCAAATTAGCAAAAATTAGAGTCTGGCAAGAACAAGTGTTTGTAGAATGTAAAAACAAGGATTTCTCATCCACTGCTGAACAATTTTCCTTGCATGCGTGGTGTTCCATTATAGAAGAAAGGAAAATTCTTCTCTGGGCCAGGCACTCTGTCAGAGAGAAAGCAGAGCAGCCCGGTCTGTATGCGGAGAGACTCTGTGATGCTGTTGGAACATGAGGCATTCCATATGGTGAGCTTTGCAAAGAAGAGTTAGAATTGAGATGGTGAAGTGTGGGGCATGTTTCCTTGCTCCCAGGGGCATTCTTGGACTCTTTCAGCTCAGACCCAGGCAATGGGTGGGGAAGCAGATGTAGTGTTTGAGAGCTCCCCCCATCTGCGGCAAGGGAGGTCCCTCCACGCACCTGCCATCCCGGCGGGCAGTGCTGCTTTCTGGGGCTGGGAACTGAAGGGCGCCTGGCACTCCCCTCGTTTCACCAGTTATCCATTCCTTCGCTGAGAAGGAGACACCATCAGGTCATTATCAGAGGAGGTGGTTTTCCGTACTCCTGTCTTCCCTAACTTCAGGAGAGGCATCCTCAGGGGCTGATAGGGGAGCCAGGCTCTGCTGTGCAGAAAAGGGACACTCCGCGCCATTCCCAATATCCTCCTCACAAATCTGCGTCTCATCCCTTTGGAGCCTCATTCTACTTCTTCTCCTTAAGACTTGATTAACTCATTTGAGGACATTCATGTGAAGGACCATGGAACAGAAGAAGGGTCGGGACAGCCAGAACCAGGAGATGAGCAGGCCCAAAGACCAACCTCCTTTCCTGCCACTTGGGCAACTTCTATAAAGTCTTTGGAGCTGGGGTCACCCCACGTTGGGCAGCGGGGAGCCCAGGAGCAGGGCTTGCTCCCCCACCACCCCCTCATCAGCCTAATTAACAAGTTGGGTTTTTTCCAACTCCTTGCTGTGGCTCTCATGGGGCTGGGCTCCGCTGGGGGTGGGCAGACAGTCTTACTTTAAGCAGCGTATTGATCCTCACATGGTCATGTGCCCCTCTTGGGGGAGTACTCTCATGTTTTAAGTGCATGCAGTTACTCTCTTGACTGGCTTGTAAACAGGTTTTAATGGGGCTATTAGTGTAAAAGGACAGGAAACTTTCAAAAACAGCCTCTTAAATATTCATGAGGATGTTAAATCTGGCGCTTAATCACCAGGGTTTGCACACAGCTAACGGGGAGGGAGGACAGCTGACAGGCTGCCTTCACTCTGAACAATTGACAGGGCATTAATAAACACTCTTACAGGCATGATTAATGGCCAACAGACCAGGCCTTTTTTTTTTTTAAACAAACAGAGCCCCTCTCCTTTGGGGACTCCTGTTCGGGGGGAGGGGGAGAGTGTCCCTCCAGGGGTGGGGGAGTGGGATTCGGGGTAGATGGAAGCTGGAGGAGTGCCCCGTCAGGACAAATTCTATCCCATCAGAAATAGTTCAGTGGACCCCCCCCCCCACTGCCTCCCACCCCCTAATGGCTGTCCATTTCCTAGAGTATGGTTTCTCAGGGGAAACTTTCCAAAAACTTAAGCAGAGATTCATCTCCGAAGAATTCCTACCTGGAGAATTCTTAACTCAACCTTGGCAGGGCCATGAGGGAAGCACCTGGGACCTCATTGTGGGAGCTCCCTGGAGGGTCCTTACCAGCTGCCTCTTTAATACCTGAGCTCAGAGTGGAGTTAAATGCAGACAAAGATGGTCAACGGTGGCTCAGGGGCTCTTGTGAGCTGCCCCACCCTCCTCAAGGCACCTGTCTGCTTGTGCATTTTAATTCCTGGAGCGACATCTTTCTCTTACTTCTCTCTGTAACATTGGATGTAGAATTCCCATTGAAAATGTACAGGAAGAGTGTTTTTTAACTAGTAAATGATCCATAGTGTTTTACTTCTTTACTTCTGGAATGGACCTTGGAGAGTATCTAGGTCCATCCTCACTCCTGCTAGATAAGGAGACTGGGGAGCAGAGAGATGGAAGAGCTTGTCCAAAGCCACATATAGAGGAAATGACAGAGGGTACTGGACCCCAGGTATCCTGACTCCTGGTTTGCCCCCACATTGGCATGATGTGACTTCTCCAGGCAGAGCCAGAGAACACACAGCTGGTTCCTCCAGAGGTGCTGCAGGTTCAAAGGCCAGATCAGTCTCAAGTAGGGCAAGACCGGTGCTATGAGAACCAAAACCAAGTTAAGCACAGAAAGTTCTGGAAAACATCCCACATCTTCTGTGTGGTGGGAAGCCCCAGCTTCATTATCTGAGACCAACTCAGAAATTCAAAGCTGTTTCCTCGCTGTAAGTGTCAGCTAGGATTTTTGGTTGGCAAGTTCTATCTAGAAATGAAATCAAGGTTACCGCCCATGCATAAGGTCAGAAATCCACAAAAATCTAAGGGCTAGAAAAAGCCCACTATGCTTTATAACAATAGAATCAGGGCAAAAACATCAGCATTTCCCATAAAAACGCTTCCCAGTGCCTAGCCCTTGCTGTTCACATTCCACATGCTTCCTTCCTGTGCACAAGCTATTGAAATAGGGGCTGGGATAGGGAGGGTTGTCACAAAGGTGGATAACAAGTGGTCCCATCCCCAAGGTGCTCTTCCTCTTGTTAGCAGTTTAACGCTAGGGCCATGTCGAAAGACTGAGTGCAGTACTGTGCTGAGCTTTTTGCAAACATCACTTTCATCATCTCATACCCCTGATGAAGAATCGGAAGTGGCACCCTCCGAATTTGATCCAACCAATTTTAGCTTGCCCTCTGAGCCAAACATACCCCTTCCTTTCTGGTCGGTGGACCAAGGAACATGCTACAGGCAATGTGGATATGATTATTAATCTTAGATTTGTTTAGAGACTCAGTGCAACACTTTTTTTTTTTTTTTTATGGAATGCCAACCAGGAATGAAAAATCAGCCTCTCTTGCTAAACAGTTTGCATTAATGACTTCCGTAAGAGCCAATCTATTGATTTTTTTTTTAAACAAAACTCCACTTGTCTCTTTCATCTGGATATATAGCTGGTAGGTGCTATTGGTAAAGCAACCAGTTTGAGAAATAGTTTCCTTTCCACAATTACAACGAATGTATTTTGACAGTTTTTACCAATAATGGTTATAGTGTTTGGTATAAATGCAAAGCACAGATGAAGCTTTAAACCCCAGTGGGGTTGGGCACTCTTTTCTCAGTGGAAGACTCATTGTCGGCAGTATGAAGGACAAGGACAGATTCTATATGCCTTGCTAGGTTGTCAGGCCGACACCACATGTCAGACAGCACAACACTGATTTCACAGAACATGACTTTGGATTGACATCATGACTCTTCTACCAAAGTCTCCTATCCCATAATGTTATTTTTGGTTTGTTCGTTTAATCAGTCGGATGTTGAAGGACTCGGCATGGCTCACTGAAAATACTTGGATTAGGATGTAGAGAATTTAGGTTCTACTCCCATTAATCCCCCTAAGTTGTTGCGTAGATTAGGCAAACTCACTTTCCTTACCTACAAAATGAGTAGAGTAAAACCTGTCATATTGATGTGTTGTTTCAGGTGAAGTAATGCATACATTGCCTATTTGCTGTTTCCATTTGATATCTCACGGTCATCTTCAAATGAAACTTTCCTACATTGAACTTAGATTCTCTTGCCCTCAAAACCTACTCCTTTTCCAGCGTTCTCAGATCAGTCAGTGGTATCACAAATGACTCAGATGCTTATGCCAGAAAATGGAGTCATCTTCTCCCCCCACTGGAGCGGATCAATATCACATTTTGTTCTGTCTTTTAAGTAAGTATCAAATCTACTTTGATCAAATCTATTGACCATCTGGTCCAAGCCACGTTCGTCTCCTGCCTGGGTGGCTGGTGTCCCGTCCTTACTCTCCTGCTGTGCCCACTATTGCCTGTTTGTACTCCCTAGCAGCCACATCCATCCTCTCAAAATGTAAGCCGCTTGCATCATCTTCCTGCCTATAACCCTCCAATGGCTGCCCAAGATCATCAACATGGCCTATCATCCATGACAGTCTTGTCCCCCTCCCTGTCCCTTCAGTCTTATTTTGACCTCATTCCACTTCAAACACACTGTCCTCTTCCACTCCTTTTGTGTTTCTTTCAAGCCTTGGAGGCTTCACAGTATAGTTCCCTCTGCTAGAAAGCTCACAAGCCAATTATTGCCCAGATGGGTCCTACTCACCTGTTAGATTTCAGCATAAATATCAAAAACCACTCCTGTAGAGGAGACTTCGCTGCTCCCACTCCTATTCCCCAGTAGGTTGCGTTCCCATTGTTACTATCTTCTGTAGCATTTAACAAAATTGCAACTTCAACATTTATTTGTGTGATTGTTTGGACTATAAGCTCCATGAGGACCACTTTGTTTGTCCCTGTGCCCCCAGTGCCTTGATAAAGTGCTCATCACATGGCACGTATGGAAAGTTAAGGATGAATGCACATGTGAATGAATGGTTGAACACCAAACATCAATGTAAAAGCAAGTTATTTTCATTCTTGTGTCTTTGGGATATTGAATTAAATAGCAAGGTGAGACAGATCTCATGAGTCAGAAATTTTTTGGTGGTAAGTTAACCAAGTCAAGAAACTCATCTTGAACTAGTTTGAATATCAAAGGGGATGTTTATTGGCCTGTCACATAACTAAACAAAGGGAAATACTGGAGATGGCCTCAGGTACTCAAAAGATGGCAGTTAATTTCTCTGTCTTTTTCCTTCCATCTTTGTCTCTCTCATTCCTGTTTGACTTCACTCTTCAGTGCAGACGGATTTCTCCATAGGATAGGGAACACGGCACAGGGAGTCCTAGATTCACAACTTTTTAGTATTTCCTGCCAGGAAAATTCCAGAAGGGGATTCTGATTGACTCTTCCTTGGATCACAAGCCCATCCCTGGTCGCTGGCTGCTGTCCCCACCATGGCCAAGAGGATGGGGCCATCATTAATCCATCCCAGAGCTCCTGGGGTTGGGGTCTGTTACCAGAAGGGCGGGGCTGGCATCTGACATGGGGGGTGGGGAAGGTACTGGGCTTGGCAGTTAAAGACAATAGCCACATACAGTGAGACTCCTGTAGGAATGGAGACCAGTTGATCTGGATTCTAATGTTCATGATTTAAGCCTTGATTTTTCTGGCTCCTGGCACAGCTCGGGTTCATCAGAAAACCCAGAGCAGATGTGGCTCTATCTGTGCATTGAGTGGTCAGCCAGCATCCTGAAATTCCATGAAAGGAGTTATTTTTTGGGTTAGGACAAGAGTCTTCAGTGGCTAATTACAATTTAGGAGCCTATATAAAGAGTCAGCCTTAGAATTCATGGTGTCAATAGCCACAAACACTAACCTAGCTATTGTTCTCCCTCCTTTCTAGGGAGTTAGTGGTGGAGACTCTGGCATAAAAATGCAATGTTGATCCTGCCTGGTGGTAGCTGAATTAATAAGTGAGATGTAGAAGATGGTATATTCCCACCAATCTTCCATAGCTTAATTAAATGTCACCCCTCTCTGAAGCTTTCACTATCCTCCCATGAAGACTTATAGTTAAAGTTCTATTTACAGGATTGTTATGAGAATTTAATGAGTTAATACATATGAAGCACTGGGCGCATTGTAAGCACTCAGTAAGTTTTAGCTATGATTACTGCAATAGGACAAAAGGGAAAACACAGGCATGGTGGCTACCAAAAACAGATGTCATAGCCTTTCTGTGTCCTAAGTCTGTATGTATTTTTCCATTTGATACATGTAACTTTTGCTTTAAGAACTTGCCTGGGAACCACACTACGGAAATTTCTGGCCCACGATACCTGTGCTGGGGCTGTGTTATCTCGTGCACAGCCATTTTTAAGCTGTGTTCCTACAATAGCTTTACAAAATTTAGATAGTGGTTGTAACATTTTGTGCTTAAGGCTCACTGGTAGAGTTTGTTTAAAATGTGTTTTTCTTGGGGTGCTTGGGTGGCTCAGTTGTTAAGCGTCTGCCTTCGGCTCAGGTCATGATCCCGGTGTCCTGGGATTGAGCCCCACATCGGGCTCCCTGCTCAGCGGGAAGCCTGCTTCTCCCCCTCCCACTCTCCCTGCTTGTGTTCCCTCTCTCGCTGTCTCTCTCTGTCAAAAAATAAATAAAATCTTAAAATAAATAGATAAATAAATAAATAAATAAAATGTTGTTTTCTTGAGTCTCCTCCTGAGAGATTCTGATTTCATAGGTCTGGGGGAGGGGTCCAGGAATGTCACTTTTTAACCACAGCTTCAGTGATTCTCCTGCAGGTGGTTTCATGGACTGTGGTTTGAGAAACAGACCCAGAGGAAGGTGCAGTAGGGATGAGGAAAGATGGGGACAGTAAGCAACACTTACTCTGTAGTTGGGGTTTCCCAAAGTCCCAAAGTGCTCCTCACCAGGAAGAGAATTCCATTGTTTCCCTCATACGTGTGAGTCATCTACCGTGTCTACTATTCCACTCAGCCTATAGCCATCTAGGCTGGTGACAGGGTCACAGCTCTGTCAAGGCCCAAACTCAGCACTCATTCATTGTTGAGCTGACCCTTTGAAAGAGGGGATGGTAACAGGTGGAGGCCTGGAGAAGGTCCACAGAATGAATGTCTTTATGGGCATCATGGAGGAAGCTCCGCTTAGATCCTTGTCCTCCTGCATGAAGAGATTTCCAGGAAGGTTCAGGAATAGATTTTTGAATGGTCAGATGTAATCCCAAAGACCCTGCCCTTTGGGCAGGAGTTGGTGTGTATTAAGGCAGCCTATCAGAGGAACATGCATTACCAACTCTTATGCTTTTGTATTAAGCATTCTGTCTCATCTTTACAGTCAGATTAATGGAGATTAGTGGTTCCACTTAAGAGTTTAAACATTGTGCTGACCCAAATTGTTGGAGCCATCATAACATGGCACTATATGTTCAAGGGCTGGACCAGCTGGTAGTTGAGTGGGGGAGGGGAAGGTCTACATTTTCGCAAAGTGATTTCATTAATTGTTTTGAGTAAGAAAGCTGGGGTGACTCTTTATACATAATGCATATATGGCACTTTCCCTAGTTTCCACACACTTAAATGCCCATCAGCCCAGTCTGGTGATGCTCCTTTGCTAAGAGGACATTTAATAATCAACGGTCACTCACGCTTGCTTCCCCTTGGCTTCTGTGGGTGGAGCCCCGTCCCTGAAGTCTCAAATGGTTTCATTAATGTCTTTTATCCACTCGAAGGATAAAAATAAATCTCTCAAAAGCTCTTAGAAACCCTATACCCTTTATGTAGAAGGAAAAAGGAGGGCGGCTGTTAATTAATAAACTTAAACCATCTCCACAGGAACACACAGCTGTGATCCAGAGAATACATGAACCAAACTCAGCCTTCCTGTCAAGTCAGAGTTACTCTTTATTCATTGGACAGATTAAGTAATTGAAAACTCTATGTCTTAGTTCAGGCTGCTATAATGAATACCATAGACTTGGTGACTTGAACAACAAATGTTTAGTTTGTGTAGTTCTGGAGGTTGTTAAGTCCAAAACCAAGGTGGTGCCAGGTTCTGTGTCTGGTGAGGACTCAGTTCCTGGTTTTCAGATTTACCATCTTCTGTTCATGTCCTCACATGGCCTTTCCTTGGTGAGGGCAGATGGGGAGATGGGGAGAGACAGATCTCACGTCCCTTTCCCTTTATATAAAGCCATTAATCTCATCATGAGGGCCCCACCCTTATGACCTCACCTAAGCCTTATCACCTCCCAAAGACCCCACCTCCAAAACCGTCACGTTGAGGATCCCTGCTTCCACGTATGAATTGGGGGTGACCGACCATAGCACTCTGTGTTATAAAGTCGAAGAGGAGGTCATGCATGAATTTTACTTTAAAGCAAAGTGTGTCTTTCTTAGCACGTGTACTCAGGGCTGGTGGGATATTCTTTTGCATATCCTCAAAGGGGAAGAACTTGGTTGGAAATAGTCAACACCTACTTGGAGCCAAATCTGGTGAATAAGATGAGTGAAGAGGCTGGAGAAGGGCATGCCTGGCTAAGAGGAGGTAATATGACTAGTCTTGTTGAGGGGCCAGCTGGAGCTGGAGGTTAGCAAGAAGAGAAGCCCCCAAATGCTTGGCATAATAGCAGCATCAACAAAAGCAAAGATTAGTATGGGGCAGAAGGGATCAGGATTTGGTGGAGGGAGGGGGTGTGTTTGACTCGTAAAGGCTCTGACCATCCACTGTCCCCCAAATCTAGTTGTGAATCACTGGTCTCAACTGTCAAAGGGATGCCCTGGAACCTGAGCACTCATTTAATACTCAGAAATTTTTGTTCTAAGAAATTTTCTCTTAACTTGTAACCATACATGTATATACATGACATAGAAGGATTTCTTTTAAGTGGCTTCTACTTCATGTTTTTCTAAGAGTATTTATAAATATCTTCATAGTTTTGTCTTTCAAAAAACTCCTCCAAACTCTACATTTAATGCAAACTATTATTTTAACCACAGGAGTATCACCTAATTCCCCTACAAATGCTGATGATGTCAATAGCACTGGGGAGACAGGTGAGTATTATTATTTTATCATGTATAGAGCAAGAATCTAAGATACTTAGATTAATGTCAGAGTCAGGATTTTAACTTTTGGCTCTATGATTTATAATTTATGCTGATGACAATAAGATTTCTGTCTTCTGCACCATTTCCTGCCAATCCAGAAAGAGGGAAGGTGGGAATTCCTCCAAGTCAATCAAATCTGTTTGGGCTGAGCCCTCCTGTTGGCCTGGTTCCTTTAGGGGGCCCAGATGGAGTTCAGAGGTCATCCCTTGGAGGCTTGAAAATTTGCATTGGCACGGCTTTGTAAATATTAGGTTAGAGATGAAACTTCATTAAAGCCTGTAGGCCTGGAATTCTATTTTTTTTTTAAAGATTTATTTATTTATTTGAAAGAGAGAGAGAGAGAACAAACAGGAGGGGCAGAGGGAGAGGGAGAGGGAGAGAGAATTTCTAGCAGACTCTGCACCGAGCTCCCAACGCGGGGCCAACCCCACGAAGCTGAGACTGAACCAAGAGTTGAATACTCAACTGACTGAGCCAGCCAGGTGTCCCTGGAAGGCCTGGAATTCTTGCACAGAGCCAGAGAACTGGGGAAGTGGAGCAATGTCATTTCCTTACTTCTGTTGGCCATGATTGTTTGAAACATCTTTGCTGTGAAATATTAAAGTAGTGCTTGGATTCCCTGTTGTGCTTACTCTTCCTAACTCTGTGTGCTTCTGGTAGGCTGGTCTCATCCTTGTCTCCCTGACCTGATGCCCCACCCAAATGCTAAATCTATTCTCTGAAGTTACTGATTAGTAATTGACCTTAGGGTACATTCCATTGTCTTCTTTACTCTTTAAGTAAGTCAATTAGCTTAGCTTCCAGGACTTAAGAGTTTCTGTCATTGGTGATCTTCTAAGGCTTTGCTGTATAAGGTGGTCAGTGGACCAGTTAGAACCATCAGTTTTAGCATCTCCTGGGGGCTTGGAAGGCAGAATCTTGGGCTCTGCCCCAGATCTACTGAATCAGAAGCTGCATTTTTCTTTTCTTCTCTCTCTCTCTCTTTTAAAAATTTTATTTATTTATTTGACAGAGGGAGACACAGCGAGAGAGGGAACACGAGCAGGGGAGCGGGGGAGGGAGAATCAGGCTTCCCACTGAGCATGGAGCCTGATGCGGGGCTTGATCCCAGGACCCTGGGACCATGACCTGAGCCGAAGGCAGACGCTCAACAACTGAGCCACCCAGGCACCCCTTCTTTTCTCTTCTTTTTTCTTTTCTTTTTTTTTTTGGAGAGAGAGAGAGTGCGGGTGGGGTAGGGGGGTGGTTGGCCGAGGGAGAGGGAGAAAATGAATCTCAGCCTAGTGCTGACCAGATGCAGGGCTTGATCTCACGACCCTGAGATCATGACCTGAGCCGAAATCAAGAGTCAGACGCTTAACTGACTGAGCCACCCAAGTGCCTGTCAGAGGCTGCATTTTAACAAGACCCCCGGGGGTGACTTTTTAAATTTGAGAAGCAATGCTCTAATGAACCCACAAAACACTTCTGTGCAGGTAGAGGTCAGGTGACCTCTGGTACAGGTGACGCTCTCTGTGGGTCTGTGGTTGGCCTGGAATGAAAGGAAGCCTGGAAGACAGGGAGGGCTTGCATGGGAAGACCTGAAGTTTCCTGCTCCCTTCCTTTCTTCCTGTCTTTCCTCTTAGAGCCAACACCACCCGGATGAACTCTTTGGATATTGTTTAATATTCCCTGGGCCAAGAGGAAGAGAAAGTGACTGTTTTCTTGTAATCTCACATTCTTAGGAGGGGAAGAGATTTGGCCATCCTCTGTCTACTCTCTTGAGCAGAAGTCACTTCTACAGCATCTCAGACATACAATGACCTGCCCTTGCTCAAATGCTTCCGATGTTGGGGATTTCACTGCTTCCTGGGCAGCTGACTCCATTTTTATTTTCCAACAAACATTTGTCAAGTTCCTGCTCGGGGTCAGGCTGTGTTAGGGCACAAAGACACACATGTCAGTCTGTTCCTGTCCTCAGGTGGTTAACAGTTTGTAACTTCAACTGCATAAAATGTATCATATTCTCTTGAAGTCTTCCCCAGGCCAATTAAATCTAGGATGGTGACAATATGTATATAGTATATATATGGTATCCATATGGCATGTGTGTGTATGTAGATATACATGTTTTGGAATTAGTGTGGGGAATAAACCCTAGCTGTGTAATCATGGATCACTGTGAGCCTCAGTTGCTTCATCTGTACTAGGACCATTTTGCTGGTAGCAATAACATAACTCTGGTTAGCTTTAGCAAAAAGATTTATTGACCCATGGAATCCAAGGAATGATTGAATAGGCACACTGCAGTGAAGCCGCTGGGCTTCAGGAACTCTTGCAAACAAAGAGTAAAAATCTGTGAGGTTCTCTTTGTCTCTTTCTGCTTGCTCTGTTGACTTTAGTCTCTCTCTGCATCTAATTTTATCAGAGTGGGAAATATGACTGCATTTTACAACTCTAAGGGCCTCTAAGGAAGTAATTAAGGTTAAATTAAGTCATAAGAGTGCCCTGATCCGATAGGATGCATGTCCTTGTAAGACGAGACACCAGAGAGCTCAATTTCTCTATCTCCGGGCATGCACAGGGGAAAGGCCATGTGAGGACACAGCCAGAGGCCAGCCATCTAAAAGCCAGGAAGAGAGACTCCCCAGAAACCCACCACATTGGCATTCTGATTTTGGACCTCCAGCCTCTAGTACCACGAAAATAAATTTCTGTTGCTTAGGTCCCCCAGCCTGTGGCATTTTATGATAGCACTCTGAGCAGACTAACATAGTTTGCATTTCCAGAGCAACTAATGATGTGGGACATCTTTTCTTGTGCTTACTAGCCATTGGTATACTTTCCTTGGAGAAATTCCAGTTCAGGTCCTTTGCTCATTTTGAAATTGGGTTGAAGTTGAGTTGTAGCTATGGCTTATTGTTCATTTCATAATTTCTTGTCCTTTTATTATAGATGTTCTTTCTTTCTCACCCCCAAATCATTTGATCATTGGTTGTGGCTCCCACATATGGCTTGAATCCGTCCTCACTGCTGTCATCCCTCCCTCCTTTTCTGCTCTCACTGGTTGTCTCTCCACCCCTGAGTCCAGTCTCCATATGACAAATAGAATCTCAAATCTATCATGTCCACGTCCTGCCACCACCATGCTCAAAGCCATTCAGTCCATCTTTAATTCCTTGCAATGAGTTTAAATTCCTTTACATGGTTTTAAAGCCCTTCATAATCTGCCTCTTATCTACGCTTATCCCTCCAGCCTCATTTCTTGCTAGTCTCCTTCTAAAAATCTAGAACATCTCCTTTTTCTCTCACTCAGGGTGCATCATGGTGCATTTCAAAGTCAGTGTAGAGGTCAGTAGACTTCACACTTAACCATTTCAGCATGCAAATAGGAACATCTCTTGTTTGTTATGGAAGCATTTAGTGTCTACCATGTGCCAGGCATGGGGCTAGGTGGTGGGGTCATGGAGATGAATGCAACTCAGGCAAGTCTTGAGGGGCTCCATTCAGTTGGGGGGGGGGGTTATGAAAAAGCTATCACTAACCAACAAGCTAAGTGCTATGACAGAAATATAAATAAGTGGTTATGAGATCAGAGAGGGTGGAAAATGGTTTCCTGATGGAGGTAAAGCCTGCCCTGAATTTCAGTGGGTAAGGAGGAGTTAGCACTTCCAGTGTGGTTGGGGCATGAACTTCCTGGTGGAGGGAGCAGGAGGAACAAAGGTGAGATGAGTTTCCTCAACTGAAGCATGGAGCTTACAGTTCATAGCATTGTCTTGAGGACTTTATGAGATAACAAATGGGACATAAAGTTGCGTTGAATGGGACACACTTACACTAAAAAAACCCACTTTATTCATTGTTTATCTGAAACTCAAATTTAACTGGACATCTTGCATTTTTATTTGCTAACTCTGGCAATCTGAATGTGATAACACTTACCACACCACACAATAAATATATGTTAAATTTAACTTTAAACTGTTTAACTGGAATGGGGGAAGAGGAATAACACCTAAAGATAGGAGGACCAATAATGTATAAATAAAGAATTTGGTTCTTGACATCATTGAAGACTTCCCTTTTATTTCCTGCCAAGTGCAAATGCAAACTTTGTGTTTATTTTCTTTTTCTTTTTCTTTAATTTTTTAATTTTTAAATTTTTAAAAAAGTTTTATTGATTTATTTGACAGAGAGAGCAAGAGAGCTCAAGCAGGGAGAGCAGCAGAGGGAGAGGGAGAAGCAGGCTCCCCGCTGAGCAGGGAGCCCGACTCGGGGCTCCGTCCCAGGACCCTGGGATCACGACCTGAACTGAAGGCAGATGCTTAACCGACTGAGCCACCCAGGTCCCCCAAATTTTGTGTTTAAATAGGTTCTCCTTCTTGGTTACAAATGCTCCTGGGGCAATGCTGATGGGCTTCTGCGTGGTGGGCGTCCTTCGAGGTGACCAGTGAGCATGGTTCTGGGGTCAGTGAAACAGAAAGGAAATAGGAGGCACAGTTTTGCTCCAGGGCATTTAATTTAACCATTCTTCCTTTCTCTGTCTTCTTTGTAGTCTGAGGATTTCTGAAGATCTGGTGACCTCTTCCAGAAAAAAATTCGGCACTGAAGTGCCTCAAGAGCACTGTGGCTTGGTTCCCCACCCTGGCTCCCATCTGGGCCTTCTTGGAAGCATGAATCATTTCCTCGCAGTCTTCTGGACACCCCAAGGGCCCAGCTCCCAGAACTGTGCTTCCTGACCCGCTGTAGGAGGTAAGTCAGGGAGCTTGCAGCCCTAGGTGATATGGCTTGTCTAGATGTGCTTAACAAATTGCTTGTTCACTCAATTACATTTTATTTAATCATCTGTAATCATATAAATTATGCCTGATGGTAGTAAATGTTCGTGTCAGTTCCTAATTACAGATTGATTAATTGGCTGGGGTGATCTGTATTACTACTTATATAAGAATATATGAAGATGATGATAAATTAGGGCTGGTGATACTGAGCCCAGGAACATGGAACATTTCCAATTGTATCCCACTTTTGGTGGTGGGGGGGGTGGGAAAGCCATTCTCCCTTCCCTGACTCGTTTCCATCAGACACCTCCAAGAGGGTTTGTTTCCTATTGATTGGTTGATTTTGGCGATATCTGAGTCAAGAAATATTTATTATTATTTAGTTAGTGTACGTGTGTGAAAATTTTTGCCATGCCATGCTTTCTTTTTTGGTTGTTGGCAGAAACGGATAATGACAAGCTCATTAAGTTCAGTCGGGCTCATTATAGCCTGCTGGGCCCCGAAAGTTCCCAAGGTTGAATTTGGCCTGGAGAGCAGGAATCCAGAGAATAAGGAGGTGGGGGACTCTAGCAGCATCTATAGAACAATTCCCTATTAGGTAATTTTGTCTTTCTGTTTCCTTGCAGGTTAGAATGTCAGATGGCCCAGATATACCTTACAGTTTTTCTCTAGCAACAACAGCCCTTTGTGGTGTCTTCAAGGCAACTTTCCTGGGATGTGTAATTATTAATTCTCAGCTTTTGATAATGTAATCTAATTAGAATGCAGCCTGCTTCCATCATCCTTGTGCCTCCTTCCACTCATACCTGAAGTTAAAGGTAAAGATGTGGCAACATGGGCTAAGACATGTAAAGAGGAAAGAGAGGGAATCTGATAATCTAGGAGTGGACCCTAGTTTTAAGGAAGGGGCTTAAAACTTCATTCCAGGTTCCTTGCCTCCTGAGAAGTAATGGGCAGAGAAAGAATGGCAGAAAAGCCCATGAGTGTCCTATTCTCTGAAGACACAGCATCCCAGGGGGTTGTTAACTGGAGAAGACCATCAGTGGACCTCTCTCCTTGATAAATGAGCTATAGTAGGAGCTCTTCCCATTTACTTTATTAGCTGAAGTTCCCTAGCTGATTTTTTCTTGAGTCCTGTTGGCCAAGATTTGCTCCCAAGTCCACCCTAAACCAATCATTGTCAAAGGGACTGAGATAGAACTGTGATTGGCCTAGACCAATCATGATTGACTTCCTACTGGTATCGAGAGGAGGACCCCTCTCCTGAATATATGGCCTGGTAGAGGGTGGTCTTACCTGAGAGTGACACTTGAACAAAATTGATACTGAGGGTCTATCAGTCACTAAGAAGTAAGAGTATTGTGGGAGTGTGTGTGTATGTGTGTGTGTGTGTAAAATTAGGGGCAATTGTTATTTGTTGAGTCAGCACCCAATAGTGTCTGCTCTGGGAAAGACACCAGAAGACACTGAAATGCAGGAACCATGAATATCTCATATCATATCCATAGGAATGAAGATTTCAGTGACTCAGAAGAACAACACAAAAAATAAGGCATATCCTTCCATATGACTTGCATTTTATTTAGTTTTTCTCATTTTGCTTTTCATAACAATACCTTGCAGTTATAGATGGCTTTCACAGTTTTATTCTGTGCATCACTTGGAGGTGTCAAATAGCTAATCTATTAAAGAAACCATGAGAATGTGGGGAGGACACTGCTAGTAGCCTACTTAGCATCCATTCTCTCTACCTCTTCTTTCAAACTGAACCCTGATGGGTGCCATCCCCAGCTTCAGAGGAGGATCTTCATGACTCTGAGCCAGTTGGGGTCCAGCAGCCTCCTGGCAGGAGTTACGGGGAAGGAACAAGGAAGCCCACAACCTCAATTGCCCCTGGCAGCCATCTTGGGACCATGAGGGGAGCAAGTGTTAAACTGAATAGGACAGAGCTAGGAGAGGGAAAGACACTATGGCCTCAGTGACATCACTAGCCAAACCTGGAGCTACGCCTCTGGCATTAGTGGGTAGGGTGACAATTTTCCTTACGACTTAAGCCAGTGTGAATCGAAGTTTTTGGTTACTTGTAGCTGAAAGCACCCTCCTGACTGAAACAGGCGTCCATTTTTACTTGTTTTACAAATGACAAAACTGAACAAGTGAAAGTAAGTGAGCTGCCTTAGGTCCTAACAGCCAAGAGAGTGATGGAAGGATAGAAGCCAGGTCTTCTGACCCTGAGGTGGCTTTTTTCTTTCCACCTAATTCCCTCCTGTAATGAGGGACTACTTCCCAGTGATCAGAAGTATCTTGAACTGATCTGGGGAGACCAAGGGGAAGAGTGAAATGTTTCCTAGGAGCTCCAGTAGGGTTAGGCTGAGAAATCTAATTCCCCCTGGGTGGGCTGCTGGCTGCTGGCTGCCATCTGGATGAGATAATTATTACCCTGCCCTTTCTTTGTTTAACAGGCTCTGTCCTGGGAACAATGGATTCCAATGAACTGTGCTGGTAAACAGTATCTTCTTTGCTTCCTGGGGGAAATTTACAAGACAAAGGATGAGCATACCCCCACCAAGAAAGAGGGGCAGGATGGAGAAGGGGAATAGAATCATGAGCCATGGCAACAGAGCCTCTGAGGAGACCGCCCACTATCTCCTGTCCTGAGAGGCCACAGCACTCCACCCTGGACAGTTCCAACATAGGAACCCGCTGGTAGATTCCCTGGTGCAGAGAAGTCGCTTTGTGATGCAAGCCTAGCTATAGCCTGGATGATTCCACAGGGAGCTCTGGAGCTGAGATGGCTCCTTGGGGCTGTCCTACATTGGGCATTTCACAGCCTGGCCTGTAGATTCTTGCCTTCGTTAGTCACTGGATGTGGGAATGCCCCTGCAAGGGCATGAGTTTGAGCAAGGCAGCTCTGCTGGTGAGGCAGTCCTGAAGGGGCTAACAGCTGAGCCCACACCTGGGCAGCTGGGCCACCAGTCCTTGAAGAAAGACCTGGCTGGTGCATTTGTTTCTATCACACCTGCCCCCACTAGCCATCCACTGAGACTCTCCCATCCTTGAATTCTTCTCTGGAGACTGTGACTCTTCCATCTATGAGGATGCCACTGGAGAGGGAGCTGTTTGAACAGGGAGACTCTGTTGTAGCATCTCAGAATACGTTCACGCCCGCTGTGAGCCCAGTCAGGAATGGGGACACTCAGTAACTAATAACCAAACCTGAAAGTTTGGGGGGCCACCTCATAGCATCAGAAGGAGACCCTGTCAATGGGGAAGCAGCTCTGGCCTTTTTAGGATGGATGGTCAGAGCGAGTGCTGACTAGCCCCAGCCTGTGGTATCAGTTGCAAAGCCTGACTTTGCCTCTTTTTCCTCATCTGCACAACTCAGGTAATTTCTCCTTTTCTGCTCCTTGTACAAGACTATCGTGGAAGTAAATCTGGTAACACATATGAAAACAAATTAAAAGTCTACAGAATTGTGGATAGTGCCACGATCACGTTTATTATTAGTGGAAGTGGCTGATGGATGGTGTGAAAGCCACGCCACACATGCCGTGGCCCGATCCTGGAAAAGACATGTGAAATGCAATGCATTTGATTCAGGGGGAATGACTCTCTTTGTGCACCAATCCCCCGGAAGAACCCTATGCCTTCTTCTGTAGAAGGCAGCTCAACTCTCACGTCTCTGTGGCTCAGGGGTGAGTGCTTCTCTGATCTGTTTGCCCTGTGTTTCCTCTTTGCACACTTACTAATGTGGTCTTCCAGAAGTCTCGGATTGTGTGTGACCCTGGTGAGAGCATCCGCTCTTGGATGGCAGGGACGGTCCCCCTTCTCTGTCCTGTCTAGAACCTGCCTAACCCAGGCTGGACACACAGGGCTTTGGATAGCTAAGTTCTTCGACTGCAATCCGCAGTTGAGAGGAGGTGGGAGGAGTGCCCAGTGGGTACCCAGGGTGGGCTGACAGATGGGCAGGGGTCGAAGCTGCTCCTCAGCAGGTCAGGGACTTATAGATTAATAGGCTCTCAGCACTGGGAGAGACGATGTGGTCATTTGTCATACTTCCTGACACTTTCCTCCCGTCTCCCACCAATCCAATATTTAGCACATATCTTTGGAGTACCTGAAACAGGCCAGGCCTTGTTTTGGGGGTGGCAGGAGATGTACCATTGAACTCAACAGAGTAAAATCCCTGGCCCTGGGGAACTTATACGCTGGATGGGGGTGGGGAGCCCATAATAAACAAACCGGGCATAAAATATATATTGTATCAGACGGTGATGACTATGCAAAAATATCAAGCAGGGAAGGGGAATAGGCCGATGGAGTGGAGGAATGGGTGCTATTTTAAACAAGGTGGTGAGGGAAGGCTCCTCTGGGAAAGTGACATTTGAACAGAAATATGAAACAGTTGAAGGAGCAGCCATGTGTGTATATGAGGGAAAAGCATTCATTCCTGGGCTGGGGAGTGTGAACAGCATGTGCAAAGGCCCTGAAGTGGGCCCTTGCCTGGTAGTTTTGAGGTATGGCAGGGAGACAAGGGGCTGGAGCAGGGTGGTGGTGGGGAAACAATGGTAGGTAGGAGATGGTCAGAGAGGTGGTGGGGTCGGGGTGGGATGATCCACACCAGAAAGGACCTTGCAGGCCTTTGCAAGCACCCTGGCTTTTGCTCTGAGTGAGGTGAGGAGCCACTGCAGGTTTCTGAGCTGAGGAGTGACACGATCTGGTTTAAGTTTAGAAGGGTCCCTCTGGCTGGTGAGTGAATAGACGGGTAGGAGACAAAGGATGCAAGCAGCAAGATCAGTAAGGGGTCTGTTGCAGTAATCCTGGTAAGAGGGGAGGGTAGCCTGGACCAAGCTGGTAGCAGCGGAGGTGATGAGAAGTGGCTGGGTTCTGGAAACATCCTGAAGGTGATGGCAAGTTGATGACAGATAAGGAAAGAGGTCCGGAGAGTAATTCAGACTGTGAAGGAGACATCTGCCTGAAGTTGTACAGAACCAGAATCGCCTGAGTGACACTGACCTCTGCGTCTGAACCGTGCTTCCGGCGTGTTTGATGTGCCTGTCGGCTCGTGTGCATGCGCCTGTGTGTCCATCGGGGAGCAGGTGGAGCTGGCTGGGGCAGGTAAAGGCAGTACAGGGGAGGAGTGCATCTCAGCGCACCGCCCCTTCCCACGGCCAGCCTGCTCTGGTCTGCTGGCACCTTCCATGGGATCCCTGTGCGCCTGGCCCCTCTGATCCCTGGCCCCCGCTGATCTGACTTTCGTGACGCAGCCCCTCCTGCGGCTGTTCTCACCGTGGAGAGCAAAGATTGAACCCTTAGGGCATCATGCTGACGACTTTTTTTTTTTTTTTTAAACATGTAATTCTCTCTGTGTCCGATTCCCAGCTGACCAGTTCAGTTCCTGGGCATCTCTTTGTGGCTTGGAGCAGGGATGGGGCTAGGGTGGGTGGCAGATGGGGTGGGCAGGAGGGGACAGCTCACACAAGCAGATGGCAGGACGAATGGCCTCTGAAAGGTCTTTGTGTGTCTGGAGGTAGAAATGAGTTAGTGACACTAACACAGAGATCAGGGCATCGGGAGCCTTGGTTTCCTCCGTGGCCTCGCCCCTTGGCTTGCAGACGGGCTCAACCATCCCTTGGGAGAAATACGCCTGACACCAGAAAGGAAGAGGAATTCCCCCGAGAATATTAAAAAGACCACGCCGGGCAGTCCCCGAGGCCCAGGATTCCTTCTTGTGGTTTTGTGGGTGCCCACCTGGTTCTGTTTTTTGTGGTTTCCCCTGGTTCTGGCAGCTGTGACAGGAGCTTCAGGAAGTGCTTCACTTGGTTCGCTGTTTTGGGCATCTGTATACAAGCAAGTCCTTCCTCGTCGACCGTGAACTTCATCTTGGGGCATTGATTGCACAAAGATGCAGCTGTCCGTTCCCCGTTACCATCCGCCCACCAGAATGGACACGACAGAGGGCCTTTCACTTGTTTGTCCCAAAGCAGTGCTTTCTAACAAGGCTCATTATGGGGGCTTTAAAAAAAAATTAATTTTATTGAATATAAAAAACTATAAAAAGCTACACAGTGACAAATCATTCTTCTCCCCGTCAGTACCCTTCTCCCCACTGTGTCACCACTGTTAGTGGTTTGTGCTACCCTCTCAGAAATTCTCACACGAACACATACTAATATAGGTTTTTCTACAGTTTTTGTACAAAATACAGCTTACTGTACACATTGTTCCACATTGCACTTTTTCCACTTAATATACTTTGGATATGTTTTTGTGTTGGTACAGAGATTTCACATTCCTTTTCCAGCTGCATGGTGTAGATGGATGAGGGGCACTCAAGAAATGCAGATTCTCGGATTTCACCCTAGGCTGGTTGAATTTCTTTTCTTTCTTTTAAAGATTTTATTTATTCATTTGACAGAGAGAGAGCAAGAGAGGGAACACAAGCAGGGGGAGTGGGAGAGGGAGAAGCAGGCTTCCTGCGGAGCAGGGAGCCCGATGTGGGGCTCGATCCCAGGACCCTGGGATCATGACCCGAGCCCAAGGCAGCGGCTTAACGACTGAGCCACCCAGGCACCCCTGGTTGAATTTCTTAGAGACCAGCATTTTCAGAAAACTCTCCAGGTGATTAGAATGTAGGTGTAACACTTAAGTCATTGTCTCAACTACATAGACCATTTTGGTCAGCTGGGATGGAGTCTTGCCTCTGCCTGTCGCATGCAATTATGGAAGGCTGAAAAATATCCCTCCCCCACCTGGATATAGTCACTTCCTAATCCCTGGGATTTGTGACTATTACCATATATGGCAAAAGATGTGATTGAGTTAAGGATCTTAAGATGGGCAGAGTATCCTGGCTTATCTAGGCGGGTCCTAAATGCGATCCCAGGGATGGTTGTAAGAGGGAGGCAGGGGGAGGTCCGGCACAGACAGAAGGGGAGGAGGCATGAGAAGGTGCAGGCAGATATGGGTCGATGTGGCCACCAGCCGCGGAACAGCAGCCCGCAGCAGCTGAAGAGGCAAGAAAGACTCCTTTAGAGCTTCTGGAGGAAGTGTGGCCCTCCTGACACCTTGATTTTGGTGCTGTGGTACTGATTTCATACTTCTGGCCTCCAGAGCGGTAGGAGAATAACTATCTGTTTTGGGAACCACCAGGTTTGTGGTAATTTGTTCCAGCAGCCTCAGGAAATGATCGTAACCATCCACACAGCGAGCCTTTTCACCCAGAGTCCCTTGCTCCTTCTCTCTGCCTGTTGGTGTTCTTCCTTTAAAGCTAACCAAACTCCTGCTTCCTCCGTGGAGGATTCAGACAGCCCATCTCTGACCTCCTGTAGGGTCTGTTGTTGGTGCCTACAGATTGCCCCATACTTTCAGTTAACCTCTTGTGTGTGTCTGGGCTCCCCGTGGGGACCGTATGCTGCTTGGGACAGGGACCATTTCTTGTTGTTCTAAAGCCTGGATGGTGGGGTACTACTCACAGAGGGCTTGGGGCCCATTGGTAACCTGATTCTATTTATTCCTCTTCCTCCCCTCCTTCTCCCTCCTCACCCTGTGAGGCAAAGTTGGCTTCTTTTGTTTTTAGAGTTAGAAAGCACTCAAGTTGGAAAGTGTTATGGGTTGGATCATGTCCCCCCAAATTCATACACTGGAGTTCTAAACCCCAGTACCTCCGGATGGGACTGTATTTGGAGATAGGGCCTTTAAAGAGGGGATTAAGGTAAAATGAGGTCCTATATGGGTGGGTCCTAATCCAATCTGACTGGTGTCCTTATAAGAAGAGAAGATGAGGATGGAGACATGCACACACACAGAAGGATGAAGTGGCCGGCCGTCTGCAAGCCGAGGGGTGAGGCCGCAGGGGAAACCAAGGCTCCTGATGCCCTGATCTCTGTGTTAGTGTCACTAGGCTGCAGCAATACATTCACACTACCTTGCTGTCTTGAACAACAGAAATCCATTCTCTCATGGTTCTGGGGTCTGAACTCAGTTTCTCTGGGTGTTGACAGGGCAATGCTCCTCTCAGAGGCTTTAGGGGAGAATCCCATCCTTGCCTCTTCAGCTGCTGGGGGTTGCTGTTCCGTGGCTGGTGGCCACATCGACCCAGTGTCTGCCTCCACCTTCTCATGCCACCTCCCCTTCTGTCTGTGTCGGATCTCCCCCTGCCTCCCTCTAACAACCATCCCTGGGATCGCATTTAGGGCCGGCCTGGATAATCCAGGATACTCTGCCCATCTCAAGATCCTTAACTCAATCGCATCTACAAGAATCTTTTTCCTTATAAAGTGACATTTATGGGGTCTGGGGATTCGGTCCTGATATCTTTGGGAGGCCGTTATTCAGCCTGGAGCAGAGGAGTGGACTGGCCAGGTGAAGGAGAGGGAAGTATTCCAGGGAAGGGATCAGCATGTGCAAAGGCGTAGAGAAAGCAGTGGGAAAGCTGCAAAGTCCTCTTTCAAGGTCCAGCCTTTGGTGTTGTGAAGACAGAGGAAACGTTCCTTCTGAATATTCACTGGGCCTCTCCTTAATGTCTTTGCTGATTCTTCTCTCGCTTTCCTTCTTTTTTTATTTCATTTTTTTTTTAAAAGTAATCACTACACTCAACATGGGGCTCAAACTTACAATGCTGAGATCAAGAGTCGCATGCTCCACCAACTGAGCCAGCCAGGCACCCCTGTCTTTACCCCTGTCTTACGAGGCTATTCCCAGTCAGGATGTGGACCCTCCCAGCTAATGGAAGGCCTCCAGTCCCTGGCTTTTCAGTCTGTGCTCATGCTAGCATGCCGACCCTGGGGTGCTGGGTTACGGGATGCCCAGAGAGCTGGTAAAGCATTGTTTCTGCATGTGTCTTTGAGGGTGTCTTCGGGAGAGATCAGCATTTAATTGGCAGTGAGTAAAGGAGATACTTTCACCAGGGTGGGTGGGCATCATCCAATCCACTGAGGGCTGGAATGAAGCCGGAAGGTGGAGGGAGGGCAGATTTACTCTCTCTGCCTGAGCTGAGCCCTCCATCTTCTTCTACCCTCAGACATTGGTGCTCCCGGTTCTCAGGCCTTCAGACGTGGACTGACCTACACCATGGGCTTTCCTGGGTCTCCAGCTTGCAGGCAGCAGATCCTGGGACTTCTCAGTCTCCACGATTGTTTGACATAACAAATCTCCTCTTCTCCCTCTCCATCCGACTGGTTCAGTTTCTCTGGGGAACTCTGACTGACACAGGGGCCTGAAGACACATGTAGGGCAGCCCTGGGCACACTGTAAATCAAGACGTGGCCTGAATAAGCTCATCCAAGGAGTAGAGACGGAGAGGAGATGGATTCCTGACACACCTCTGGGGTGGCCAGTATTTGGGGACGGAGTAGAAGAGCAGGTTCCAAGGAAGGGAAGAGCAGGAGAGGCCGGGGAGGTAGGAGGAAGACCAAGAGGGGAGAACACATCTCAAGTGGGGAGTTGTCAACATTCACCTGTCCTCTCTCTCTGGAAGAAGTATTGTGGATGAATTAATTCCTTCCGAGTTGTGAAGTCTCCTGGGTGGGAGGTTTTGAGAGGGATCAAACCCAGAGCAAGAGTTCCAGTATTTTTTTTTTAAGATTTTATTTATTTATTTGACAGAGAGAGACACAGCGAGAGAGGGAACACAAGCAGGGGGAGTGGGAGAGGGAGAAGCAGGCTTCCCGCCGAGCAGGGAGCCCGATGCGGGGCTCGATCCCAGGACCCTGGGACCATGACCTGAGCTGAAGGCAGACGTTTAACGACTGAGCCACCCAGGCCCCCCGAGAGTTCCAGTATTAACACAGCATTGTGGGGTGGGTTTCCCGGCCCTGTCTTTGGGTCCTTGTGATGGCAATTTATAACCTTTCTGAAGCCCAGCCTGTTGGAGATACAGCCAGGAGACTGAATAAGATTGGCAGGGAGGAACTCAAGATGCCATGTTTATAATCATTTAAAGCTTACACTCAGCCTCTGACGTGGCTGCTTAGAGAGTCACTCTGTGTTTCGGGAGGTTTGCCTCCCATCATTCCGTGGCACCCAAGCTGCTTCTGCGTGGATACCCACCATTGTCTCAAGCACTGTCAGGCTGGTCGCAATCCAGACATCTGTTCCTCCTACTAACCCTCCAACACACCCAGTGGGACTTTCTGAAAATCCTGTCAAATGTAGTTACAAATATTTCTACAGAAATTAGAATACAGATTTGATCCGTTTAACCCCTGAGTGAATGGCTGCCCTAAACTGGGAGACGCTGGATTAGTGACTGTAAGGCCCTTTCAACTGGAAGAGTCTGAGATCCGATGACAAATTCTTGGTTAAAATGATTGAATGATGACAGGACAAGTGCTCATAAATGCAGCCACGGTGCAGGGGATCTTACTCAGCAGATTCAGGCATCACTACAACATCCAAGTGGAGTGAGCATGGCTGCCGGCCAAGGCATGGGCAAGGCGTCCTGTTTGTGAGCTGAGCATCTACGCATCCTTTCCTTAAAATGACTCATGAGGGGCGCCTGGGTGGCTCAGATGGTTAAGCGTCTGCCTTCAGCTCAGGTCTCCCTCTGCCCTTCTCCCCTGCTTGTGCGTGCTCTCTCTCTATCCTTCTGACAAATAAATAAATAAAATCTTAAAAAAAAAAACAAAAAAAACCCGACTCATGAGATGAAGATCAGTCCTCTGGTGGTGTGGCCCTCGAGACCCACCTCAGTCTGGCCCCGACCTCCCCCGGCTATAAGATGCTGCGGCTGCCTCCTCCCACACCTGTCCTCATCCTCCCCACCGGACACTGCAGTTGCTGCCTTTCCTCTTGGTTCGTGCCCTCTGCCTGCCAGTCGGCCAACCCCTGCTGACCTGCTGACCAGCTGCCTCCGCATCCAAGAGGACTTCCTCGCCTGCGTCCAGCTCCCGACACTGCCACTTTCCGGCCTCTTCTCGGACCTCTGCTGCATCCACCCTTCCGTGCCCAGCCCGGCTCGAGATGACACATTTTGCAAACACGCTGCCCTCATGGGGCCCATTTCCCTGTGTCCTGTATGGGGTGCGCTTCCTCAGCTGGTGTCTTTGCTTCCCACGTGACCGGTCCTCGCTCTCTTCTTCCAACAGGTCTCTCAAGGGCTTCCTTTTCCAGGAAGAGGGTCCTTCTCACATCAGCCCTGGGTCAGCTCGGCTTTCTCTGCTCTTACTCTCTTACTCTCTATAACTTGCTATCTAGTGACTAGCCTTTGTATTCCACTGAAGGTTCCTATTGCATGACACTTCCCGTGGACTGAATTGTGTGGAAGCCCTAATCCTAATGTGATTGTATCTGGAGGTAGGGCTTTTAGGATGTAATTAAGGTTAAATGAGGCCATAAGGCCGGGGCCCTAATCTGATAAGATTGGGAACCTTGTATGAGGAAGAGAGAAGGAACTCAGTTTGTCCACGTGCACAGAGGAAAGGCCACGTGAGCACATAATAGGAACGTGGCTGTCTACGAGCTGACCATACCCACACCCCGATCTCGGGCTTCCGCCTCCAGAAGGGTGAGAAAATACATTTCTGTGGTTTAAGCTTCTCAGTCTATGGTATCTTGTTAAGGAGGCTGAAGCCAACTAAGACAACACCTTTTAGCACGTCTGTGTCTTGTCTGCCTAATAAACTCTGCATCCTAGGCCAGAATTACTGTTTATAAACCTTTTAAGTTGAAGTTTCAATATGCCTAATGAATGATACATGTCTGGCAAGTATGGAGCTTGCTGGATGTTTACAAACTGAGCATACGCCTGTGACCAGCGATCCCCTGGGTCAAGAAACAGCACGTTGCTAGCATCTCTCCAGCCCCCTTCGTGGAGCGTTCCCGCCTTTGCCAGCCCCCAGGGTAGCCACCGTCCTGACTTCCAGATTGTTTGCCTGGCTTTGTGCTTTATGTCCACCATATGCACTCTTTTGTGTCTGGCTTTTTTTTTGCTCAGCATTTTGTTTGTGAAATTCATCCCTATTCTTGTGCATAGTTGTAGATTATTCATTCTCATTGCTGTCCAATAGTCCACTGTGGGCATATGCCGCAATTTATTTATTTGTCCACTCTGGCTGATGGGCATTTGGGGAGTTTCTAGTCTTAGCCATTACAAATAGTGCTGCTATGAATATTCTAGTATGTGTGTTTTGGTAAACGTATGTATGTATTTCTGCAGGGTCTCTGCCTCAGAGTGGAATTGCTCAGTCACAGGACATACGGATGTTTTAGTGGATATTGATGAACAGTTTGCCAAAGCAATTGAGCTTCTTTGTACTCTTAGCAGTCAAGTGTGAGAAGAGCTATTTTTTTATTCTCTTTTATGCCCCCAGCATAGGGAGGAGTAGATACAGGGTATTCAAGAAATGCTCGCTGGATGAGTAGAGAAGGATTTTTTCAGGCAATGGTGGACCCAGGGGTATATGGATGAATGAAATAAGTAGGGTTAATCAGGATCTTAGCATCTGGTGTCAGAATGTTCAGAAACCTTCCTGAGCCATTGAAAAATTGCTGTTTGTTTGTTTGAGTCCTGGTTGGGGAGGCTGTGACCTCACTAACTCCTGGGTTTCCAGATTACTTCATTAAGCATTTGCAATGGAAATTCATCTAGAGAACTTCCCTGGCACTGCAATAATAGAGAAGCCTGGCTCTTCCCTCTTGTCAGGTATTTCCCCAGAATAAACCAGCAAGCTGGAAGGAAGTTAGGGGCAAGGAAGAATCAACCGATCATGTAGCTTTGGAGCCATGTTCAGAGGATGACCGATAAAGTCGAGCTGCAGAGGGTCTACTCCATTAGAGGGCTACCCTGGGAAGGAGAGAAGTGGTAGACAGGAGTGAGTCCCATTGCCTCAAGCAACTCTGACCACCTGCATTCTTTACATAAATGATATACCCCTCAGCAAAGTCCCTGCAACTCAGGAGAGAGAATTAACGGGGCCAGTGGAGGCTGCCAGCCATGTGAGAAGCAGTCAGTTCAATCAAAGAATATTCAAGGTCTTGCAAGGAACCCCGGAGGATTTCCAATTCTACCATTGCTGGCAGAAGGAGACTCCCAGCATCTCAACCTCCTCTTCAGGACACATACCAGATTTCGTGCTCCTTTTAAAACATGGAGGCCAGGAGAAGGGACCAGATATGCAGATACGGTCTGTCTAAAACAGAGCACAGTGGCATCTTCACCGTCCTTGATATGGAATTTAAATCCACGTTAAGATTTTATTTTTTATTTGTATTTATTTGTATTTATTTTTATTTTTTAAAGATTTTATTTACTTATTTGACAGAAAGAGAGAGCAAGAGTGAGCGAGCACAAGCGGGTGGGGGGGGGGGCGGCAGGCAGAGGGAGAGGGAGAAGCAGGCTCTCTGCTGAACAAGGAGCCTGACGTGGGACTCGATCCCAGGACCCTGGGATCATGACCTGAGCAGAAGGCAGTCGCCTAACCGACTGAACCACCCAGGCGCCCCTAAATCCACGTTAAGATTTTAATTTGCTTTATTTTTTCAGCAACTCTATTACATTCTTAATTCACACGGAATGTGTGATGAGCTGAAAAAAAACCAGTCCACTCCCTTATCTTCTCAATATAAACTGCTGTCTTAGTCTGTTCGGGCTATTGAAATGAATGATCATAAGCTGAATGGCTTACACAAGTATCTCACACCTTTGGAGTCTGGGAAGTCCAAGATCAAGACACCAGCAATGAAGTCTGGCAAGACCCGATTCTTGGTTCATAGACGGCTGTCGTCTTGCTGTGTCCTTACATGGTGGGAGGGGTGAGAGCTCTCTGTGGCCCCTTTCATTAGACACTAATCCATTCAGGAGGGCTCTGCCCTCATGACCTGATCACCTCCCAAAGACACACCTCCAAATACCATCCCAGTAAAGATTAGGCTTCCAGCATATGCATTTTGGGGGGACGCAAACATCCAGTCCTTAACAGCTGCTATCTTTCCCAGTTGGCCTGTGGTGTACCTGTCATTGTTTTTTAGCTTAATGGCAATATTCTACAATCATCTTTCCTTAATTTCATCTTGAAGATTTTGGCCTGGGGCCTTAGTCTGACCTTCAAGGTAGGTTACCTAGGCTAAGGTCATTCCTGCTTATATTTTAGAACTCAGCTCAAATGTCCCTTCCTCCAGAAGATTTTCCCTGCACCTCCAGATTAGGTCAAGGGTCCTAGCTCCATGCTTTTATGGCACTCTGTACGTCTCCTTTTGTTCCTTATCACAACTCCTGTCTGTAATTTATTGAGCCATGTGTTTGATTTCTGATTCTCATTCTAGACTCTCAGCCCCACAAGGAAGGCCTTGTGCTGGCCGAGTCGATGTCTTTCATGCACCGCTTCATCCCCAGGGCTTAGCAAAGTGCTTGACTCCTAGTGTGTCCTCGTTATAATGAAAGGGAGGGAAGGAAGGAAGAAGGGAAGGAGGGAGGGAGGATGAAGAGAAAGCTGTCCTAAAGGAACCTATGTTACTTATCCAGTTATGTCTTCCTCCTACTCTCCAGGAGAAAGCCTAATGGGTTCACCTTGCCGGCTGGATTGTAAGCAGCACGAGGGACCCTCCCATCAAGAAGTTAGTGCTTTTCTTTAAAGCTCCTTCGATATGCTAACCAGCGTTTTGTTCTCTGTCTTACCAGAAGCAGCACAGGCTCAGCATAAGAAGAGCGTTAGGTACTCCTCCCAATTGTCAAACTCTGCTCTTGCCTATTCCGCTAGCGCACCTGGGGCTGGGAAGAAGGGCTGGGAGCCACCTTGACTCTAGCTCTGCCGATGCCAGAGGGGTGCTCCTCAGCACCCAGGGCTCTTCCAAGAGTCTGCAATGACATGTCCTGCATCTCCACAGACCTGCCTTCCCAGCCCAGGGATGGGAAATGGAGAAATGATGTGGGTTGTGATAGGTTGAATTGTGTCCCCTTAGAAGACATGTTGAAATACTCATCCCTGGTACTTATGCATGCAACCTTATTTAGAAATAAAGCCTTTGCAGATGTAATCAGGTTAAGATGAGGTCATAAGGGTGGGCCTTAATCCAAAAGGACTAGTGTCCTTATATAAAGAGGAAAACACTGTAGGGGAGGAAAAAATTTTTTCCTTCTACCCATTTTTGGTTCTTCTCCTATTGTCCAGTAAATTAGACTGACAAAAAATTATCAAGAGAAAAGAAAGCATAAGTTAATTAACATGTGCAGGGTACATACGTGGGGGTACCCAGTGATGAATCGCTCAAGAGGGTGCTTAGAACTTGGGCTTATCCTGCATCTTAACCAAAGAACCATAACTTTTTAGAGACATGACAGGACCAAGGAAAAGGGCTTTGAGCTTTAAAAGCAGCAAAGTGTGGGCAGGCAAATATATAAAGGAACTAATGGCAGATAGGGCTAGTTAGTAATGTTTGCTATATAGATTCCTCTGGTGTGTGTCTGGGCTGATAAGGGCCTAGAATTGTTGCTGGTGATTAACTTCTGTCTCTTCCGGTAGAGAGGGGAGAAGGGGCACTTACAGATTTATGTCCTCCTTTTAGGCAAATAAGTGGGAGGGCAGAGAGCTTTTCTTATATCTGCTTTTTAATTGTCTTCAGCTCAAGATAATCCTTATGCTCAAGTGGCATATTTTGTGGTAGCATATTTTGCCACCCTTCAACACCATGTGAACAGAGAGAGAGACACACAGGGAGAAGAAGTTCATGCCCAGGCAGAGGAAGAGATTGGAGTGATGCAGTTGCAAGCCAAGGAGCATCAAAGATCAGCGGCCTCTATCGGAAGCTGAATTCTTGTACACACCCCTCCCCCATCCTCCCCATTCATATGTTGAAGCCTTAACCCCAGTGCATGGCTGTATTAGGACATGGGGCCTCTAAGGAAGAAATTAAGGTTAAATGAGGTCACAAGGGTGGGGCCCTGGTCCTGTAGGATTAGTGTCCTTATAAGAAGAGACGCTAGAGAGTTTTCACTCTGTATATATCTTTCTTTCTGTCTATCTCTCTCTGCACCTGCTCAAAAGAAAGACCACATGAGGACAGAGCAGCCCTCTACGAGCCAAGAAGAGAGCTGTCCCCCAAAGCTGAGCCCTGCCAGAGCCTTGATCTTGGACCCCCCAGCCTCCAGAACCATGAGAAAAACAAATGTCTGTTGTGTAAGTCCCACAGTCTTTGCAATTTTGTTAGGACAGCTGGAGTAGCCCAAGACAGCTTTCATTTAAAGAAAGGGTTCTATGGCCCAAAGTAAAAGCTTGAGATGCTCTGTCTAAGCCATCCATTCTGGAAATGCAAGGTGGACTTGGGAAAGAGCAGACACGTTGTTAGTTGATAGGACTAGGACTGATTCCCATTCTATAAATGTTGTCTCTAAGAACGTTCATCTTATTATGAATGAAAATGATCTTCCTGTTATTAAAACAAGGGAAGAGAACTTTGTAGAGTAGAAACTAAAGCATAGGTGTTGATCAGGACCATGCTCAGGGGCCTACTGGAGAAGCACATGGAAGGAGTGGTGAGAACTGGGACAGGGAAGGTCGAGGAGGGTGAATGGGATTTTTGTTACCCAGGATGTTTGGGCTGTTTGGGAACCTTGAATGAAGGGAGTGCTTAGAAACACAAGCTCAGTGTAATTCAATCCAAGATTCCAAGTCCTAATAAAACAACGGAAAAAGAATGGGCTCCGGGGCTGGGCTGGGAGAAAGTAACAGAGAGTGGGTGTCCCCATAGGCTCAGACTCAGGATTAGAGCCTCCTGGTCAATAAATGGGCACCTTAGTTTTGGAAAGGTCTAGCAAAAACTGGATGTTCAGCAGTTGGGCATGTGTCTAAGATGTTTCTGCTCTGGGTAGGGTGCTGGATCAGTTCTCTCTCTCACTGGGAGACTGAAATTCTGCAAAGGGAACCTGATGTCCTGAACATGGGTCTTTTAGGAGGCAGAGGTGTGGAATGGGAAATAAATAGAAAAGAAATAGAGTGAGGAATGGATTTTAAAAATGGGTGATTATAAACTAAAGGAGTCGGAGGTGAAGACATGGATTCCAGGGACAAAAAGGCTGGTTAACCCAGGGAAAAGATACTGGTTTTGGGGTTGAGGACAGGGGTGGGAGAATATAGTAGAATGTGGCTCTCCCTAGAGATTGTCAGAAAGCTCAGTTGGTGCTCAGTTTTGGGGGATTAGAAGCAATTCTGCCTGAGGCAGATGGTTGGACCAGATGACCTCTCAAGATTCCTTCTCTTCTAATGATTCCGGGAAGACATTTCTCATTGTCTTGACAGTCCTGAAATGTCTTTTCTTAATGGGGAATTTATCTGCTGGATTCAATGGAACTGTTGCATTTGTATTTTGTACATGCACCTGCCCTGGGGCCATGGTTACATTTTAAATAAATCAAATAAATCAATAAATATGATACGCCTCACTTCAATCATTACATAATGCAAAAAATTATGATAATGCCACATTAAGTTGCAAATTAAGACATGCAAAAGTAAGGAAATGTGGAAATGAATGTTCTGCCAGCAACATTAACTCCCCTGCCTTGTGATGTGTTATAATAAAGTCTATATTTATATCTGCCTACCTAGCAGCCTCCCATTCAGCATGGGCCAATGTGGGGGATTATTGTCATCATGAACCTTAACTTTTGTGTCTTATGGCTTGTTGTAAATGTGCCATCTTAAATGAGCATTAGCCTGTCTCCTGCCAGGAGGAGAGAAGGGTGTGCAGTGGGGGCAGAGGCTTTGAGCAAGCTCGCCTGGCTTGGGAATCCCAGTTCTGCCTCTGAGCAGCTATGTCAACTCTCCCATTTACTCAGCTCTCTGGACTTCTGTTTCCTCGACTGTAATATGCAATTTAAAAGTACAGATTAAAAAACCTGTCTGCAGCGTCTGGATCTTTGCCTTCCCTACCTTCCATGCCGCTACCGACCAGGGCAATCGCATTTGAATGTGTTTTATGGTGGTTCATTTATAATCGCATTTCGAAAGAAGGACTCTGCTGCTCCAAACGATTGGCCATCACGGCTCTCGTCCTGGAAAGGAAGATCAGGGAGGTGAAGTAACTTGCCTAAGATCACACCGCCGTTTATTCTCAAAGAGACCTCCTCCCCAGGCCACACCTTGTGCCCAGGCCAGCAGCTTCCCACGGACCTTGCTTTTGCCCACTAATGAAAGCTGCCGTCTGCCCAGCGCCTGGCTCCCTGCTGGCCCCTGATGCAGAAGCACAGACTGGCTGTCTGGGTGCAAGACACGGGGTGACAGGAACATCAGGGGTGCTGGAGTTAGGTGGTTGCAAATTCCAGCCCTGCGACCTGCTCCTCTGTGACCTTGAACCATTCTGAACCTCAGTTTCTTCTTCTGTGAAATAGTGGAAGAGAATCTGACCTGGCTCTGAGGATCCAGTGAAACAATGTATAGAAGATGCCTGCCCTGGCTCCCAGCTCCTTGTGGGCAGGAAACAAAGGTCAGCCGAATTTTCAAAGACATTGCTCTGACTTAGAGAAGGACTGTGTTTCCTCAGTTTCCCTTGAGCTGCCTCAAGAATTTCACTATTGAAATTCTGTCAATCGTGATACATTTAAATGGGTTAAGGATTTTTCCTCTCCCCACCAAATAACCTTACCTCTTTTCACTTGCAGAGAACCTACCTTTCCTGGCTCTGCAGTCCCACTGCCTAGCTGAGTAAGTAAAAATACATGACTCTTCACAACCTGCCGACATTCCCCACAGGGCGATTCCCTATGTTGACTAAGTGTTATTAGCCGTGGGATCATTTCCATATTAGAGGAGAGACTGGGGCAGGAGGGATGTGCTGGGTTCATGGGGAAGGTGGCTGGACTGGGGGACAAGGAGAGGTTCATAAAGGCCAAAATGAATGTTGAAGCCCACGCTTTGGGGCACCACAGGTGGGATCTGCAAAAACGGACCTACGAGCCTCACCAAAATCAACCAGGGTGCAGGAGGAGAGGATGTTGGTGGTGCTGTTTACTGCTTCCTTACTTCTTCTAGAAGCCCATCAGTGTCATGACAGCCTCTCACCAGGGCCCGGAGCTTTCACGTCCCAGGACTGGCATTATTTGGGCTCAAACCAGTGAAAATGTAATATGTTTTTCCTGTTTGTTTTGCTCAAAAGCTACTGAGTGGGGTTCCTAGTCACACTGGGGCTGCACCCCAAGGAGCCTCGTGTTTTATAGAGTCTATTTTCTGTGAAGGAAGGGGTGGGGACAGGATTGGGGAGGTGACTTTTTTCCTATGAGTATGGGGAAGAATATGAGGTTCACAGCCATACCAAGACATGAGGCTTTTGCGGGCAGAGTCAGACACCAAATGTGACACCAAAGAAATGGGAGATGTTCTACTTGGGAATGTGTGCTGAGCTGAGTCCTGTCTTGGCCCACCTGCTCCATGGCAGGGATTTATCGGGTACCCGTTAAATGCCCCCAAACTGTGTTAGGACGAAACGGTTTTGATACAATGATGCTGCTATTCCTTCTCCAGAGCTGCTAGCATGTCCTCTGAGGCTGTCTCTCCCCTGTTTCTCGGCATCCGGGAGGGCTTTACCTGCAGGGAATCCAGCTGCAGACTGACCGTGCACATCTCGGTGTGAGTGCAAGTTGCCGGGTCCCTCTTTTCACTCACCTGCACCTCCAAACCGATCTTCTTTGGGGGCGACCACAATCCAACTACCTGCTCTGGGTCATTCACTATGCAAGACTTTTTTGGGTCCTTAAATGATAGAATATTTCAAAAGTTCAGAAAAGTACAGAGAGAATAAACTCTTTAAACCTGCTCAGAATTAACATGTTAGCCTTTGCTTGTATTGGTTTCAGATTTTTCTTTTCTTTCTCTTTTTAAAAGCTACCAGAAACCTCATATATACACTTAAAGTCCTCTTAGAACTTTCTCTAATGTTGGACCTCACTTAACTCTTACCACAACCCACTGGCTTTAATACTGTGGCATCGTCCTCCCCTTCTTTGAAATCATAAAGGTTTGTGAAGAAAGTGGAAGTATCTATTGCTCGGAAGAGAGAATGCGAGCCTTTAGACTTGGAACCAGCTCACCTCTCAGGTTCATGCCTTTCAACCTTCCCACTATTCTAGTTCTTTTCCTGGGAAGGAAGACAGCCTATATTCTCTAGATTTTAGCGGGACCCCAAAGGAAGCAGCTAGCAGACAAAGAATTTTGTTGCGGTGGTGGGGAGGAGGGAAGCACGAGAGCCTTCCATGCCTGGGAAGTTATGCTGCCCATGCTCTCTGTCCTCTATCAAAGCCCCTTTGGGAAACCAGGCGAGATGGGAACCTCAAAGTCAGGCAGAGCCCAAGCACGTGTGCCTGTTACAGCTTGTCTCTTTCTTTTAGGAAAATGTACAGGAGGGAACTAGAATCATTTAGCAGGCAAAAGTGCAAGAGGCAGGTTGGTTTCTGCAGTGTTTCTCTACAGCTTTTGTGCAGGAATGGCCCCCCACACCGCTGTGTCCGCCAAGATGATCCAAAGGGCTTTGGGTTCATGTGAGTGGGTGGTAAGATGCCTTCAGCTGCGAGGAACAGGGAGTTTGACTCACAGGGGCTTACGTACCACCCTTCAGTTATCTCTAGGTCCAGAGGTGGAAGGTTCTGAGTTAGAGGTCCAGGAGCAGGTCGTCTAGGGCTGCTTCTGAACTCGGCACTGCTATCAAAGCCATCCTTCCAATGACACCATCTTTAGAATTGTGTCTTTTTGTCCTCTTGCTTGTTGCCTTATGGTCCCAAGCTGGCTGCAGCAGCTCCAGGTATCATAACAATATTCAAAGATAAGGGGCAAGTGGTTGGAGGTAAGGGATTAACAAAAGGGCAGCATTTTCTTCTCTTACACGGGAAAAAATTTCTTTTCCAGAAACCTCTCAGAAGACTTCATTTTATGTTTCATTGTGGGTCACACAATCACTCCTTGCTGCAAGGAAGTCTGGGAAAGTAAGCTTATATTTTTTTCCCCCAGTGTTAAGGGCTGAATGTTTGTGTCCCCCCCTATGCCCCAAATTCATATGTCAAGTTGATGGTATGAGAAAGTGGCACTTATGGTAGGTAATTAAATTTAAATGAGGTCATGAGGGTGGGGCCCTTATGATGGGATTAGTGCCCTCACAAAAGGAGGAAGAGAGACCAGAACTCACTGCCCTTTGAGGACACAGCAAACCATAAAGAAGACTCTCACCAGAACCCAACCATGTTGGCACCCTAATCATGGACTTCCAGCTTCCAGAACTGTGAGAAAATAAATCTCTGTTGGTTAAGCTCCCCCAGTCTATAGTATTTTGTTATAGCAGCTGAACTGACTCATACACCCAGTAAATGTCTTTTTGTTATCACTGGAGTGGGGAGCAAGGAAGGGGAAAGGAGCTAGGAGTTATTTTAGGTCTGAAAGATTTTGTGGAAATCATTTTCTGAAGACTTGTAAAAGAATGGGACGGTTTAGGTCAATGGTCCCTAAACCTGATTTTCTTCTGACCCCCTGGGGAACTTGTTAAAAATGTAAATGCCTGGCTACTCCTTATGCAATCAGAATCTCAGGGAGCAGGGCCTGGGATCCTGCATTTACTGTCTTTCCTCCTCCCCTTAGGTGATTCAGAGGCAGCGGGCTCCACACCATTTGGGGCTGGGAGTTGCTGGCTTGGGGCAGTAGAGTGTGGTGAAGAAGTCTGTGGCCGTTGTGCACCAGACCAGTTGCCTGGCTCTGTAGTGCCTCATGACCTGCCTGGAGCACAGAGGTGGCGTGTCCTTCCAGCCTTTAGGCCAGAGCCAAGGCTTTACATAAATAGGCTTGATGCTGCTTCCCTAGTTTTATCTCTATGCTCTTGAATTCACTGGCCTTGACTCTTTCCACCTCTGTGTCTTCCTGCCTTGGCTCACGTTATTCATTTCCCTCCCTCCCTCCCTCCTTCCTTCCTTCCTTCCTTCCTTCCTTCCTTCCTCAAAAAGGCTTACTGATGGCCAACACTTTTCCTCTAGCCTTGACCATCCATTCCCAGCCTTTCTGCTTATCTAAATCCTTTCTGGTTTCTTCTTCTTCACCTTTAAAAAAAAAATTATTTGTTTCAATTTTTATTTTAGATTAAGGATATTTAAACTGTTTATAAAAGTTCTAAAGTTACTTAGATTTTTAAAACCCTCCTTCAGCCTCCCTACCAAATTTTGTTTTAATTGAGATATAATTGACATATCAGATTATATTAGTTTCAGGTGTACAACATAATGATTCAATATTTGTATATATCGCAAAATGATCACCATGATAAATCTAGTTAACATCTGTCACCACATATATTCACCCCTCCCCCCACCCCTCCCACCTAGTTCCTTCTTAAAGCTGTTATGGTCATCTCCCCACTACTACCTTTTTCTCTAAGATTATTTTCCACCATTAGCTTTAAGCTCACAACAGCACCATCTTTATTCCACACTCAGCAACTCCTGATTGAGCATCTCTGCTGCCCAGAGAATGTTCCAGATTGTGAGAACACAGAAATGGAAGAGACACAGAGCACAGACCCTCAGAATGGCTTACAGTCCAGTCTGGATTTGGTCTCTTTCTACAAATGTATTTTAGAAATTGTACAAAGTAATACATTACTGTAAAAAATTCTGTCAGGAAAGTCTAACAAGTGAAAAGTGAAAGCACAACTCTGGAGCTTCAGCACTGGTGAGCAGGTGGAAGGGCTGGGAGGTGGGTGCACCTGGAGGGGCATGGAAGCTCCGCCTTTACACACACCTTGTCCTCCGCCCCTTACACACACTTTGTCCTGTGCATCTCTTCCACCTGGCTGGTCCTGAGACATAGCCTTATTAAAATATAATAAACTGGTGATCTAATGGCATGATTGTCTATGTAGAGAACCTCCAAGAATCTATGAAAAGTCTTCTGGAACTAATAAACTAGAAAAAGAAGAATATGCCAGACCTAGAGTTAGCAGAAGGAAGGAAATAACAAAGACGGGAACAGAAATAAATGGAACAGAGACTAGAAAAATGCTAGAAAAGATCAACAAAACTAAGAGGTGATTTTTAAAAAGATAAACAGAATTGACAGAGCTTTAGTGAGTCTAAGGGAAAAAAAAAAACTCAAATAAATAAAATCAGAAATGAAAGAGGAGACATTACAACTAATACCACAGAAATACAGAGGATCCTAAGAGACATGCTGAACAATTCTACACCAACAAGTTGGATGACCTAGAAGAAATGGACAAGTTCCCAGAAACCTACAACCTACCAAGACTGAATCATGAAGTAATAGAAAATCAGAGCAGACCAGTGAAGAGTCATCAAAAACTCAACAAAGTAAAGCCCAGGATCATGACAGCTTTTCTGATGAATTCTATGAAATGCTTAAAGAAGGATTAATACCGATCCTTCTCAAACTCTTCCGAAAAAATTGAAGAGCCGGGAACACTGCCAAACTCATTTACCCTGATACCAAAGTCAGACAAGGACACCATAAGACAAGAAAATTACAGGCCAATATCCCTGATGAATATGGATCTAAGAAAGTAGATCTTAATTGTTCTCACCACACACACACACACACACACACACACACACACACACACTGGAAACTAGGGGAGGTGATGGATGTGTTAATTAACCTGATTGTGGTAGTCATTTCAGAAAGGATACATATATCAAATTGTCACACTGTACACTTTAAATATATACAGTTTTATTTGTCAGTTATACCACTGTAAAGCTGGGGGGGGGAGGGAAAGTACAACTTGGTTCTTCTTGTTTCTTCTCCTGTTCCCATTCTCCAGAGGTAACTGGGCGCACCAGCATCTTGTGTGTCTCTTCCAGAAACATTCCACAGTTTTGCTTTTTTTTTTTTTTTTTTCTGATGGTTTTGTGTGTGAGTTCTGATCTCCCAGGTGGGTGACAAACATCCAGACAAAGGCACTTAGTTTTCTCACGTGTCCTTCTTGTGTAGCTTCTTGCACCACCTAGGGGGCAAGTCTCTGGAGGGCAGGGCCACTCAAACTGTCCTCAGATTCCTCTTCGAGGCCTATGGTTCTTCTGGGTTCCCCCTCTCCCCCCACTGCCCGCCTTAGGCCAGAGCTCTTGGGTGGGTCCCAGGAGCTGGAGGCATTCCCTGGCTCTAGCAGGGGCAGCCCTAGCATCAACACCTTCCCCCGACCAGCTGCTTATACCACTCCACTGGGATTTTCCAAGGAGTCTCAGAGATCAAACACCTTTGCTGCCTCATGCAGCTGGTAAGAGATGCAGGGGGCCTGTTGATGTGGTGTTTGATGGGCACCCAAGACAGGAGGCTGAGCTGTCGGAATGAGAGAGACGGAGAGGGAGCAGGGGAGAGCAGAAGTATCAGAATGAGTGATGTGCAATGTTCGGGGGTCAGCGCATTACAAAATGATTCTTGTTAATTATTTAGAGCCAACCATCTATCGTATGGCAGGTGTGGACAGGGGGATGGGATGTCTGTTCTTCTCTCTGAGCCACAGAGAGAGGGAAGGGCAGGTGGCCATGGGTCGGTCTTTGGATGGTGATTCTGGGGACGGACCCATCACAGGGGTCCCTGACAGGAGGAGACCCAGGCCAAGCAGAGCTCCCTATTTTGGGGAATTCTGGCCTTCAGTGCCAAGGTGGTCCTCGGCTCTGTATAGGTAGAAGACGAAGGAAAATCACCCCGAATCATAAGATTTAAGACAAGATCATGAGCAGGCAGCTGAAGCCATCTGAGTAGGCAGAAAAAGCAGTAGGAGGTGTGAGTTAGGGAACAGAGAGAGAAACTCTCTGGGAAAGTATTCCCTCAGCCTCAGGGGAATTTAAAAAAATTTTTTTAAATTAACATATAATGTATTATTTGTTTCAGGCGTACAGGTCTGTGATTCATCAGTCTTACACAATTCACAGCGCTCACCATAGCACATACCCTCCCCAATGTCTATCACCCAGCCACCCCATCCCTCCCACCCCCCTCCACTCCAGCAACCCTCAGTTTGTTTCCTGAGATTAAGAGTCTCTTATGGTTTGTCTCCCTCTCTGGTTTCATCTTGTTTCATTTCCCCCCTCTGCCTTGTTTCTCAAATTCCACATGTCAGTGAGATCATATGATAATTGTCTTTCTCTGATTGACTTATTTCACTTAGCATAATACCCTCTAGTTCCATCCACGTCATTGGTAATGGCAAGATTTCATTTTTTGATGGTTGCATAATATTCCATTGTGTGTGTATATATACCTCATTTTCTTTATCCATTCATCTGTTGATAGACATCTAGGCTCTTTCCATAGTTTGGCTATTGTGGATATTGCTGCTATAAACATTGGGGTGCAGGTGCCCCTTCAGATCACTACATTAGTATCTTTGGGGTAAATACCCAGTAGTGCAATTGCTGAGTCATAGGGTAGCTCTATTTTCAACTTTTTGAGGAACCTCCTTACTGGTTTCCAGAGTGGCTGCACCAGCTTGCATTCCCACCAACAGCGTAGGAGGGTTCCCTCAGGGGAATGTTTTGCTTCCGCTCCCGCTCTTCCCCTTCTCTGAACTACCTCCCTCTCTCCCAAGCCAAGTCTAACTGCTGTCTGCCCAGCCAACGCTGGCCACCGTCCTCTGGCCTGTCCCTGTTGACGAGAGTCTGTCTCGTCCGCCCAGTTTAAGGGAAAGGGTCTCCCTAACGCGAAGCCAGCTGCCCTGGTTGCTGAAGAAGTGTTTTTCTTTCTCGGCGTGAATGAGATCGTTTTCGGAGAAGGACCAGCGAAGGTGTTGAGGAGAACTAGAACAGAAGCAGCTCTACGCAGGAAAAACAATCTGGTGCAGAGGCGGCAGAACTGAGTGGTGAGCGGCTCGGGGCCTGGAGTCCGACTCGCTGGGGCCGGGCCTGGCCTGCTGATAGAGAGCGGTGTGCCTGGGCAAATGGACCGATCTCATCCAGCCTCGGTTTTCTCGTCTGTGAAGTGGGGTAAAACGAGGAGCTGCCGTGAGGACTCGGAGAGGTGATGCCTATGGAGTGCCCAGCGCAGAGGCAGCCAGCGGATGTGGGGGCTGACCACGCGCGCCCTACTCGGGTGGCCCCAAATTCGCGTGGTGGCCTCTAAAGGGAAGCAGCGGCAAGCTCCGGCCTCACCCAAAGGCTTCATTCGGGGAAAACCCTGTGTTCTGGTGAAGGCACGCTGGGCAGAAAGCCGGCAGAAGACATGCCCGCGAGTGAGCTGGGCGGGGAGCGACTGGCTCCTGGCTGGGCGCTGGGCCCCCGTGGCTTGTGTGTCCCGCAGTCCCTCCCTTGGGCCATTCCAATCGCAGTCTCCCCAGGGGCTGACCGTGTGGAACTTGGAAGGAATCTGAACACCACGGAAAGCAAACCAAGAGGCACCACCCTGCAAAGGCACATGGGTGAGCGGACACGCCACCGGGTCCAGGAATCTGGAGGCCCCCTGTGGCCCTGGCTCTGGAGCCACTCAGCTGCGTGGCCCTGCGCACACGACATTTCCTTCCTGGGCCTTGGTTTCTTCGTCTTTAGCATGACAGAGGCGGACGGCTCAGCACTTTCCAACGTCGGCCGGCGACTCCTGGCAGATGCCACAAACTGATGTGACAGAGCCGCAGAGCTCCCAAGGCCGGGCGGCAGCTGGAGAGGGGGGCCCCGCTTCTGGGAGTACCAAGGGGAGCGGTCTGTGTTCACAGTTGCTCTGTGGTTTCATTTTGCCTCCCCCTTGAAAGGGCATCCCCTCCTTGGACCCTTCACAAACTGCGCTGAAGAGTGACACCCCCTTGGCGCTCACCCTCCCACGGATGCACGGAGCCTCGGCCGTGTGGAGTGTGGACGTTTAATCCTGCCCGGGAATGTTCGCCGTGTTTCCAGAGCCTCTGCGCACCCATTCCAACCACACCTCTGTGCTCCCCTGGAGCAGAAGTCCCTTGAGGGTTAGCCTACGGGGTGGCCCGTGGGGTGGAAGCCACAAGTCGCTGAGTCCCCACGGGAGCATGTAATGCACATGCAGCCCCCTTCCCAGGCTGAAGGTCACAGATCTGCGGGAGCGAATCCCTTGCGCAGCGGCCTCTCCCCTTCTGGCTTTGTCAGCAGGTTCCCTCTGCTAGGGTTGAGCCCTTGTGTTGAGAGGACCGGGCTTTTCTGGACATTGCGTCCTCAGCTACGACAGCAGGGTCAGGTGGGTACATAATGGGTACTTCACAAAGGCTCGTGGGAGAAGGAACGAAGGAGTGGTCCTTGCAGCTCAATGAACTCACACACTCAGTGGGGAGATGAGGCAATAAGACCATCGGATGTTCACGGAGCACTTACTAAAGGTCAGGAATTTTCCCGAGTGGGTTTGATGTGTTAAATCATTTAACCCTAACAATAATTCTATGAGGCAAATACTGTTACTGTCTCCACTTTACTGATGAAGAATTAGAGGCACAGAGTAGTTCAGATACTTGCCCAAAGCTGCACAGCTAGTAGGTGGTCCAACTGGAGATTGTGCCTGGAGCAGTCTGGCTCAAGCATTCAGGTGCTTAATCGGCAAGCTATCTGGATATGAGGGTGGGCTTCATATTCCCACATGCATCTGAAAATGGGGACAGGTGAGTGAACACGGAGAGGGACCTGGGGGCTTAAGTGTAATTCTGGGGCCAAGGAGTTGCCAGAACACATCTGTCCGCTGAGATGTCACTTGCTCCGGGGCAGAGAGACCAATTTGGCTCATAGTCCTCCATCTGCTCGAGCACTTCGGCAGCACTTCGGCGGCTGCTTGGATGGCATTTTTAGGGACGGCAGTCGAGGTGTTCGTGGTTTCGATTCTGAGTGCCTCCCCCACTAAGAGCTCTGATTTTCCTTACTGGAGGTTTGGCACCTGCGGGGGGCGCTCCGCACATGCTGTTATTAAGCCAGATACCATCCTTCCCCCTCTGTGTGCCTCATCCTGGGGTAGGCTCTGAGGGTATGATAAGGGACGCCTCAGATGTGGGTTTGGCACAAAATAATTTTCTGATTTACTTGGAGAGAGATGAATGAGTTGTTTGAGAGCATGAAATCAGGTGCCACCAGGTGATAGGGTTCCTGTGGGTGTGAGAAGGAATTCAGAGAGGAGAGATGAAGGCAAAATAAAGCCAGTGGGAGTTAGGAGATGTGTGGTCCAGTCACAGAGGCTGTACCCCCTTGCTGTGTGACCTTGGGTCACTTCCTTCCCCTCTCTGGGCTCAGTTCACTGAGCAGTAAAATAAGGAGATAGTCTAAGCTCTACTGTTAGCTTCAACTTTAAATTTTAATAATTGTGGGGCGCCTGGGTGACTCAATTGGTTAGACATCCGACCCTTGATTTTGGCTCAGGTCATGGTCTCAGGGTCATGTGTGGGGCTCCATGCTCTGCGGGGAGTCTGCTTGGGATTCTCTCTCTCCCTCTCCCTCTGTCCCTCCTTCCAGTCGTGCTCTCTTTCTCTCTCTCAAATAAATAAATCTTTAAAAAAATAAATTAAATAAAATTTAATAATTGTAAGACTTCCTGGGATGAAGGGGAACTTGAGATTTGCCCACGTATGAGGAGGCTTTGAACGGGGGCTAGAAGACCTGGTAGGGACTTTCTCTAAGTCCTGTTCAGCAACTCCCAGGGCTGCCCTTGGGCCCTGTCTCCTCATCAGGATTGCCCCCTCCTCTCCTTTCCACGCTAGTCCCCGGATTGGCCCAGGGCTTTCCCTGCCTTCTTTCCCTCTTTCAAGCCTAGATTGTTCCAGTATTTGTAATTGGTTGTCTGCTTCCCTCAGACACCACTGAGTCGAGCTCAGCCAATTTCCCTCCCTCTTGATGCATCTCTTTCTTTCCTCTGCTGTTGGACCTTCCTCCCCCACCATCCCTGCTCTCCCTTTCCCAGAACCTTGACTCCAGCTCATCCATTTTCCTGGTGTGCGGCTGGTCCTGGCGCTCCCCTTCCAGTGCATTCGGGGGACAGGTGCTGTCAGGATGCACACATGGAGAGAACGAGATGCTCCTCCCTCCCTGGGTACAGGGAGGATAATGATCTGAGTGCTTCCCTCCCAGGGCATGATGAGAATCAGTGAGTTAATGCCCATAAAGTATTATAATTACTCCATGGAGTCATCTGATGGAGCGATGAGGAGCTGGGCATCTGGCTCTAATTTACTTTGAGCTGGAGAATTCAGGCAGAAGCAGTGGCCTCAATTGTTTTTCTTTTGGTCCCAACCACTCACCCCAATGCAGAACAGCATTTCTTAGCAGAGACAGACACTGTGGAGTGAGAGATAAATACACCAAATTCTTGATTCATGAGACCTGTGTCTGGAACATTCATTCCAGATATGCTCGTTACCCACCCCCCCACCCCCCCTGCCAACCTCTGATGAATTAGGAAACAGGTTCTGAGCCCTTCGATGACATAACCTGGACCACGCAGCTGGTTGGTAGCGGGTCTGGGAGGAGAAACTTCATTTCCTTGTTCCCAACAGGTTTTCCTATTTCCCACTCATGTCCTTCCTTTTCTTTCCTTCCATGTGTATTTGTGAGGGTATGTTGTACGCAATTTTGTCCTGGACAGCACCCCAGGCCTCCTCTTTGGGTGTCCCACCAGCAGGGGAAGGAGGACTGACTGCCAACCCAGAACTCAGTGGCACAGAGGCAGGTGTTCCATTAACAGAGTCGCCATCCTTGTTTCGACTGCGCCCACCAGCCGTCTATCCATCCACCTCCTTCCAGCTTCCACCCCTGTCTGGTGCAGCTCTTCTACATCTTTGCCCACGTGGCTCCTCCTTCCACAAATCTCTTCCTCCCACATATCCACTGAGACATAACCTCCTCCTTTCAAAAACCTCAAAGCATACCCCACCCTCCCCCCAAGCTCACCAAAGAAGCATTTCATCCTGAATCCCACTGACATGGGACCACATAGTTCTGTTCACTGTCTCTATCCCCCAGGCTCTCTGGGCTCACTGATGTCCAGATTTGCATTGCAGACAGATACATTGCTTTACATGGTGGGCTTGATGGGGAAGACCATGCCCTTTGCTTCACTTGCTTAGCACTCTAAGGCTGGCACCAAACCCCTTCACCCCATACTGGTGTTGCCCCATGGGAGCCCCAGACTCTGTTGTGTCTACCAGACCGGCAATCCCTTCTGCCAATGTTACAATGGGCATCCTTTATAACAGAGCCATGTCAGGACAGCAGCTCTCACCCTGCTCAGTGTTTGCCTCACCCCGAATCCAGCCCCTCATCCCAACCATGAACTTGAGTGTTGGAAGTACTGACTACCCTGACCCTGCAGATGTCTCTCCCCTCAGACCTCCTTGAGCACTCCAGCTTTGTCCCTTTCCAACACGTTAGCCTCATTTCTGTCTTTGGAGTATAACACCTTGGAAGTAGGGGCCATGATTATAAGAGAATCTCAATAAACCTCAATAAATATTTGTTGATGAATTGACTTGCTGACATTACTAGCCATGAATCTAATTTCTGGATTTTGGTATTGGGTCTATTGCCATGTTAGGCAGCTGAAGTCACAGGTTTTATCTGACCCAGACTAGGGTGGAAAGGTCATGGACTCTGGTTCTGGAACGGGGGTGAACCAAAGAATTACAAAAAAAAAAAAAGTGTTTGGCAACACTCTAGACTTGAGTTAATGCCTGTAATTCTGGCCCTGCTGCAACTGTTATGAGGAATGGTCATTTGTTAATGTACACGAGCCTCGTACTTTCTGGGGATTCTCAGGCTGCTAAAATATTGAACTTGTAAGCCTAAGCGCCTTCTGTCTCACTGGCTGGCATAATGACTGGGGGAGAAAACAGCTTCAGTTCAAGGGAATACATGTTCATCACTGATCGCGGGCATAAAACATGACCCTGAAGAAGAAATTTATGAAGTGCTGTCCCCACTTTGTAGAGTTTGCCCCAAATTCCCTCTCTCATCTCTCTGGCTTCTGCTTCCTCACCCACTTCGGCATCCTCCTCTGTCTGACCATGGGAAACCCTTCTGCTGGCTTCTCAGGGGTCGCAATGCTCAGGGACAGGAAGAAGCTGCAGATTTATCCAGAAACATTATATGCACACGCAGATTCACAAATAGTGGAAATTAGGTAGGTTCTCAAAGACATCGGCCTGGGGCCAAAAAGGTCTTGAGTGGAAAGGGCCCTTCTGTGAGGTGGTCTGATGTCAGGCTCACCACTGGATAAACTCCGCCTGGAATGGACATCCTCCTGCATCCCCGACAGAGACCGCTGGTGGGCAGGCCCCTGCCTGGGGGGGGCCGCTGCTTTCAACTACCTGACGCTGAGCTGCCCTTCCTCTGGAGTCCCGCACCAGGCCCTCAACTGGCCAGGGACGGCTTGTGCCTGGTGTCTTCCTGCCGGTGCTGGTGGGAGGCCGAGGTCTGTCCCTGAGCCACATCCAGCTTCCTGTCTCTTTCTTTTGTTAAAGCCAAATGAAACAATGTAATTAGCTTGTTACAATTAAAGTGACTCGACTGGATAAATTGTAATCACCCAGAATCAAGTCAGGCATCCCTGCAGGTCCCGGACATCGCAGCTGAGCTGCCTCATTTGCATAATTAAAATATACAAATGATAATGGATTTTGTACTCAATTTCCAGCGGCTGTGAATTTGAGAAACTCTGAAATTAGAATAACAGAGATGAAGCCCGCCTTAAGGTAATGGGGATGACAAGTTTTGACAGTAGGGGTGTTTATAACACTAGTTTCTCGCTATAAAATAAATAAGTACAAAAAAGATTAGAGAGTGATATTAGTTAATAGCTCCACGGGCAGTGGGAAGTGCAGATAGACTATGATTACCTCTGTGAATTTACGCTGCCTTTTTTTTTTTTTCTGACAAGCTCTCGCCTAACCTTAGGGGATACCATCCCCCTGATTATGAGAAATTGAGAATGAATTAAATGCATAAAAAGGGTTGTCACAGATCGACTCACCAAAGGAAAAGAAGAGAAATGAAATTAGTCTTGCTGCTCTTGCTTCCAGCTAGGGGTGGAAGGAAGGCAAAATGTGCCGAAGGAAGCAGAGAGAGGGCAAGAGGGTGAGGAGGGGCTGGGAGAGTCAGGGAAGGAGGGGGAGCGGAGGGCAGAAACCAGGGGTGCAGGCAGACCAACATTGGGGGAGCCAGAGGATAAAGTTACTATGGAGTGAGATTTGAGAGTCTTGGAAAGATTCCTCTACTCGAAATGCACTCTGCAGGGGGCACCCAAAATTCCGGCGGACCACTCCATTAGTATAAACACTGTTCTCCGCCAACATACTGAGCATGAACGTATGAATAAGGTTATTCCTTTTCTTCCTGTAAAATGCCAAGAGGACAGGGGTCGTGCCCATCCTAGTCATCTGTATTCCCAGGACCTAGCACATAGTAGACATTAAGCATTTATTGAATGAATACATGAATGAATAGGAGATAAGGTGGACAATGTAAGCGTATCAGGAAGTAATGAGAAGGACCTTGAAGGTTCAAGTCACTGATTGTCCCATTTGGCTTGAAGCCAGCTGAGCCCTGGGTATCGGGGTCCCCATCTGGAATGGCTGCAACTTGTCAGAATCCATCCCTCTGCAGCCGGCCTGCCTTCATCTTGCAGTCAGTTATGGCCACAGAAGCTGGGCCACGTCCCTGTGTCGGGAGCAGATGAGGAGAGGACAATAAGCTGGTGAGGGCCAAGCATACTACTGTCTGGGAAAGAAATCCAGAACTAAGGCTCTGGGCCTCTCCCACTGATGGGCTCTGCACAGGGACTGTCCAGTGTGGCAAGGAGGGAAACTGTTGGTCCCCACAAAGCTGTTGGCTGATATATACTTTCCCATCTCACTGAAAAATGTGTGTAGAGTGGGGCAATCAGAAAATCCAGCAAACAGCCAAGCCACTGTATGGGCAAGGAGATGTGCCAGAGGCGCTAGGGCCTGGTGGTTGGAGTCTAGGCATGAAGGAGGATGGGTGTGCAGGGAGCCAGCCCCTCTGATGCGGGGCTTGGGGGACATTGTTCTTGGGAGCCCGTGAACTGAATGCTGCCCTCTGATCTAGGTAAAGAGAGGAAGGGCCACCATCAGTTTCCCAAAGGGTGTTCCTCATATTGGCCTCCCAGTGGGAGAGTGGGTAGAAATCCACTTCTTTCCTTGAGGGCCCTGGCCCTGGAGTGGTATGGTGGGACCTGCCTAATCTCACGTTCTGAGGAATGATGGGACAAGATGCCATAGCAAAGGCAAGGCTCCTTGGAGGAAGTACACCAGTGTGCACAGATCTGGAAATCTATGGACTCCAAGATAGGGCTGGTGACTGCAAATGTCAGGTTAGAGATGAGGAAAGCCAGCCATGTCTTTGTTGGCTAGAAAAGGCTGGGGTAGAGACCTTTGGGTGTCCCTGAGACCTGCACTGGGCATCACTGTCCCATGGGAATCAGAAGTGCCACCATGAGCCATCCATGGGTTCATCCAGTCTTAGCATCTGTCCCTGACAGAGGGCATTTGATGGATACTGCTTTAAGGGTTCAGCAACTTTGGACTTGCCTCCAATACTCTGAAACTTCCTCTTAATTAGCCACTAGGAATTTTTCATAAGTTTATCCAAATCATTCTCAAGACCACTTGAATTATGGCTTGCTGCTTCATCTCAGAATTCCTGCCTTTTATAGGTGGTTTTATTAACCTGGAATGTATTTCTTATTTCTTTTAAGGTTGACAGGCAGGGGTGCTCAAATTCTGCCATCTGGGACGTAGCAGCACATCTGTTTTCACACTCTCCTAACTGTCAGCCGTGATCTCAGCTCCATCATCTGAGAAGTATTCTCCATCTTCTTCCTCATCCCTGGGCCACTGGATGGCCACCCTGTTCTGCCCAGCAGTGCACAAGTTAATTCACAGAGGCCAGGGAAGCCGGCTTCATAGTTTGGGGTGTGGTAAAGCCCTGAAATTTGCCTTTGGAGTGGGAAGATCTTTACTCAGATTTGGAGGGACTGCCATGCCCTGCTGGGCAGGTCAGAGCTAAAGAAAACTAGGCAAAGGGAGACATAGATCTTCAACGTGTTGATATTCACCATCCTGTAGGAGGTTTGGCATTGCTCCTTGGCTTGGAGGGCCTAGTTATTTCTCCCAGGCATACAGTGCCAGGAAGAGAAGGGCCAATTAATGATCTGCTGGATGAACAATTCCCATGGGTGGACTACAGAGAGAAGTGGGAACAGCATGTACTCTCCTTCTCCCACTTTTTTTTTTTTTTTTGGAAGGCAATACTATGTCAACATTATAGTAAAAAAAAAAAGTAAGTTCCTTGAGGGCTTCAACTATGTATTGGTTTTATTATTATGTCTCCAGCATCTAACCTAGCGCCTGGCATATAGTAGGTGCTTAATAAGCATTTGTGGAATGGATTAATGAATGAGCCTGTGCTGTTTTTAAAGTCCAGATCCATTGTGGAGCATTTCAAAAAAGAAAATATGTTCTTAGGTTCAAATCTGTCCGTTGTATTCCTACATCTATCAGTGGGTATTAGTTAGTCACTTTTAGGCTGACCCACAGCTTGTTTTCTGGGTTCTTCTCTCCCTTCATTCCCTCATTCATTCTTTTTGCCAGGCTCTGTCCTCAGCCCAGGGGCACCTAACGATGAGTAATTCCTGGCTCCGTCAGTTATGCTCTGCACCCTCCCTCTCAACATCGCTTCTGTCACTGCTCTGGGCCAGGCCACCATTGTCTCTTATCTGAATATTGTCTTGTTGGGTTCCCCAAATTCAATCTTCCGCCCCTCTCGTTGTCTCTGCACTACAGCTCCAGTGAGCTCTCTAAAACACAGGGCTGGGCTTTTCCACAAAGAATATGATCCATCCTTCTCCCTCCCAATTTGGGATAGGGGATTGTCAAGGTGTTCTATTTTCTAGTCCTTGATCAGGAAGACTAGATCAGTGTTCCCTTCCCATTTGGAAGGCTGTGGGACATCATTTTCTTGGAGTGGACAAATGTCACGAGGGTTGCTCATGGGTTCCCCTGGGCACATGGATTTGAAGAGAGGATGTTCCATTCTTGGGCTGCCCCTGCCTTTGGGTGTCTCCTTTCTAGAGGCAATGCACATCTGTCTTGTACCCGGAACCTCCGGGCAGCCAATTTGAGCCCTTGTCTATTAGAGAATTAATTTTTAATGGGTTTTATAGCATGGCGGATAAATCAGTTAGGGAGAGACAAGGAGCTGGCAATGCCTAATGAGTATCGATTGGGCCATTTATAAGAGAAACCTTGCCAAAAGGGGGACAGCACCCAGCAGAGTCAGATCAGTGATGCTGAGTTGATGGAGGGGCACCAGTGGTTTCTCTCTGTCATCACTAGCTGGAAAATTTCTCTAACTTGTTGGCCGCTGATGCCAGAAATTTCACCACTTTGTGGGTAAGAGTCATGCTTTTTGTTAATATTTGTATACCTTTGAGATAGGATAAGGAACCTATTACCAATACATAATCTCTTCATATAAAATAATTGTGTAGATATTTCCCAAGGGACGTGAGAGAGAAGGGGAGAATGGAGACAAGGGGATCCTAACTGTTCTTCTCAGATTGGCTGGATTTGGGAGCCCAAAGGACAGCTTCTGAGAGGTACAAGCCCTCTTGGGGGTGCTCGGTGTTACAGAGGGCAGGCAAAGCCTTAGGAATGATATGGTGCATTTTGCAACGTCACTTTTACCTAAAGATTTGATGAAAAATGTTTTTCATTAGAACACATTTTCACAGAGAGAATGAACAATTGGCATGCAGAAAGAAATATCTTCTTGCTGTGTCCCACCCCCTGTTTCTGCTATAAGCAAGACTTCCTTTGGTGATGAAGGAAGAACTGGCCTCAGGGCAAAAGCTCTGGGTTCAGGTCTTGATTCCAAGGGCCTGACTAATAGAGGCACAACATTAATGGACACATCCTTCATTATTCTTTTTTTTTTTTAAAGATTTTATTTATTTATTTGAGAGAGAGAGAATGAGAGAGAGCACATGAGAGGGGGGAGGGTCAGAGGGAGAAGCAGACTCCCTGCCGAGCAGGGAGCCCGATGCGGGACTCGATCCCGGGACTCCGGGATCATGACCTGAGCCGAAGGCAGTCGCTTAACCAACTGAGCCACCCAGGCGCCCCATCCTTCATTATTCTAATAAAGAGTATACAATTTAGTGCTAGATTTTGCAGTATAATCTCTAATGCAAGGGGGTTCAGTGATCTCCGAGGACCCTTCCGAGCTCTAACATGCCATGATTACTAAGAGGATTCATTATATTTAATATGACATGGTGTTAAGATTTCTCGTGTGTGCCCTGTTTCTAAATGAGTATGCCCCTCTCCCACTGGAAAGTCAGGTGTTTTTTTTCAGTGATGGTGTCTTAATGCAAAGCATGTCAGGAAGTTCTCTTCGAGGATTACCTTCAGGGCCTGTGAACCATGAACAAACATTCACTTCATTAAAAACATTTGTACCCCATAAGTACAATGTGTGCTGGGAGGGTGGGCAATGGGAGGGCAGGAGGTTCAGGGAAGGCCAGCTAGGAGCAGCCCTGGCCACCGCTGTGGAGTTGTAGGGGTTTTTACTTTAAGGTCTCTCTGGCACCCTGCCTTTTATCAAGTGAAATTTGCTTCCCCCAGTTAAGTTCAGGGCTCCCTTGATATTGCTCAATGAATGATATTTCTTGCCACCCAAAGCTCAGTTGTGTGGTTCTCTTCGACCAGTCCTAGGGAAACCTTTCAGCCCCCTGCCACCAGAGGGCCACCAGGCCCGAGAGGGATGGAGCAGTGATTCTCACTGGGGGTGGGGACACAGACATCTGAATTCCGGGAGAGGGGGCGTATTCTGCCCTCTCCCCCGCCAAGCCTTTCTCTGTTTCCAGAGAGGGTTTAGCTCATGTTGTGAGAGCCAGAGGCGTGACTTGAGCAGGGGAATCGAAGACGGCGCTTTTCCAGAGGGGAGTCAGCCCCAGTAGCCTGCAAGATCTCTTGTGTTTCGAATCATATTGCCGGCATGGAGCTTGTGTGAGCAAATTCACTTTCCTCCAATTTGTAGACTCTTAGAATGGTATCTGGAGTTGGAAGCAACTTTTGGAGAGTATCTAGGCCACCCTTATGTCCTTATGAATGAAGAAACAAGTCCAGAGGGGTTGAGTCTTGCCAAGATATTAAAGCTAGTTAGTGATAGAACCAAGCACCTAAATCTCAACATCCTCACCAGACTGTAAGCTCCCTGAGGGCAGGTACCACATATTCTCCTTTATCCTTATAGCATGTGGGACAGTTGTAGGCAATGTAAGTAGGCAATGTAAGTAAATGCTCAGGAAAATTCTAATGACCTATAGTCATGGTTCTCGAACTTGGGCAGGCACCAAAATCACCTTGTAAAAACACAGGTTGCTGGGCCCCAACCCCAGAGTTTCTGGTTCAGTAAGTTTGGGGTGCGGCCCAGAGAATTCCCATTTCTAACAAGTTCCTGAGTGATGCTGATGCTGCTGACCCAGGGACCACACTTTGAGAACTGCCGCTGTGTATGTTTTATGGACTTCCCCATTTCTATATAATTTAAAACACTGCATTCCCAGGAAGCCTGCTTTATTAGACAGTAAGTGGCTACGTGAGAAATCCCAGACTTAAAAGATACTAGTTTAAAAGTATTTAAAGTGAATAATTACCTTCAGGGTGGTCTAGGTAGAAAGATTAAATAAATTAAGTTGAGTCAATAGGAGTTTAAGCATCATTTGTTAAAGCAGTACTATTAGTTTTTCTTTTCCTGGTGGAAATTCTCTTCTTGTCACATAATCCTAATTAATTATTGTATAAAGACCTGAAAACTTAAATGCACAAGGGAGTAATAATCTTATGTTTCATTAACCAGCAGCTTCGAAAGCCAGAACCAAGTGTGTAGAAAGAGCACGAACAACGTGTACTGAGCAGAGCTCCTTCCAAGCCGGCCTGAGGTCTATCCCCGTGTTTCCACTTGTCACCGAATGTATTAACGTGAACACACATTTACACTCTTAAATCTATCGTCTCTGTTCAATATAATCTTATCAGAGTAAACCAATCAATAGGAATTTCAGGCGTATTTATCATTGATTTTGCAATATGCTTTGTAATTACTGAATCAATATAAAATTCTCAACTCATTAGGAGATTAGCTTTTTTAATCATTTATATTAATGTGTTTAACCAAAGGCATTGGAGTTCCTTTTTTTTTTTTTAAATCACTTGTTTAATTACTTACATTAAAAATGAACAAATGCTGTGGACTAAAAGATCACTTTGATTTTCAATGGGCACTTGCCTTGTGCCTTGCCTTTGACAGGATCTCAACAAATTGGATTGCACTGTGGAGCCCAAACCATGATCTAGAACAAAATGGGAATGCCCATCTGAATAACTTGATGAGAAATGGGAAAAAGAACCCAACCAAAAACTCGACCTTAGGGTTTGTTAAATATTGGCCCTGATGTACTAGTTTAATTTGGTGTCTTTGACTTTTGTCCCTTACTAGTTGTTTATGTGGGATACCTTCTCCCAGCCAGGGAGCTTGCAGGGTGTGGTCAACTAAGAGAAACTGACCATTCCGGGCATGGAATACTCACAAGGTGGAGTCAATCATCAGCGGTGATAATAGCAATATCTCACCACAACACTGACAGTGGTTTGGGCAGGCGTTTGTCCATTTTGCAAAGGAAGAAATTGAGTCCTGGGGGATGACACAACAAATCCCAGGTTAACTCACATGTGTATGGCAGAGATGGATCTAAGTAAGACATAGATGTCCCTGTGTGGGGGCTAAAAACTGGGCAGTAAAGTTTTAGGGGTTTCTTAGGGGTTGTAGCTGTCACTCATTGAGTACGTACCTGCTGGAGACTTTGTTTTAGACATTCACAGTGACCTTAGAACCTGAAGAGGCCTCCTCAACCTCCCCCCAGAGCCACGCAGACCCAGGCTGCTCTGACTCCAGCTGATGGCAGTCACCTGAAGTGTTCAGGGCTTGCTGCTCAGCTCTAGGGAGTTTTGAAGGTGTTTTGTCTGCCACCAGGATGGCATCACTCTGGTTACCATCCCTGGGAACCATGGTAACAACAATGATCCAGTCCTTAGGTACTGAGCCTGAGTTCACACAGTGCCTATAAATACACTATCCCATTCGGTTCTCACAACGACCCTATGAAATGGGCTAATGCCGTGGTCCGTTTTGCAGGGAAAGGCTAAGGAAGCTCACAGAAGTTAATGGATTACCAGCAGTGAGTAAATGATTGGGCATACGTCCCCACCCCCCACACTGCCCCCAACAGGGTGCGGTCTTGGGCTCTGGTATCCACTCAGCTCTTTACTTCCTTAGGTCTCAATTCCCATCTCAGGGAGGCTGGGTTGGATCTCCTGCTCTCCTCTCCTTCCAGCTCCTTTTACTTCCAATGCCTAGCAACGTTACTTGGATTCTGTATCGATCATGGCGGGGCTGCCGCATTGCATACCAGGTGCCATGGAGCAGACCTGTTCTCTGACTTCGGGAACTTTGTGTCATCCGAGAACCCGATCTGAGGATCCAGCTTCCTTCCAGTCCTTTGAGAATGACGAGTCTCTGGTTGTTGCTTTTGCAAACACAGCGTTTGTGTGGTTATAGTTTCAGCTTTTAAACTTCCCCATGCTCTGCGAGCACACCGCCTGCACCCATCGCCCCAGCTCTCTCAAGCCCATCAGCAGCTTCTGTGTCCTCACACCATCCCTCATGCCTCTGGAAAGTTAGCAAGGCCAACCTGGGGGTTTCCTAGAATATGGATGATTCCATGGGACTGTCCTCCACTGCTGAAAAAAAAAAAAAACAGTAAAAATGCATGTGCTGGGTGAGTGTTCAGTCCCTTGCCTGTCAGGAGATGGTCTTCTTTTGAGGGAGCATTGGCCTGTGGCTTCAGCCTGCAGAGCTCCCATGGCCAGGGGTCCCAGAGGTGCTGCCTGGTGACCCCTTCCCTCCTCCAGAAGCCTGGCGTGGAGATGACACGTAACGACACCTGTGCCCCTCGGCAGTTCCTAAAGTTCTTCCACATGTGCAGTCACAGCCCGTCCTCTCAGCAACCCTGCAGGATGGCTGGGCAAGTCCCAGCACTGCCATCTTATAAGTGAGGGACGGAGGTTTCCTGGTCCCACGTCTGAGTCAGGCGCCCCTCCTTCGTGCCCCCATAGCGCCCGCTGACCTCTTCTAGAGCACTTAGCAACATGCCACTGTATTACCCCTTGCTGTGGCTCATCCCCCACGAGGATGACAGCTTCCTGAGTGCAGGGACTTTGTGTCACCGGGTCACCGTTGCTTCTCCAGTGGTTTGTGCGGTGCCTGGAATGTAGTGGGCACTCAACAAATACTTGCAGAATGAAGGCTGAATGGAAGGACAGACGAATGGATGGGTGGATGGATGAATAAGTGAAGGGCGAGTAGGTCCCCTCAGCCTGGCTTCCCATCCAGAGGCTGCCCAGCAGTGCCGTGGCTGCCGGAGGTCGGTGCGGGCTCGGGCTCGTGCTGCTCTCGTGATGCCAACGTTTGTCCTGGGGCCCAGAGGCCTCTCCTCCCGGTGCCCTCCCTCCTCACTCCAGTGGGCTTGCCCATTGCCCCGCATGACCCAAGTCCTTTTTAAGGATATCATTCCCAGGCTTTGAAATGCCACCAAAACACGCTGTGTTGGCTTCCATTCCGACGCATGCCTCCTCAGGCTGAGCAAAGAACAGAGCTGCCAGCCGTTCTCCCAGAGGTGTGGATGACAAGGTTCGAATGTTACCCCTGTGCCCTGTGGAATTTCAGTCCCCTCCATGGGAGCAGGGTCTGATGGAGGGTGCCCATCGGCTGCCCATCGGCTGACTGCGGGGACCTGCTGCTCCCCTGGAGAGAAGGGCACTTTGGCTGCCATCCCAGGGACTCCTGGTAATAAATCAGAGCTCTCTGTCACCAGCTGCGTGGCATACTGCTCTTGTACCAATGGTGCAATTGCCAAGTTGTCAGTGCGCTGGGCTGGGGGTGGCAGGGGCGCTGGTGTAATTAACCCCCACAGTGCCCCTCACCCTGGAGCTCACCCAGAAACTTGGCTCCAAGATGGGGCATGGCAGGGGCATGGAAGGCCATTGGCCTGGCTGTCATCACAGGGAGGATGGATGAATCAGGGAAGGGCAGCTGACAGCCTGGAGAAGGAGCAGCTGTCCCCCGGGATGGGGGTGAGAGGCGCTGGGCCACAGCCTGTGGGAACTCCATACATGTCCTCACTCCAGATGGGCAGCCTTGGGATTTAAGCAGTAATATGTGTATTTGGAACTTTGAACTTTTTCGTCCATTCTCAGCTCAATTGGCTTCATAGCACCTTTTAAAATTATCATTGGGAAGATAATGTAATAAGGAAAAATGTCTTAAGTGACCTTTGAAGCTACCATCACAAAGAACTTCAGGCTTACACAGGACTACAGAGCTCCAGTCCACATGCTTATTTATTATTAATTTTTTTGTAGTTGGTAATTAAGATGCTCTCATCATTCTTGCACTCTCTTGTCATGCTTTTTCTCAAGAAGCAGAACCTGGTGCAGGGCTGTGGAGCTGCCTGTCTACCTGCAGAACCTAGTTCAGAGCTGGGCCTCCTAACTTGGGCCTGGGCTGCTCGAAGGCAAAGCCAGTGTTGGGGGTTTAGGGACAGAGGGATGGACAAGAAGACCTCATAGGGATTGCAGGGTCACCAGCCATATCTGATTCTGTGATTTACATGCGACTGCTCAGAGTCTGGCTGGCATCTTCACTGGGCAGTGAGGCCCCCGCCATGTGTGGTGGGTGAGAGACCACTGTTTCCACTTTCTAGACTCGGTATTAGCAGGAACCTGGACAGGCTCTAGCCCAACCTTTCCATTGTACAGATGAGGACATTGAGGCTCTGGGACAGGAAATGGCCTCCCTTTCTTCTTCTAAGGAAGAGATTGGCTTATGAATTGCATGGATTGCAGGGGTCAATTCAAGACCACAGAGAAAAATCTATGATTCACATTAAGGAGTCAGGTGTGACATTTAGGTTAAATCACAGCAAATGAACATACATTTTTGACTCATAGAGATAGCAATTTCATATAGTTCAACCTGTTATTTGGGGAGGCAAGACATATGTGAAGAGACCTCCTAGAAGATAAGAAACAAAAACATTTAAAAAATAATTCAAAGGAATTATTGAAGAGCTGCCATAAGACATTTATCATTTAGAAAATTTTTACTTAATTTGAGGGAAGTAGCAGAGTCATATTCAGATTTGTATTCCAATGTATAAAAAGCATTTATCATAGTACTGGACTCATAATAGGTGCTCAATGAATGTTACTGAATGCATGAATAGTTATATTGTTTATTTCAGGTTAGCTGCTGCCTCGGGATTCCACTTGGCTCTCTCTGTAACAGAATGTGACCATGGTGGCTTAAGCAAATAAGGATTTTAGTTTTCCCACATGAAAAATAGATCAGGAATAAATTATCCAGAACTAATGTAGCTATTCAAACACGTCATCAGTGACCACACTGCCTGTGCTCTGTTATCCTCAGCATGTGGTCTACATCCTCATAGCCCCAAGATGGCTGCTTCCCTCAAGAGGTCAGGTGCAAGTTCCAGGCAGGGACTTTTGCAAATGGCAAAAGGCACTGTGTACTGGTAAAACATTTCTCCTTTTATTAGAAAAATAATAAGTTTTCTGGATGCCGTCCCATTAGATTTCTGCTTGCAATTTATTGACCAGAAGTGAGTCATGTGGTCACCCTTAGCTGCAAGGGAGTCTGAAGAGTAGCATTGAACCAAACTGGGTTCTGTTGGTCAGAAAGCAGGGAGATGTATATTAGTAGATATTGTACAACATCTCTCTCGGCTGTTTTAAAGTGAACAATAATTATTTGGATATAAACAAGTAGAGGTTCTAGTTTGGAAATCTCTGAGAATAGGTTGATGTTCACTCATGCATTCATTTATTTATCATCCTGCAAATATTCATAAAATGTCCATTATGTGGTGGGTGCGGCTATGAGCTGGAAATGCAAAGGGGAACAAAGTAGACTCGACATCTGTCCTTAAGGGGCTCAAACACACAGATGCAGGACAGTAAGACCCACTGGGCAGCGAGGGAAGACAGATCCAGGTAGGTGGTGGGAACAACACTGCAGAAGCCAGGAGGAAGCAGAGTCTGAGGAACCCAAAGGAAGACCTGTGGTGCAGGAGCAGGGTAACTGAGGGGGTCAGGCTTTTGGTGAGCTGGCTGGATCAGGAGGTAGGTAAAACCAGGTCCAGGTCACATTCTATAGACATCAATTGGGGGTGGGGCTCCAGGGCGGCAATCTGGACCGATGTGGAACATTTAAATCTTTCCTAAAATGGGAACACCTTAAATGTGATGCACCTGGGCACTCAGTTCCCAAATACCCTTCCTTTGCCCATTTCAAGCTGGAAGGGACTTGTAAGATCTGGACCAGAGGTCTTATTTTACAGAGAAGTAAGCTAAGGCCCAGAAGGCCCAAATAACTTATTTATGACTGTTTTCCTAGTCAATACCCATATTTGGACCAAACCTGTAGTCTCTCAACACTTGGCCTTTTCTTCTTCAGACATGTTGTATGTTTACAAGCACTTAATTTCCCCTGTCTGATAGCAGCCCAGTGGTGTGGGCCCAGTGGGGCGATTTGTCCTGAAGTTACACACAGGAAGGCTGAGGCCAGAAGGATGACGGGCTAGAGCAGCCTCACCTCCTGATGCTGGCCCAGCCCATTCTGCCCCTCGCCTCTTGCATGGGAGCAAGCCAGGCTTCTCACTGACCTGTGGTCGGGTGAGATGAGACCTGGGCTACTGTCCCCAGCCGTTCCTTTCATGGGTGTGACAAGTGGGACAATGTGGCTGAGTTCCCGACTGAGTCTCGAGCCCTAGGAAGACAAGGACGGGCTGCTATGCTCTGAGTGTCCTGATTGCCTCTGACATTCTTTATCGTTTGTGATGATCCGGCCGTGCTCGGCCACCCCATGTCCGGGGCTCCGAGGTGGGGAGAGGCCATTAGAGGGCTCATAAGGTGCAGAGCTGTGAGCAGTGATGGACCAGCTGCCCGATGACCTCAACGCAAGTATACATTCTATCGATTGACCTTTTGGAAATAGAAATGGGTGTCCTGCTTGTTGCCCAGTTAGTGAGGCTGGGCTGTGATCAGAGTGGTCCTAATCAAGATGGATTCTGTTCAGAGTTCACCTCCCCTGCTCCAGCATGGAGCCAATGAGGATGCCTGAGTGGTTTGTTTCCACAAGGTGGCTGTGGGAGACTTGGGGGAGACAGGGCCAAGCCTGGGGAACTCCTCCCCTTCCTTTCCCGCTCTCCTCCTTCTGACATGCTCCTTCTTCTCCCCTCCTCCCAGGAGATCATGGGCTCCAGGATCAGATGGCCTGGCCAGTGCTACTTCCTTCCTGTTTTCCCCAACCAAAAGTCTTGCTCTTGCCTCTGCCAGGGACATGCCACACTGGCCCCTGCCAAGCCACTGACTCTGGTAATGACTTTCTCAGAGCCACTGGCCACTTTTGAGAAGGCAGTAATGTCTTAGTAGTTCTAGAAATTGGACTCTGTGGGAATTTTAAAGTCTTACCGCTTTTTGTGAGGTGAAAACCTAAAAAAGTTCACCTAAATGAGATCTAAATCAGACTCTGTGAGGGACTTCCTGAGCCCCCGTCTTAGGACCCCATTTGTTTTTGAGCCGACAGCAGTAGGACTATAAAGTAGTACTATTTTAATGGAGGAAAAACCTGGAGGATACCCAAAGATATGAATCTCCAATGAAGGTGTTTAGGACACTTGGATATAGGGTAGCCAGAGAGATTTGGGGTCTTTGCTGGCCCCTGAAATGATGTGATGTGAATGCACATGGATGGGAATACCTCTCAAGAGGTTCCAGCCATGTCATGGCTTCTGGACAGACGACAAGAAGACCCCAATCCTACTTCTATTCCCACTCTCCTGACTCAGGAGAGCCCTGTTCTGCCACTGGGGAAGTTTCCGGTTAGAAACTTCAAGAAGCGTTAATTGCAAAGTGAAGAAATAATGATGTCCCAGCCTCCTATTGGGTAGTTGGGCCAGGATGATGTTTCCTGCCCTTACAGGTCTGGGGGTATTGACGATATCTCCTTGTTTGAAATAACAAGTGGCATGACAGCCTGTGAGAACGACATAATCAAGCCCACTGCTGAAGGAGCAGTGTGAGAATGATCCTGATAGCTAACATCTATTGACTACTTTAGGTAGGCATTGGGCTGAGCACTTTCAGAGAATTCTCTTACTGAATCTTCACACACAGCCCCCCTGCCCCCAAGTAGCCGCTACTCATCACTTCCATTTTGCCAAAGAGAAAACTGAGGTACAAAGAGGTGAAGTAACCGGCCCTAGTTCACCCAGCCAGGATGGGGTAGAGAGGTTTCAAGCATTCTTCCTGGGCAGGCTGGGTGGCTCAGATGGTTGGGCATCTGCCTTCGGCTCAGGTCATGATCTCAGGGTCCTGGGATCGAGCCCCACGTCCAGCTCCTGGCTCAGCGGGGAGTCTGTTTCTCCCTCTGCCTCTCCCCCTGCTCATGTTCTCTCCCTCTGTGTGTGTCTTTCTGTCTCAAATGAATAAAATATTTAAAAAAAAAACCTTTTTTTCCTTCTGACTCTGCTATAGAGCCGAACATGAGACGGCAAGCCAGGGTTCTGGTCCAGGCTCCTCCACCCACTTTGTGACTTTGGGTGGGTCCCTTGATTTCTCAAATCCTCAGATCCCTCAGCATACCATGCTGGGGCTAAGGGTAAGCTCTACTAATATGAAGGAGACAAGGGTGGAGTCCTCCCCAGCTGCCCTGGGAAGAATGACTCTTGGTCCCACAGTTATTTCAAGCCCCATTTCTTTTTGACCTGCTATGTGGGGTCTCTGCTGGGCTCCTGAGGTCCAACAGGCATTGGGGGACCCTTGAAAGCTTGGATTATTGGTCCAGCTCTGTAAATACGTATTTAGGGAGCTTGAATAACACATATTATTGACCAGATAGGCCTGTGGAGCTATTTGTGTGTAAATCCATATTTAGTACACTATTGATCCACATCAGGCAGCCAAAACCATATTAATTTGAATGTGAAGATTAAAACCATTTTGCAAAAGTTGTTGCAGAGTCTAAAGGAGTTGATGTTCAATTTCTAACAGCGTACTGTGCTTCGCTTTCCTTTTGACTTCCCCTTTCAGCGGACGTAGCCTGTTTCTTCTCCAACTGGCTTCTCCCTCGCTCTCTTCCAGAGTGGCCATTTGTCGTGTTGGCTGCGCCAAGCCCCTTGGATGCTCTCTCAGAGCTGGAAGCGCTTCCCCAGCGGTGGGGAGTGCAGCTGACTGATGGCTCTCAGCTATGTCCCTCTCCAGAACTTGTTCTCAGCTGGAGGGCCTTGTCCACCTCATCTAAGGTCACATCCGGTCCAGAGAGCCAATGACTGGCAGCTCACTGTGGGCTGTAAGGGGCTTCCCCAGCCTCAGAGATCTCTGTGTGGTGGGCTAGGTTTTTGTGACAAGTGCTTTGCTGCTCAGCTCCTCTATCTGCCGGCTCAGGACCCTCCCTTCCCTCTCCCGCGGGTATAGACTCTGCCCATGGATCTCTGCCTCTGAGTCGGTTTTCTGGGGAACCTGACCAGAGACACTCCTCAAACCTGAAACCATCCTTGCCTGTCTCTTCTTCATCTTCTGCTTTAAAAAAAAACAACTTCATGGAGGCAGAGTCTGCATACTATACAATCTACCCATTCGAAGTGGACAATGTAATGTTTTTTAGTATATTCACAGCTTGTGCCCCCATTGACACAATGAGGTTTAGAACATTTTCATCACTCTGAAAAGAACAATCTGTACCCTTCAGTCATCACCTCTGATCCCCTCCATCTCACTCAGTCCTGGACAACCATTAATCTACTCTCTGTATTTAGGAACTTGCCTATTGTGGATATTTTATGTAACTGGACTCATACATAATGTGGTCTTTTGCGAATGGCTTCTTTCACTTCACATCATGTTTCTAAGGTTCATCCATGTGGGAGTGTGAATCAGTACTTTGTTTCTTTTTCCGGCCCAACTGGTTGTATGGATACACGTTTTATCTATCCACTGTCCAGTTGATGGACATTGGGTTGTTTCTACTTTCGGGCTATTGTGGATAATGCATTTCTGCTATGTTGTACTTCCTGAACTTTCCTTGAGTCCTACAGCTCCTCTTTCTCGCCATCTGACACTCACAAAAACCTCTCTGTTGGCCGCTATTCCTTCAGTCTTATTTCTCTCCATTCATCTCCCAAATCTGGGCATGTTGTTTTATTGCCTAAAACCCTTAAGATCAAGTCCAAATTCCTTAACGTGTAATGATAATATTGAGCCACAGAACAACGCTCCCCCAGGTCACCAGGGATTTCCAGGCACCCCCACATCTCAACTTTTCTGGGTCCTCTTCCCGCTTGACTGCTCATTGGCCTTCAACATCACTGAGGGCTTTCTGAAAATACTCCCTAGTGTTGTTTTCCTCTGACTTCCCAGCCTCCTCTGTAGACTCATCCTTCTCAAGCCTTCTCAGAGGCTCGACCTTGGGCTCTTTCTTCTTCTCACTCCTTACCTTTGTTTCATTAGTACCCAGAGTTCTAGATTTATCTCTCCAGTCCTGACCTCTCCTCTGAGTCAGAACCACTGAGGCAACAGTCTACTCAACAACATACTCCAATGTCTCAAAGAGACGTCTGTCCCCACTGTGCTCCAATGCCCAGAGGATCACACCCCAAACCTGAGGGACAGCAGAGCTGCCCTTGACAGTCACCTTCTACCTTCCTGCTCATTAAAATGGGATTCCTGGGATTTACCCTCAGGGATTCTAATTTTAGGGTCTGAGTAGGGGATCAGGAATCTGTATTTTAATCAGTTCTCCAGGTGGTTCTGATGCAGGTTTGTGGCCCATAGTTTGAGCAGTGTCTTGTTAGGGGAAGTCAATCCCTGGACCCCTGAAGGAAAGTAAGAATTGAGGCAGATGTGAGGGAAGGGAACACACAAGCACTGTGACAGTTTGAAAAGTCATGTGGCCCCAGGCCTCACAGAATTCATTTGATTAAAGCTTGGTCAATCTCTGTTACCTTCCCCTTCCTGCTGGATAGGAGTCATTGGCATGACACCCGTGACAAGTGAGCTTTTAGCCTCTACTGAATTTGTCGCCATGCAGCATTGGGCAGTAAGACCACTTCCAGACACCCCCAGGTGGGGCAGATGAGCCCACCTGGGGAGGGTCTGCCTTGGCCAGGGATGTTCCAGGGGTTTGGGGGAGGTGGGACTAGTTGCCTGGCAGCCTTTCAAGTATTTGAGAGTAGTTATCATGCCCCTATTTCCAGTTAATTTCTTCATCTGTTCTTTCATGGTTTTCAGATCTGTTACCATCCTGGTCACTCTGCTCTGGGGAGTGTGTCACTGTCTCTCTTGAAATTTACAGTTTATACTTACTGGATCTCAGGTTTATAATTTTAATTACATTGGCAGCTTTATTATCTTTGTGTCAATGAAATAATTAAATCCCAAAGCTTTTGTCCCCTCTTTCCATGAAATGATTATTTAACCAATTTTCTTATCCTTTACTTGCATAGTAAATTAATATTTTTGTTATGTCTGTTCATTTTCACTTTTTTACTTTTGGCTCCAGCTATTTTTGGAATCCCAATGATATCATTTGATGTACTCATACCTCCTGATTAACAGGAAAGTCCAAAAGCACAGGGTCAAGGAAAGAATCCTGAGGCCTAACACTATATGTGTAGAGATCCACCCTCCAGCTGATGCCTACCAGTTAAACACCCTTCCCAGGGCAGCCGATCCCTGAGCCAAGGGACCAACAAGCATAGGGCCACCCAGGCCACACTTGTCCAGGTTCACAGGTGCATGTCCCTAGAGACAGGTAAGGTGCCCTGCTCTCTCATAGGAACAAATGAGCCTAACTGCTCAGGCCTGTTATTGTCGAGTCCATGACAAATTATTATTATTATTTTTAAAGATTTTATTTATTTATTTGAGAGAGAGAATGAGACAGAGAGAGAGCATGAGAGGGGGAGGGTCAGAGGGAGAAGCAGACTCCCTGCTGAGCAGGGAGCCCGATGCGGGACTCGATCCAGGGACTCCAGGATCATGACCTGAGCCGAAGGCAGTCGCCCAACCAACTGAGCCACCCAGGCGCCCCCATGACAAATTCTTATAATCCAGTTTTTTCTCCTCAATGTCTGTAACTTAAAAATTTTTTAACTTGAGGGCGCCTGGGTGGCTCAGTCAGTTAAGCGTCTGCCTTTGGCTCAGGTCATGATCTTGGGGTCCTGGAATCAAGCCCCACATCGGGCTCCCTGCTCAGCGGGGGAGTCTGCTTCTCCCTCTCCCACTCCCCCTGCTTGTGTTCCCTCTCTGTGTCTCTCTGTCAAATAAATAAATAAAATCTTTAAAAAAATTTTATCTTGATAATAGTTTTAGATTGAACAGAAATTACAAAGATAGTACAGAGAGTTCCCATGTACCCCACTCCAGGATTCTCCTATTGGTAACATCTCTCATTAAGATGGCACATTTGTCACAACTAAGGAACTGACATTGGTATATTACTGCTAACCAAGTATCACAGTTTCTCTGGATCTCATGAATTTTCCCCTAATGTTTTCCTTCTTTTCTTCCTTCTTCCCTCCATTCCTCTCTCTCTCTCTCTCTCTCTCGGTTTCTTTCTTTCTTTCTTTTTTTCTCTTTCTTTCTTTCTATTGCAGAATCCCACCAAGGACATCACATTATATGTAGTCATCAGTTTTCCAAAAGCTCCTCTGTGTTGTGACAGTTTCTCAGAGTTTCCTTTATTCTGGTGACCTTGACAGGGTTAAGGAGTACTGGTCAGGGATTTTTGTAGAATGACCCTCAGCTTGACCTTATCCGATGTTTGTCTCCTGGTTTCACTGGGGTTATGGATTTTGAGGAGGATGGTCACAGAGGTGGAGAGCTGTTCTCATTCCTTCATACATACCAGGGATACATGCTGTTAACACGACTTAATCACTGATGAGCTTGATCTTGATCCTCTGGCAGAGGTAGTGTTTGCTAGGTCTTTCCATGCACAAGTCTCTTTTACACTGCTCTCACACTTAGCTGAGGGGAAGCCTAAAGGTTTCCTGCCTTGTATTTTCCAGAATCCGTTCTTTCCCTGTGCCTGAGAAGTGGAGCATTTGCCTATGCTGTTTTCTGACTCCTTTGTCACTTGCCATGATTCCTTAAAGACTTGATCGTTTTCCAATTACATTTGCAAAACCTTTTAGAATTCAGAGATGCAATAAATCCAGGGCAGGATATATCCACACATTTATTTATCTGTTCAATTTATATTTAGTATCACTTTTATTCTAAGGTCTCTGCTAGGTTCTGGAAGGGGATAAAACAATTGATAAGCCATGACCCTTCTCCTAGTAGGCCAGCCATGTCCCAAATCACTGTGGTTCAGCATATCCGTGTGTACCAGGGCAGTGGGGGGTGAAGGCCAGCTGATGAGCTCAGCCTGAGGGTGGGGCTTGGGGGCTGAGAATGATGTCATAGAGTTGGTAGCACGCAGGGTGGTTTGCCCATAACTTTTGTCCTTCGAAGGACTTTCAAATTACTTTCTGGCTGGCTTTGCATGAAATCCTCGTGCTAACTGGTAAATATCTTGGACCAGCCTTAGGCTAAGGGACATTGGGTAACAGCCACACCATCACCCTTTGCATCAAGTTGGCCCTGGGGAATGCCTCCCCATAACAAGAGAAAATTAACAAGGCAGGGAGCTCCCAGCCAGCCCGAGGGCAATTCAGGTTCTCCAGTAATGAGCATTACATACGGCCCACAGGCTATAAACCACCCTAACAGGCATAATGACTTCCGCACCTCCACCTGAAGGAGCTCATTGCAGGAAGGTAACAGCTCCTGCAGATGCCTCTAGCTTTAACTATGGGAACACTTGCTTTATAGCACCACCTGAATGATCTACATCCTGCTCTCGTCAATGGCAATTTCAGGAGTGATTTGGCTTCTGTCTTTAGTGCATGTGTGTACACAGAGCCCCGAAACCTTTGGCATTGGGAACATGTGAAGAGGGATGCATCCCAGCTGCAGAGCTGGGGATGGTAAGAGATGGACCTTGAACTAGAAGTTGTTAAGAGATTAACTCTCAGGAGTTCACACTAATCAGAGGGATAAAACTAACCCCTATCTGCTTTCATTCATTCATTCATTCATTCATTCATTCATTCATTCATTCATTCATTCACAAATCCTTACTGAGCCCTCCTGTTTACCAAGCACAGTACTGCTTACCGGAGATGCAAAGAGAAAGGAGACAGAGGCCTTTAAGATCTCTCATAGATGAGAGAGAGAGCAGATTCAGTGGTGTGCTGGAGTCAGCTGGTGCTGGATAGTGGGAGACCGCTGCTCAATTATCAGGAATATTGCGTATTTACCCTACCCAAATCAGCAAATACTATAAATCAGAGGGCTTCTTCTTCTTTTTTTAAGTCTTTGGAGAGCCAGTTTACCCTCATACAATGGTGAGATAGACATAATTGACTCAGTGTCTCCATAAACAGAAAGTAAACAATCCTTTGAAGACTTTGTGCTTACTGGGCTCAACACCTCGACCATCTGTTTTAAGCCCTGGCTCTGCCACTGAGCCGTGTGACCATGAAAAGTTATTCAGCCTCTCTGAGGCAGGGCAGCTGGGCTATCCTTGCGTAACAGTTGAAGTCATTAAGGAACGAGCCAGTTAAATGACTTGCCTAAGACGAGGACCAAGGTCTCCTAAATCCCAGCCCCCTGGTGCTTCTTTCAATATATCCCTAATTATTGGGAAAGTGACTCAAAGCATGTGTCCTCCAGATGGTGAGGAAATAGCAAACTTGTTCTTGATTGAAACACTCCTGTTCAGTATGCAAGGCTTAGTTCTGTGTCTTTTCCTCCAGGAAGCCTTCCTTGACTACTCCTCTCCTCAATGTAATTATTAGCCTCTCCATCTTCAGGACTCTGAACCTGCCTTCTTCACGCTGCAAATATAGATCTGGCTTCTTCGCGGCATATTTCATCTGTTTACATGTCTGTCTTTCCCATTAATCCTTGAGGGCAGGAACAGTAAAAATTGAAACAATTATATCATTGCTTTATTTCTACCCCACCATGTTTTAAAAAGGATTTAAGAAAAAGAAATACAGTACAAAAAAATCAGTAAATGAGAATCCAGTTTCTGGATAAGGTTAATACTCCAAATTAGGTTAATACCCAAAAGGGTGCATACACCGGAGCCATGCTTAGGCTCTGAGATACCTGGGAGGCCATGCAAAGAAGGAAATGTGATGGGTTACAGGATTGACCATGTCCTTCAAGTGAAAACAAGTCAGTCGCATTGGAGAACAAGGTTTCCCGGCACCAGGACTAGAAAGAAACTTTTCCTGTGGATTCTCTTAAAGAGGAAGCATGTAACGTGATGGATAATCATCTTAGCTACATCTATTTCATAAAACCATGGGGACGAATCATGGAATGGCCCCAAATGGTAACTGATGGCCAATACCACAGTTCATTCTCGTGAGAATGTTTCCATAATGACATCAAAACATTGGTCTGTGTGCCTAGGTATCTGATGATTCTGCTCCATCCAGGTGAACATCATGGAATATTTGATAGAGGGTTCTTAAACTGGCCTTTAAGAGGCCCATGAAACCCTAACACTATATGCACCATTTTCAATGCGTGTTTATGCACATTTTTCTAGGGTGAGAGCCAATGAGTTTTCCCCATAGGTTCAGAACCACTAAATTACAGCAAGAGCTAGATTACATCTCTGTGGATTATTTTTTACCCATCACACTTTGATCTGGATTGTTTGGCCAGGAGTTCGGGGCTATCCCATGAGCTGAATATATGGAATCGGGTATTTGCTGCTGCAGGTGAGGTGGTTAATTGAATCAGGCAGGCGTTTGTGTGCTCCAGTGAAAGTCGACCTGCCCAAGGAGCACGCATGCTTGAACCAAAGACTAGAACTGGTACGTGGCCAAGCATTTGTAGAACAAATACCTAGAAAGAGCAACACCCAATTAAAAGTAACAGGTGCCACACAAATTCATGAAGTCTTCCGTATTTTTCAATACAAATGAACAAAAACCCCCAAACAGAAACAGATTCACAGAGACAGAGAACAGTCTGGTAGTTGCCAGAGGGCAAGGGGGATGGTTGGGGAGATGGTCAAATTAGGGGAAGGGGATTAAAAGGTAAAAACTTCAAGTTATAAACAAAAAAAAGGCAAAGGATACAATGTAAAGCATAAGGAATATAGTTAATAATATGTAACAACTTTGTATGGTGACAGATGGTAGCTAGATTTACAGTGGTGATCATTTTGCAGTGTATATAAATGTTGAATCACTCTGTTGTACACCTGAAGCTAATATAATATTGTATGTCAACTATACTTTAATAAAAAAAGAAGGGGCGCCTGGGTGGCTCAGTCATTAAGCGGCTGCCTTCGGCTCAGGTCATGATCCCAGGGTCCTGGGATCGAGCCCCGCATCGGGCTCCCTGCTCTGCGGGGAGCCTGCTTCTCCCTCTCCCTCTGCCTGCCTCTCTGCCTACTTGTTCTCTCTCTCTATCTCTCTGTCAAATAAATAAATAAAATCTTTATTTTAAAAAAGAAAAAGAAAACAAAATAAAACAAAGCACCAGGGGCCAGTACAATCAAGCAGCCATCCTGGCCGTTGGCCGCTGTGGACTCAGCACCGGACACAGAGCAGGAACCAGCAGGGGAGGGGAGGGAGATAGAGGCTCTGAAGGGCAATGTCTTCCTGAGCCATGTTGCCTTTAATCAGGTTGATTAATAAGAGTCAGTAAATAAACTCTAATCAAAAGACACCCTAAGCCCTGAAGAACTCTCCTGCTCTCTATTTATTTGTTTTTGGATTAATTTTTTCTTTGTGGAGATGAAAAAGGAGCCATTATCCAAATGAGGCCGGGTAAGGTGATTAGATGTTATTTACAGAAGGGGGCAAGGGGCAGATGAAATCATCCAGTGGACCCTGGGCGCGCTTAGCAAGACATTATTTTGTTATCAGTGTCACTGTTTTTATGGTTGCAAAGGGATGCCTCCGGTGTGGTGAGGAGGGATGCCCTGTTTCAGTAATCGCCCATTACAGGAACTTGAAAAGTCGGTCATTTCCAAAATAGCAACACTCAGGGGGCCTGTGTCTAATGCAAACCACAGATCTGTCAATCAGTCAATCAGCAGATATGTATTGATCGCCTACTACGTGCAAAGACAGATCAGGCGAGGAGCAGGTGGGAAGTGTGGTCCAGACTCCACAAAGCTTTCCTGTGGACGCAGTGTGATGAGCAGAGCTCCCCTACCTTTAATGTGCCCTGAATTGTCTGGAGCTTTTGGTAAAATGCAGATTCTGATTCAGGAAGTCTGTGGTGGAGCCTGAGACTCTTCGTTGCTAACAAGCTGGAGCAAGAACCACACTCTGAGTAGCCAAGCGGAGAACTGCCCTGAAAGCGGAGTTGGCGGGTGTGGGTTTCAAAAGGCTGTCACTAACCTGCTGCATGACTTTGGCCAAATCACTTTGCCCTTTTAAAAATTGCCCTGCACAACTCCTCCAAGGGCACGGCTGGCACAGCCTGCGGGTGAATGATGCAGCACACAACTTGCCCACACGTATGCAGAGCTCCCGAGCCGGTTGGCTTACAGACAGTGGTTCTCAGCTCTGCCACATTATGATCATCTGGTGGGTTTTAAAAAATACTAATTTGTGAGCCTCCTGCTCCATGATCTGATATAGTTCCCGGACAGGACTGGGCATTGCATATTCTTTAGAGCTCCCTAGGACGCCTGGGTGGCGCAGTCGGTTAAGCGTCTGCCTTCAGCTCAGGTCGTGATCCCAGAGTCCTGGGATTGAGTCCAGTGTCAGGCTCCCTGCTCAGCTGGAAGTCTGCTTCTCCCTCTGCCCCTCCCCCTGCTCGTGTGCTTGCTCGCGCACACTCTCTCTCTCTCTCTCAAAAATAAGTAAATTAAAAAAAATCTTTAAAATAAAAAAAATTAAAACTCCCTAGGAGATCCGGAGATGATTCTCCAAGTCCCTCCCAGCTCAAGGTCCTGGGGCTCTGGGACTCTTGGGCTGCACCCATAGAACCCCTAGATTGACTAATTACCTGTAGAAGACCAGAGAAGAGGCAGATGATGCAGAAGGAGGAGTCAAGGGATTTTCCTGGAGGGAGTTAGTAGGTTTAACGGAGCGACCAGGAGGGAGAAGCCACTGTCAGTGGAGTGGTGGGCACAGAGAGCAGAGAGGAAGCCCAGGCAGGTAGGCTGCTGTTCATGGGACACGTTTCTACCTGGGCCGGTGCCCAGCGTATCATCGTGCAGAGGGTGAGGGCTTGGAAGGAAAAACAGAGAGCTCTCCAGCAGAGGCCTGATTTGGATTGGGGGCTGGAGAAGAGGCCGCAAAGCTGAGCGAAGAGGAGGAGTGAGGAGGGGTCCCCACCATCCCGCTCAGTCCTATCCTGCGAACACGAGGTGAGAGGGGTGTGGAGGGAGGGGTGGGCTCGCACCCAGCCGGGCCTGCTCTGTGTCCCTCCTGAGGGCTCTGAGGGCAGGCCTGCTGAGAACTGGCGGCCTGAGCTCGCTCCTCACTGGTCTTGGAACCCAGGGTCTCAGGACACACGTTGGGGCGTGAGCGGGGAGCGGGGCTATTTGCCTTCGAAGCTCCTGTCAATCTCAGAGGCCTTCCTGCTTCACCTTTGCTGGCGGCCTAGCTCGTCACGCCCAGCAGTCTGTTTCTGTCCTCATCGTCCTCCTGGGGGCTGGGCCTCGGCCTGGCGACACGGAAGCCCCCGAGGCCCGGGGGTGTGGGGGGCAGCCTGGGGGCTGGGGACCGGGCACCCCTCTGCCCCGGCTCAGGCTCCGCTGCAGCCCCCAGCCCCAGCACGATGGCTCAGAGCACAGGTGGCCCCCAAATCGGGCCGCCGTGTGATTGATAGCACCGCCGGGGCGGGAGACAAAGCAGCCCTCTCTGGTTTTCGTATTAATGCCGGGTTATCTCCCACGATATTGATTTTTTGTTTGGCTTTGGAAATTTCTCCTCTCTGTTTCTGAGCCGTTTCTATAAAAATGAAAGAGGAGGTGAGGGATGATGGCGCCCGGGCTGATGAGCTCTGCTGACTTGCAGTATTAGCTGCTGTTTCCCATTAGGTCTTTCCGAGCCTGTCACCGGCCTCTCCTGGGCAGAAATATATTTAAAACATGGTATGAAAGGGCCCCGTGTGTCAATAGTAAGGGCCTGCCACCAAGTTTAGTCACTGGATTTAATCTTCCCATCCTTAGCGCTCGGGGCCCCCTCGATGGGGCCCACATGGGTTTGGGCCCCCGCCTCCCTCTCTCGGTTCTGGTCTTTCCTCTTCGAAGAGTCGCGCTCGGCGTGACTGCGAGGGGTGAGGCGGGTCTGGGGCGCTCAGCCTCCCTGCCTCCACCCTGCTGTCCCCTCAGACCTGTTCCGGTCCTACCTCTCCTCTCCTCACCCCTTCCTGCTCTCTGGCCATGAGCAGCCCTGGGAGTAAACGGCAGAGCAGCTTACAGGGGGATCCTCGCCCGTGGGATTGTGCCTTCAGTCGGACCGAAATGAAGCCTTAAGGATGTTGAACTCTAAACAGTAGGATTTCATGCGTCCCGCTGAGGGAGGGAAGGTGGGAAGGCAGCATTCTGGACATGCCCTTGACCACTTCTGATCTCATTGGCAGAGCTTTGTTAGGACTGGGGGCCTAGAGGGCCAAGGTCAGTGGCCGGGCTGCATCTAACATCCTGGGGCCGCTCATCCGCCGGTCAGTCAACAAGCCTTTGAATTGAATTAAGGGCCCATCTGCTTACAGTGTTGTGCTGGGCCCACAGTCCTATTTTGTCAGACTCTTTCTCTATTCATTCTTCATTCCACAAATATATGCAGACACAGTGGTCAGAGGCAGGGCTAGGTGCTAAGGGTAGAAAGAGAATCTGTTCCTGGCCCTGTAGAGCTGCCCAGCCCAGTGGCCTGGGAGCCATACTGGCCCTTCTCCCTTTCCAGCTCTAGCACATCCAGTCACTTGTCCTGTCTCCCTGCCACTGGCCTTGACCTTGTCATCCAGAGCCTCAGAATAGGACCTATACGTGTGGGAAGGCCACAGTTCATGTCGGTCTACTAGCTTTGGCACCGTGCCCCTAAATATGATGTAACATACAGGTAGGATCTCTCTCTTGCTCTGAAGTCTCCGGTGACTCCCCATTTTCTACAGAATAAACTCAGAATGGCTTTGAATGGCGCCCAGGCCTTTTCATGATTTGGTCCCTGTCAATCTGTCCAACCTCATCTTCTATATTCCTCTCGCCCCACCCCTGAATTATTGAGGGTTCTTCAGAAAACCAAAGCAATAGGGTGTGTGTGTGTGTGTGTGTATGGAATTGCCTCATACAATTACGGAAGCCGGTGAGTCCAAAATCTGCAGTGTGGGTTGGTAGCCTGCAGCTGAGGGAGCAGCCACAGTCTGAAGGCAGGCAGGCAGAGACCCAGGAGAGCCAATGGTACAGATGAAGTCTGAAGGCAGCCATTGGAGAACTCCTTCTTGCTTGGGGAGGTCAGTGTTTTTGTTCTGCTCAGCCCTTCAACTGATTGGATGAGGCCCACCACAATAAGGGCAATCAGTTTTACCCAAAGTTTACTAATTTGACTATTAATCACATTCCCAGACACCCTCCCAGTTGACACATGAAATTAGCCATAACAACCCCTTTGCCTTTTATGCTCTGGCAATAATGCACCTCTGTTTACTTTCTAAACATGGCACCCAGTCCTGCCTCTGGGCCCTTGCACTGCTTTTCCCTCTGCCAGGTTTACTCTCCCCCACTCTCATCCACTCAGCAGACACCTAACCAATCCAGTCCCAGCTGGGAAGTTCTCTCTCTCTTTTGATGGCCACTTCCTTGACCCTCACGGACAGCTTGGGTGCTTTCTTGTGACTGCTCCCACTCCATTTTGTAGCGAGCTTTGTGACATCATTTATCATACCATAAATGTTGGTTGGCATATCTGCCTCCACACTGGGGAGGCAGGGCTTATCTTTTCATTTTTGTCTAACTCAGGCCCCGTGGCTGGTGTTGAGGGAAGATTTCTTGGATATTAGGGCCTTAATCAATCTTAGTCTCATTAGCACCTCATTTTGTTCACTTATAAAGCGGGAAACTGGACTAGCAGGATGGTGACCACTAACTGCTTACCCTGATATCCCTTCTCCCCTTATCTCATAGTAATAGATCTTTTAGCTGATCTCGTGGCCACTGACGAGTAAAACTACATTTCCCAGCAGCCCTTGCAGCTAGGTGTGACCATGTGATTAAATCATGGCCCATGGGATGTAAGTGAAACCCCTCCAGCACCTTCTGGGAACCTTTCTTCTCTGTTACTTCCTTCATCCGCTGCCTGGAATCAAAAGCCGCCATCTTGAACCATGAAGATGGGGAGCAGAGGCCTGGAAGTGGTCTGCAAACAGATGACTGTGGATGCCTCACATCAGCTCCGTGCTGCTTCATCTGACTTTTGTGTCAGAGAAAAGAACACCACTATCCTGTTTAAGCCATTATTTTTGGAGTTTTTGTGACATGCAGTTGAACCTAATCCAAGGGATACATCTTAAGAAGTGCTTTTCAAACTCCTCGAGGGAATTCAGCAGGCACCGTGAGTTGGGGGAGTCCAAGGGTGCTGGGCTTAGCCCTCCTTACTCCTGTCTGTCCCAGTCCGATGGCATTTGTTTTACTTTTGCATATTTTACACAATTGACTTAGAATTTGAGGATGGAAGGATTAGACACTCTCCAAAGTCCCATCCAATTCTGACGTACTGAGACTTTGTCTTTATAGACAACTGGATAAAAAGGGCACAGTTCCATAAAGAGGAGTAGGATTTCTCCATGATGTATCCATAGACAAACATGGACATGGGGCACCTGGGTGGCTCAGTCGTTAAGCGTCTGCCTTCGGCTCAGGTCACGATCCCAGGGTCCTGGGATCGAGCCCCACATTGGGCTCTTTGCTTGGTGGGGAGTCTGCTTCTCCTCCCTCTGTCCCTCCATCCCCTGCTCGTGCTCGCTCTCTCTCTCTCTTTCTCACTCTGCTCGCCCTCAAATAAATAAATAAACAAAATCTTAAAAAACCATTATAACAACCATGGACACAATGGCTTTTCCTGATGGTGGAATTCAGGCACTGTGGTGGGCACTGGGGAACATCTCTCTCTCCTTTGTCTAGGTCTGGGGTCTGCCTGAGCAGTGTCCTCCCAGCTCCCACCCACCCTATACTACGCATCCCAGAGCTGGGCAGGGCTTTTAGGGGTTGTTAACTGCATCTGCTGAATGAACATTGGGATGAATGAGCACGTGCCGACCACTCCACGCTGACATTTGCCCTAAATGGTCTCATTGGCTGTCTTGAGAGAGCTGTGGGTTTGTTTCTTGGCCTCGTTTCCAGTCTTACCCCAGGAGTGTTTGTGGAGGGCTGGAGGTTCAGCCCAGCACCGAGCGCCTTGCAGAGAACACTGGACACACAGCCTAGGTGGCCATGCTTGTGGGGTGCATGTGTGTACGGCACACGGCTTGTCGTGGTCTCCCCCTCCCAGGCTGGGTCACTTGGCCCAGGAATTCACCCATGTGGCTCAGAGAGGAGCTTATTGTGGAAGGTGATAAATTTCGAGTACGGGGCGGTTGGGAAACTACAGCCGTCAGCAGCTGAAGTGGGTGGGGACGGGGACGCGGGCAGGGGGCGTGGGTAGAGCAGAGCTGAATGGTCTCTTCTGGGCTTGCAGGGGAGCTGCCCTAATCCCTTGGTGACCAAGGCTTTCATCAGGTGGAATTACTAGTCTTGTTTTACAGAGGGGAACACAGAGGCACAGAGAGGTTAAGTAGCTTGCCTGTTGTCACCCAGCCTGAAAGTGACTCCCTAGCTCCAGTCTTTAAACCTTACTTACCTGCTGATCCTGTGGGTGTAAAAGTGCTTTGCAAACTGTAGGGTGCGATCCATGGAGAAGCCTTTGCTGTCGTTTCTACTCATTTTCCAGAGAGAGGCAGTGGCGGTTGGCACCTCTCCCTGAGAGCTGATACTTACCTTCATCTTCCTGGGTCCCATCTGCGCAGTCTGGATGCAGTGGGTGTGTGAGCAACTGTACATGTACGTGTGTGTGAGAGAGGGAGAGTAGCTATGCACAAGTGTGTGTGCGCGCACATGCCTGCACGAGGCTGCCCTGCCCCTGCTGCCTCCAGCCGTAGCTCAGCTGCCAATTCTGATGAAGGAAAACCCACACTTTGCCCCCACCTCGCAGCCCATCGCTTTTCCAGCTGGGCGCCTGTCACCGGCACTCAGGGAGCGGGGAGCGTTTGTCATCCGGGTCTGAAGGACGGCTTGGCCAGCTGAGGGGCTCTGGCAGGAGTGGGGACTGTGCCCTGGAGGTGGGGCAGCGCAGGCTCTGTCCAGTCACCCCAGTGCGTGGGGGAGGGGGAGGGTGGCCCCGGGAGATGGGGCCTGGGTGCTGCTCCCGGCCCGGGGCTGTGTCCTGTCAGGTCAGTATGAGGGAGGTGGGCTGATTCGCTGGGGCTAGGGAGTCAGATGGCATTTGCGCTGACCTGGGGTCAGCCTCCATTAGTCACTCTCTCTGACACTGTTTGTGTGGCAGTGTCTCCCCTTCTCAGTGGAGAGGGTGGGAAGGGGTGAGGCGTGGAGAAGGGCAGCCCCCAGAGCCGGCCGGATCTGAGGGCTTGGTGCAGGGGAGACCGGGACCAGGGAGCAGGGCTGGCCTTAGGCAGATCACCATAGAGACAGCACCTGAGGCCAGGAGGCCAGAGACCCAGTGTCCCAGCAGCTGGGACACTTCACCCCTCTGTGCCTCAGTTTCCTCATCTGAAAGAGGAGAATATTAATAGTCCTTGCTTGATAGGTGTGGTGAGGGTGGAATGACTTGGCCTTTGCAGAGATTCAATGAGTAGCTGCTGTCACCATTTTTACTCTGGTTGAGGCCCTGCCCTTAGCCTGCCCTGGGACCTTGCGCAAGGGCAGCTCATCTCTCGAGGTCTCGGGGTCCTAATCACTAGGCTGCATAGGCAACCTGACCCCCCGGGCCATCGCTATAGAAGCGGACCATGATTCCTTCCCATAAGGCCAGTCACAGAGACGGTCCTACAGAAAGAGGGGACGCAGTGGTCATCGCTGACCCATGTGAGGAGGGGGCTTGCTTTCGAGACACTCATCCTTTTCCACGATTGCCCCAATCCAGCCCCATCTGTAGCCTATCCTCTCAGGATTTTGCTTACAGCCAGTTGTGAAACTGGGGACCAAGCTGAAGAGGCGATGCCCCCAGGGTTAGCCTTGCTCTGCACATGGCATTTTCAATGGAAATCTGGACGATGGGACAAATTGTCGAGGCCTAACGGAACGGCATGTGAATGGTGACGTCTCAGGCATTGTGGCAGTCAGAGCTGGGGGTGGCTGTGCTTTTCCAGGGCAAGGGCCTGCCCTGTGCCTTCCCTTATCATCCCTTGTAGGCAGCCACGCCAGAGAAGTGGTCCCGCCCAGATGCATGCGGCCGCTTTTAAAAGAACAAAATGTAAATCCTGGATACGGGATGCTAATATGCCAGGTGGTTCGGTTTGCCCTAAGCCCTCTTCTGGGTTCAACTCAGCACCAGCTGCCCGAGTGTGTGCATGTGTGTGCATGTGACCTACCCTGGAGCTTGAGAGGCCCTTGGAGAACCTCATGTCACACCAGTCATTTTACGGAGAGGAAACTAGGCCTGGGAAGGTAAGACTTTCCTGAAGCCCCACAGTTAGGGGCAGGGCTGGCCAGAACCAAGGTCTCCTTACTCCTGTGAGTCTCATACTCTTTCCAGGATACCAAATCCCTCATTTCATAAATGAGAAAATGGCAGCCCAGAGAGGTGCAGTGACTCACCTAAGGCCACACAGCTAGGGCATTATCTCTCCCCACCCATGATTACCCAAAGACCCCTGTTTTTCCTAAGTGGTGACAATGACCATTGACTGGCAGTGAGGGATCCTGGGTAAAGAGCCCACATTAGCCAGGGAACTCGATCCTGTGTTCCATCTGCTTCTGAGGGCTGTGTTCATTTATTTCCTTCTTGAGCCAAGCAGACTGCCCCAACAGAATCCCGGCAGAGCCCCCACAGTGCAGACTTTGCTTTGGCCCTTTGCCTTCCTCCCTGATGAGACCTCCCAGCTTCCCCAGACCGCCCACCCTACAGCGCACACTCAGCCTCCAGCCTCCAACTCACCTCGGCCATAAGCTGGGCCAGTGCCTGTCCCTGGCAATGGCCACAGGCTCTGGACTGGACACATTCATATGGATTATTGTAGTTAATTCTCCAGGAAACGCCATTGTTATTCTTAATTTGCACATGTAAAAATCAAGGCATAAGAAGTTTAAAGTAACCTGCCTAATGTCATGCTGTGCATGGGTGTTAGCAGGTGGTACAACAAAGATTCTTGCTGGGAGCAGATTGGGCGCCCAGCCCAAGATGGTGCTACAGCCCACTCATCAGCCACCTTGTCTTGAGGCCTTGTAGATACTCCTGTGGCGCTGTTCTCCCCTCTTCTGCCCTCCTGGAGCACTGATGCCAAAATCCACTTGGATTTGATTAGACACTTGCTAGTGGTGCTCTATTAGTTTCTCACATGGACCTAGAACAACTGTTGGCCCATATTGGTCCTTAAGCCGGTCCTGATCATGGGCCTCAAGAATCAGAAGGGACTTTAAGCCAATCTACTCTAAAAACCCTTCATTTTTTTTAATATGTAATTTTTGTTATATTTTTCTTCAAAAGAGCTAATGCACATTAGGGAAAACTTAGAAAACCTAGGCAAGCAAAAACAAAAACAACTTCCAGTTATAAAATAAATAAGTCACAGGATGGAAAGTACAGCATAGGGAGTATAGTCAATAATATTGTAATGACGTTGGTGACAGATGGTAACTACACTTATCACGATGAGCATTTCAAAATGTATATAGTTGTTGAATCACTCTGTTGAACACCTAAAACTATGTAATATGTCAACTATATGCTTCAGTTAAAAAAAACCCAACTACTCATAATCTTTCCTCCCTCAGAGATAATGATGGTGAGTATTTTGGTCTATTTTTTTCCCACCTTTAAGATAATGAAATATTTCATATAAAGAAAGTACAGGGAATGATATAGCGGACCCTCATATGTTCACTACTGAGGTGTGCCAAATTCTTTTTTTTTTTTTAAGATTTTATTTATTTGAGAGAGAGGAGAGAAAGAGAGAGAGAGTTGGGAGAGGAGCAGAGGGAGAGAGACAAGCAGACGCTGTGCTGAGCATGGAGCCTGATGTGGGGCTCACGACCTGAGCCGAAATCAGGAGTCGGACGGTCATCTGAATGAGCCACCCAGGTGCCGCAACAGAAGTTTTATTTACTATTTTTTTTAGCCAATTAGATACTACCGTATAGTTGAGGCCTCCTTTGTTCCAAAGTCCCTCCCCACTGCATTCCTTTCTCTCCTTCCCAGAGGTAACTCCTATCCTGCCCAGGTTGCATCCTTTGCTGCATTATTCATCCATAACAAAGGATTATTGCTTTGTGTTAAACTTTGCATCAATGCCATCATCCAGCATATATAATTCTGTAACTTTCTGCTTTTCCTCAGCATTGTATTTTTGAGATTTAGCTATGTTGTTACATGCAGCTCTAGGGAGTTAGTTTTAGCTGCTGTATAGGAGTCCACTGTATGATTATACTACTATCCTATCCTACAGTAATACTATGCCAAAGTACTATAGAGTAGACCTATAATACGCTATGTTGCTGTATTATGTCACTTTACTATGTTTATCCAATCTACTGTTCATGGTCACTGAAGTTGTTTCTAATGTTTGATTGTAACAAATAATGCTGCAAGGAATATACTTGTCTGTGTCTCCTTGTAGGTAGTGAGCGAGGAATTGCTGAGTCATAAGTACGAATAGCTTCATTTTTACTAATTATTGCCAAATTATCCTCCTCACTAGTTGTACTAATTTATATTCCTCTCTGCAGCATGTGAGCTCCCGTGGTGACATATCGTTGACAAGACTAGGTATTCTCAGCCTTTTCAATTTTTTTCAATCTGATGGGTATGAACTGGTAACTCACTGCCACTTTTAATTGACATTTTTCTGATTTCTAGTTAGATCGAACATCTCCTAAGGTTATCAGTCATTCTCCTCTTTTGTGATTTGCGTTTCATATCCTTGGACCCTCTTTCTTCTACGTTGTCTTTTTCTAATAGATTTGTACGGGTTCTTTAGCTATTCTGACTACTCCCATATTTTTCACCATGACAGTTGTAGATGACTTCTTCCATGTTGTAGCTTCATTTTTCACTTTGATTAGGGTGTGTGTTTGTTTTAAGGGCATCCCATTTGTCAGAGATTCCCTTGTGGTTTTTGCTCTTCACATTTTGTTGAGAGAATTCTTCCTAAACTGATGCTATGCAGATACACTTCTGCAGTTTGGGGGGGGGAAAGTTTTTGAATTTTGATGTTTTACATTAGATCATTAATCCACATGGAATTCGTTTTTTCTATATGGCACGAGGCAGAATTTTACTTTATTTTCTTCCATATGAGTAGCAATCGTCCCAGTATCATTTCAACAATTTGATGTTACACATGACAAAATGGAAGTCCAAAGATGTGAGGTGACTTGTCCAAGGTCACATAATGACTCAGTGGTGGGATTAGGACAAGGAATAAGTTTTCTGAAGTCCCCACCTGGCGTGCCAGCACAACCATCCTACTGTGCGACATCAATCTGCCATGGACTTGCTTTCTACTATTCTCGTATAGAAATGTACAAATCTGATGGTATGTTTCTTGAAAGAGGGATTCTCTCCTTTCCTCCTATCACCTTTATGTGTTTAACACAGACTGGTAGGCGCTTTAGGAAGACCATGTTGAAATAAAGATATCACTGGATCCCACACATTGATTCCAGCCTACTGTGTCCCAGGCACTGTGCCAGATGCTGGAGATTAAAAGAGGAGTAAGATATGTATTCTGCTCTCAAAGAAGTTAAATGGTAATGGGAGAGACTGAAAAGTCAACTCACCTTATGACTGTGCTATTTAAACATTATACAGTGGGAGACAGGAGGCAGATAAAAATCTGGCCAAAAAATCAGGAAGGCTTCCTGGAGGAGGAGACACTCGAGCTGAATCTTCAAGGATGAGGAGGAGTGATCCATTTGGCAAAGGTGGAGAAGGGTGTGATATTTGAAAGTGGCATCATGGGCAGAGGTCTACAGTATCTGGCCATGATTCACTGTGACTCAAGCATAAAAAAATTAGGTGGCTGGATCACATTTGTTCATTTTTAAGAGGTCAAGGCCTCTGCTTTCCCAGGCGATTCTAGACTAACTCAGGTTTGATCACAGCCTCACACAGCACCCCCAAGACTGCCTGCCTGGGTCATGGACTTAGGGACTCTACGTTGTTGTTTTCCCTTGTGTAAAGTGGGCTTCAACTTTCTGTTGAGGAGTGTGGTTTTCACCTTGTTTCATGATTGTAAATTGACATTCCCATTCTCGTCATTTCAGTTGCCGATGCGATTATTATAGGCCTTTCTCACGCAGCCAGAATAACATATGAGACACCAGCCTGGAGTGACAGTGTGCCTGACAAAACCAGAAATAGCCCGGCTCATATTATTTGCAAAAGAATTATCCCCTGGGGGTGATTTTTAATTTGGAGGTTTGCTGCAAAATGGAAACCTGACCAAAGCTACTTTGCAACCCAAATGCTTGTCTTACCAATCAATTATCAAAATGAGACTTGCTGGGTCCTGTAGCAAGGCTTTTCTGGGCTTTCTCCTTTAATGGGTCAAGTCCAAGCTGCCTCTATTATTGGGAAAAGCTGGGGGCGACTGAGCAGTTTAATTTGCTGATGAGGGGGAAGGGAAGGTAGAGAAAATGGTTCTCACATCCCAATAAAGAACAGCACAAAAGGTGGGTGGAGCAGGGCCTAAATTAGAGCCAGCTACGTCAGCTGGGTGGCAAGAAGGTGGTGTGTGTGGATGCCGGTGGTTTGTTTGTAAGGGATTAATAAGTCAGCCCCAGGAATCAGGTTAGGGCTGACGCACGGCACACTTGCATGAAGGTTAATTGGTATTTATTGGCTACTGGTAAGTGGCATTTATGCTATTTTGGTAATTTTGGGGGACTTGAGGGAAAGGGAAAAGAGAGAAGCAGAATTGAATGTAGAAATCCAGGGAGGTCTTTTGTCAGCATCGGGATGTCGTGAAATCGTTCTCCTGGCCCCAGCAGGGAGGGGCTGGGGGGCTCAGAGCCTTGATGGGCTTGAAAAATGAATTTCTGTGTCGCCTCCTTTGTAAGCCTTACACATGCTATTTAAACTTGACATGTCATAAATCCAATAGCAGAAAACAAGATGGCACTGGCTTGCTGTCCACTTTTATTTGTGTGGAGGCAGGAAATGATGCTCCATGAGAAAGTGACAAGCCCTACCAGCCATTCAGTCTAGGGGACTTGAGGGCTGGGCCCGGGGACCATAGAAGCAGGGATGCAGGATTGGGAGCTACTGCCTGATTTGGGGCTTCAAGTGTCCTCTGTCCAAATGACACCTGCAAGATGTGGGCTTCGGGTCAGTGCATCTCTCTAGCTCCCACAAATAACCCTTATTGCAGGGGGTTAGTGGGTGTGTTTCTGAGCTACAAGAAAAATTATTCCTGGTTTCCACGTATGTAAAATCAACTGTTTCCCTTACTAGGCCGGACTTCCTTGGGGCCAGCATCATGCCTTGTTCATGCCTTTATACTCAGCATGAGACCTTGGTGTTCTTCTAGGTCAGGTTCGTTAGATAGACACATTTGATTGAGGGGGTAGGTCTATGTCTGCACATTCCATGGGGCAGATGTCCTCAGTCTGTACCAGATCAAGCCGCCATTTAAACTCAGTAATGACTCGATTATTTGAGAAGCCCTGAAAGATTTTCCTGTATCCACACATCTCATTTGCGACCTCCTTGACATCTTGAACCTCTACCATAGTCCAACACCTCGTGCATATCAAAAGTCTCCATTTCATTCGTGCCTTTGTATTTTACAGTAACTCATAAAGGCATCTGGTTTTGGATTCTGAGGACTGTCGATCTGCTCTGGGTTTTGTATTCAGCCTAATGTTTTGTTGTTAGCATCAGTGACATTCTTCTAAGGAAGAGTCCAGCTCTGAAGAAAAGTTCCTAAGGTTTTCTCTTTCCTTTTTCCTCCCCTCTCCTGTGCAGTCAGGGTGTACCAAAAAGTCACTTCTCAGAGAACACTTCTCACATTTCAAAGGTCTACTCTGCTGGTCTTGAAAGTGTCAGTTACACACTCTTGCTCTTGAAAGCATGCTTCCTTCGGGACTGAATTTTAGCATTTTTTGGAACAACTCCTTCTTTTTATTTTTTTAATTTTTTTTTTAAAGATTTTATTTATCTATTTGACAGAGAGATAGAACAAGTAGGCAGAGAGGCAGGCAGAGGGAGAGGGAGAAGCAGGCTCCCCACCGAGCAGGAAGCCCGATGCGGGGCTCGATCCCAGGACCTTGGGATCATGACCTGAGCCGAAGGCAGCCGCTTAACCGACTGAGCCACCCAGGCGCCCCTGGAACAACTCCTTCTTAAAGCTAGCTTTCCTTGAAACATGAAGACAAAGAGCAGGAAGAACCTCAAAAAGATGCTCAGTGCATTCTCTTGCTTCATTGTAGGACTTTATTAAATCATCGGAAGGCCTCAAGTTTCCTTGAGAAGATTTTCCAGTCTTCTGGCTTCAGACCCCTATTGGTCTGAGTGTTAATTTGATTTTCTAATTACTTATTTTCCAGCTGAAAATTCAGCCCAAAGGCTTTCTCCGTACATCTGAATAGTTTGCTTCTCTTCCTTCCCTGGTGTGTTTGACCAAGGCCCTGGAGAACGTGGTGACTGTGATAGACACTTGGATATGGGGGAAATAGGAGGTAGACATGCTTTAAGAGGGCCACAGGAAGAAATTCTTGAGTGAGTGTCCCCAGTCCCTGTTTCATCCTCCCTACAGCACCCCAGAAGCCCTCCTTGCCTTGCTCCTTTCCAGCAGGACAGAGATGTCAAAAGCTGGCAGAGCTCTGGGCACTTAAATGGGCATCTGAGCCTGGAGGGATAGAGTAGAGTAAATGGAACGCAGGTCCCAACCAAAGCTTCCTGAAATTAAACGTGTTCCTCCTCTCTTCCTCTCATGCTCTGATTCAAAGAGCCGGGTAGACTGGGTTTGAATCCCAGATCTGACACTTAATAACTATGCAGTCTTTTGGCAGATTACACAAGCTGTCATGCTCAGTTTCCTCATCTGTGAAATGGGAATGGCAACATCTAATGTATGGAGCGCGGCCAGATTATGTACAAAGCGATATAGTTGGCAGCCAAGAGCACCGTCAGATCACATGAGTGCCAATCCGTGTTCTGTTTCGCACTAGCTTTGAGACTGTGGAAGACTCACTTACCCTCTGTGTGTCACAGTTCCCTCTTCTGAAAAACAGGCTGAAAAGAGTGCTTACCTCATCTGATTATCAGTGGGTGGGTTGGTGGTGAAGGGTGTGGCCTCGCAAATGAGACCACTAGGATGTGATTTTCAGCTCTGTCCTTTCCCACCTGTGTGACCTTGGGCGATTCGTTCAACCTCTCTGTGCCTCAGTTCTCACATCTTTAAAATGGGAACCATGTTAAGTACCAATCTGTAGTACCACTCATGGTAGAGCCAATCTCTGTTGCGAGGGTTAAGGGCATTAATATACACAGAGCACTCAGAGCCTGGCCTGGTATGGTACAAGTGCTATGTGATAGAAATTATGGCTGAGAAAATTCAGTGAAATGGTACAGAAGAAGTCACTAGAAAGGTGTCTGATACAGGCTAATCATTCAATAACTATTTGCTAAGGCACCTGGCACACAGGGCAGGTCTTCAACAAAATGTTACTTCTCTTTATCCGTCCCAGGTGTGTGGAGTGGGGAGCCCCTCTCCTCTGAGCCTAATTACGCAGGCTGGGTAGGCAGGTGGAGACACCCTGAAGCTCAGGCTAGGGGGCCTGGGGGATGGGGCTGTTATGTGGGTTTAGAGGCCGGCCATTCACTCCAACAGTGCTGTTGTAGATAAAATGCGACCAAGAAACAAAGCAGAAGTACTGCCCTAAGCATTCTTATTTTTGGTCAATATGCTGCAGGGAAGCAAAGGAAACAGAGGGCTAAATTAAAGCAGGATTTATAAATACTTTAATAATGATGAATAAATGATTCATCAGAGTTGCTTGCAAAGTAAATTATTCCAAGATGCACAGAGAGCCGTCAGAACGATTGTAAAGTAGTTAATAGATGATATTACAACTTGCGAGGAAGCACCTCAGAGCAGAGCAGCTCAAGCAATTATTTATGCCTCTGCACATCCTGGCACAATTTAAGAAAAAGGGAAATTTACTTATCAGCTCTTAATAAAGTATTCATGCTATCTTAATGTTAAATGTTACCAAAATTATTTACTGACTTATTGATTCCGTTAGGTTTTATGTTACTCTTGGTATTTTTTTCTTATTTAAACCAGGTGGCAAAGTTAACTAAGGCAGCATGGCCTCTTATTTAAACAGTTCCCTTCTCTGGAAACTTCTCAGGATCTCAGGAAACCTCACGGGGGGCTGGGGTGGGGGTGGAGACATCCGAGGAGGTCTGGGAGTGTACAACATGAGGGGCCAGACGGTGGACCTGGATGTCTTTCAGAGACTGCCTAGTGGATACTTGGAAGGTCAGCGTTGGAAGGAGCTTCATACGTCTTCTGGTCCAACCCCTACACAGGAAACCGAAGGCCTGAGAGGACTCACTGAAGTGCTCAGAGCTCAAGAGTGGCAGACTCTAGGATCACAACATCGTGCTGGAGCCTTATCTGGTGTCCCTAGCGCCACAAGGCACCCTGCAGTGGGCCAACAGAGGTCTCCCCATAGAGTGGAGACCAGAAAGAAGCATGTCCCCCAGTTTTATACAGAAGTCAGTGACAGGTTGGCAAGGGGGGGCCAGGACTTCTGGCTCCTGGTCTGGTTGTGTGTGTGTGTGTGTTTGTATGCAAGTATGTACCTGGTGTGTATATGCACATGGGCATCTGTACACTTGTATTTGCTGTTTGCATTTCTCTCCTCTAAGGAATACACTTCGGGAAATACATGGGGGGAAACTGGTGGCATAAGAAATAGTCCTGAAATCTTAGCATATGGGTGGATGCCTTCTTTACCTAATCACAGGTTGGGGTGAACTTGTCCCTTGACAATTAGAAAAGGCAGACCAACGGCTTAAGACAAGATGAAGAAGAGATCTGGAGCCAAGTGGAGCCGGAGCAGCCTGTTGGGGAAATCTATTGACAGGAGATGTAGGAATCCAGGCACAGATCTGCCTGCTCTAGCATAAGAATTCAGTCCTTGAGGCAGGGACAAGCACCCAGGGCTGCTTAACTTCACCTTGGCTGCAATGGCAGCAGGATGGGCTCAGATCTACAGGTGCAGGGAAAAATATGGCTGCTCCCTCAGGGCCTGGCCTTGCTGCTGATGGGATGCAGGCTGCCTTGGTTAAGGGTGGGCCCAGGTTCTGCTCTGAGGACTTTTCTTGGGATTTTATAAATCACCCAGCAAGACAGCCACTTTCATGCTGAGATGTCATATTCAAGGCCTAACCCAAGATCAATTGCTGGCTGACTTTGATTCTCAGTCATGGAGCCTGGGGCAGTCTGTCTCAATCTGGGACATTGGCAAAGCTTGGGTTTTGATGCTTTCTACTCAGCCCTTCTTTTTTTTGGGGGGGGGGCTTCACTCCTGCTCCCTAGGTCAACTTTCTTCCAGATTCACCAAGGACTGTTTTACCCTGGGGTACTCCAACAAAAGAGGTCTGTTAACCCCTGAGAGAGAATATCCTGCAATTTGGCTATGCTGCCATAAGGGGGCGATAGTTCCATTGACCAGATGGTATGAATGGTAATGTTAGAGGTGAAAACCAACAGTCACAGAAAGTTTCTTTTGGCACTGTATTTTTTTTTTTAAATCTTGAATTTGTCACCAATATTTTAACATTAGGAGACCCCACATAAATCCTGATTTGGGGCTTCCTTTGAAATATCAGGACATTTGGCAACATTCTCCCTCCGGCCTACAGCGAGCTGGGACTGGGTAGGGGTTGCCAGCTGTGGGCACGGCATGCAGCCCCCAGCAGTGCTGGCCACATCTGGCTGGCAGTCTCTTATTTATATCACCTGTCTGCTTCCCCAAACTCCTGGTTTAAGCTTCAGGCCTGCTCTAGAGTTAGAGATAAACACTACTTAAAAAAAATTAAAATAGCATCTCTTAAAAAAATTAAAACAACTGAATTGATGTGACAGTAAACAAACTCAATATTTCAATAGGATGCCTTAGGATCAACTTCCAGATTTTAGACAAAGCATAAGATACCTTTCGTACTAAACTTCTCCTAAATTGGAGCCAATTTTAGTTCCCAGAACATTCCACACTTTCTCTTAACGTCTAGGATGACCAACCATCCTGGATTGCCTAACTGAGGGGTTTCCTGCAATGTGGAACTGTCAGTGCCCAAACTAGAAAAATCCTGGGCAGGTCAGGACAAATCTTTCACCCTACTTACTTCTGGGCCTCTCTCTGCCTGGAACTCCTCTCCTTTGCTTGGATCATTACCTTCTCACCCTTCGGGTCATGCTAAGCAGGTCAGTCCTAACTACCCTTCTTCCTCAGGCCACATCACTAGCCATTTTCCTAGCCCTGTACACCCCACTAGGCTAGCATACCTGCTCACTTGCTGGTCTCCTGACTGGACTCTGGGGTCCTTGGGCACTGACTCATGGCTCTTCTATTCAAGGATATATTCCCAGCACATGACACAGCGCCTGGCACACAGTGAGTGTTGAGTGCTGAATCTGGACTAGTTCCTTAATGTCATGCATGGGGCAAGGACAGGGCCTGACTGCTTCGTATTCTTCACAGGCTTGGTACATATATGCCCAATAAGAAATTGGTTGGATTGAGTTGCATTGGACTGACCAAGGATTCAGATAGATGGATAGCTCTTCTGGTAAAAGAAAAAGATAAAGGAAAATAATGATGTCCCACAACTGTCACTTTCAGATTATTTTGACTATGATTCACAGAGAGAAATGCCTTTTACATTGGGACCCAGTACACTTCACCCTCCCTAGCCTCCATATGCATGTGAAACCAAGGTGTTATATTATGGGTGATCTTCCTCACTACACAGCAGATACACTCTGCTATAGTTCTATTCTATTCTATTCTATTCTATTCTATTCTATTCTATTCTATTCTATTCTATTCTAT
>NC_058416.1:26306379-26475149 GCF_002201575.2 Neomonachus schauinslandi | reverse complement strand
ATTCTATTCTATTCTATTCTATTCTATTCTATTCTATTCTATTCTATCCTATCCTATCCTATCCTATCCTATCCTATCCTATCCTATCCTATCCTATCCTATTCCATTCCATTCCATTCCATTCCATTCCATTCCGCTGTTTCATTCTCTTTCATTTAAAAACATTCTGGTAATAACCTATTAAACTGATCTCGTCATCACTAATGAGTCACACCTTGTAGTTTGAAGAACTGCCCAGAGCATGACTACTTGTCCACATTCTTAGCAGACATTGGACATCCAATTTCAGGTCTTTCCCAGGCACAAAGATGAAGTGGAATTAACCCGATCCTTACCATCCATTAAGTCTTGCCTCCACAACGCCTCCTCCATAGTCCAGGTCATCCTCATCTGTACGACAACTGATGGTAATTACTATCTGCACCATCTTCTGAGATACTCTGATACATTATATTGTTTGTTGCCTGTATTGTTCTCCTTGCTTCCCGAAAGTTCCTCATCTTCCTAAGTAGATCTAAGCCCCTTGTGGACAGGTATCATGCCCTATCTTTTATTTATGTGCCTCTTTTAACAAGCATGCTAAAATAAAAACAAACTTGTGCTGAATTAGAAGTGTTTCATACCAAAATGGTCTTTCTAGTGAGGGGCTGGCAACTCTATGTTAAAATCTTATCTCCTCCCCATAATTCCTGGTTGCCTATGGTCAGTAAAGGCCCTGCTCATCCATTTATCCATCCTGCTGAGGATGAGAATTATCCCAAGTTGCATCAGGCTCTAATTTCAGTAAAAGAGTTGAGACTAAGACAAACAATGGGCCTCCACATTCAGGGATTTGTCTGAGTACTTGACTGTGGAGGATATTGCTGTAGGTCTTTAAGATTAATGGAGGGGGTGCTGATTTTCAGGACCTAATTTGGTGTGAATAGCCTCTTCAGACCCTGTTCTAACCCAAGATTTGGTGGCTTCTTGTGAGGGCACAGAGAGGAATGGGAGTGGCCAGTGGAAGGGCAGGGGACTCACCCCAGGGACAGCTCTGACCACTGTTCACTCTTGCATGGCCACAGTGAATGACTGGGATGGATTTAATCTTTCCCATTGCCACGTTTCCAATCACACACCAGACTTCCTGGTCTGAGTGCCTTGAATTGGTTATGGGTTGCTGAGCTATTGATCGCTTCAGCCCCCTGGGCAGCTGGGATCCCCAGATAGCATACCTCTGGCCTCAAGGACTGCCCACCCGCTCCATTTACCCCAGCGTGCTTCACAAATCACCTCATGTTCTGTCTGCCTTGACTTGAAAAAGCTGAGGAGGCTCTATCTTGTACTACACTCATATGACCCCAAACATAATGTAGCTCTACCTGGAGTCCAGAGACCAGGGCCCCAGTCCTGGCTCAGTATCTCAGACCATCATATTTCTCGTCCATATTATGTGAATGGCCTCCAAAAATCCATGCAAATTCCTGATGCTGGTGGTAAGGATATATATTTAGTGTTTCTGCTTCAAATGTAATATGAACTTCTATACTGAGTTGTACCTCTCTCAGCCACTATTCAACAAGCACTTTTGGGAGGGCTTTCTTGGGGATAGGTGTGATAGTTCCCAGGATGCAATGGTTAGCAAAACTCTAGTCTTGGTGCTTGCCTTCATGGAGCCCACCATCTAGCTCTTTCTAGCCTTAGATCAGGAAATGAAAGACCTGCATTCACCCCCCACTGCCCCTCCACTTGTGAACTTGCCCCTGAAATGGGGGAATAATGCAACCTTTCTGTGTGAAGGGCCAGAACCTCCTGACCTTGAGTTCAGTACTAAGAGTGTATGTGTCATGACACTGCCTTTCTCCATCATCCCCACCCCCACCACACACACAGGCAGGTTAAGAGACAACAGTGTGAATCGTCGGAGGAAACCTCACCAAGGAGGCTGACTGGGTGTGAGTGAATCACCACGTCACTGGGCGCTTGCTGTCTTGGTGACATTTGGTTGTGTTCTTGACACTTCTGCCGTCGCCTCAACTCTCCGCTTCTTGGTCATCTGCTCTGTGTCACTGTCCAAGTACCTCCTTTCCCAATAGGGCCAAGGGCATCCCTCCGATAAGAAAGGAAGCATTTGTTTTCATCATCCGCTGTTCCAGCAAAGAAGCAGTTGTAAGCCTCTCTCTGGGGAGAACCGGGCTGCAAAATCTTTTGTTGAACGAAGCACCTTTCACGTGAAGAAACGACGGCAAAATAAAATGACACGTTGCTAATGATGTATTTTATGGACTACCATCTGTCTCCGGAAAGGTCAGAGAAAAATGGCAGCTTGGTTGCAGGTGATTGGGTGGCGGTGGTGGTTGGGGGGACAAATGGTTCTCGTCGGAACATGACAAGGAGCCTCGGTGACATCATATAAATGCCCTAATTGGGAAGTGGTCAATCGAGCGGGCTTGACTTCTGAATTTGATGTGTCAATAAACAAGCTCAAGGTGAGATGCTGGATCAATACCGCAGGACAAGAACCATCCGGCAAATTTACTGCAAAGTAATTGGGTGCAAAATGACTCAACTCAACCTTCACACTGCTGAAAGGCAAACAAACGGTTGGCCTACCGGCAAGCGTTTGTACGTGTCAGCAGCCGCTTGAGCGCTCGCTGCCTGCTAATGGGTCTAGGGAAAGGGAGCCCCCGAAAGGGAGCGAAAACCACGTACGCTTTGTGCAGATGCTGATTCCAGCGTAAGCATGCTCACAGTTGGGGAGTATGAACTAGATGCTTCTACCAGGACTATATTGTCTTTCATCTCACATGATAATAGTTATAATTATTATTATAGACCCATTTTTTACTCCAAGTTGCAAAATATATGAGACACAGAGGAAATCTGTATTTGTATCTATAGATCCGTATCTATAGCTACATGCCTATACCTGTCTCTATATTCGAAATATCTGTATCATCTACTGTTGGTGGTAGCTTGTTCTTTCCATCTCTGGGTATAAGGAAAAGGGAATAAAGATTCTCAGTTGTGTTAACTTCAGGGTGTCCTGGCCTGGAGGTGGGTGGAGGGAGTAAGGAGGGTGCATCCAGTCCTGACCCAGTGGTGGGAAAGGTATTCTGTCCTAGAAGCTTCCTGCTGCACCATCCAGGCGTGAAGACCTCTGAGCAGGTTGGGTGGGAGTGTCCTGGAACTGGCTCATACCAGCTCACAAGAGCTGACTGTTAAATATTCAGGAATTTTACAAGCCGGTTGTTTAACCACTGGTGGTCTGGAGTCGGCCATATTCACACCACCATCAGCAATGCTCTATGTCAGGTCCCAGGGGTCATTTTCTAGCACAGCCCTGGGAGGAGGGTAGCTCCTGGATGTCTGGGATCCAGCCAAGGAAGGGTGAGTCCAGGGCTGGGCTGTACGCTCTGAGGCTGGCCTCACTGCTGGGTAATTACATTTTGGTCTGGGAGGTCTTGGGTGAGACGGGGGCAGCTGAAGACAGAGGAGAGCTGACAACTAAGGAAGAGATACCATCCACATTTCAATCACCTTTTCTCCGAGTGGCCCAATTGGGGAAGACTGATGGGGATGGTAAAAGGAGCAGGTTGGGTGAGGGCCTTTTTTCTGGATCATAGCTGGTACCTTTTTGCTCTGGAACATCTTTCATCAGGACACTAATCCCATTCAGAAGGGCTCCACTCTCATGACCTGATCATCTCCCAAAGGCCTGACTTCCTAATACCATTCATCTTGGGGTGAATTTTGGTTGGGGGGAGCACAAACATTCAGACCATGGGAGTTTCCCAAACCCCTGGAGTGCCCTGTCCATAGCTCGAGCCCCTCTTCTACCTGAGACTTCTTCATTTCCCATCTCCTCACAACCCAACAGCCAAAGGGTTTACCCCGGCACACTCAGGGGGTGCCTCAGGGGCCCTGCTCCTGTGTTAGGCCAGCTTCGGTCAAGATGGGTCAGTGTCCTACCCTGTCGACAGCACTGGGCAGGTGTATTTGAGGAGTCAGGGGACATCATCTATACCACTGAGCTCTACTGGGTGCGCTTCCCTGGGGGTAGAAAGTACAAGGTGCTGATTTACCACTACCAAACCACTGGGAGGGATGGGGGCCGCTACTGGAGGTGAGCAGAGTCTCCAGGGTGTGAGAAGACAGGAGACCTGAGCTCCCTGGAGAGGGGCTGGTGGGTCAGTGCCCACAGCTGACAGGATAGGTTCCAGCCAGATCACTGATGTTGTGTGGCCTGAGACAAGACACTGAACACTCTCTGGGCCTGGGTTGCCCCATCTGTGAAATGGATAGAACGAGCCAATTTATAGAAGAAGCTTAAAACAATATCTGGCTCTTATGTGGGGAGCTTTTGAGACAGCTCTGGTACCTCTCCTATTCCACGCGAGCCTCACAGCAACTGTGTGAGAGTCTTTCATTGCCAATACCCTCATTTTTAGGATAAAGAGGCCAAGGCTATGAGGTGTGTTCACCTGCCTATGATCTCATGGCCCATCAGAGCTGGAACCATCTGGAACCCAGCTGCTCCCTCTTTGTCCAGAATGTTCTCCACCATTCTGCTCGCTTGCAGGTGCCAGGGAGGTATGAGGGGAGGATGCAGGCTTGGGAGAAAGTAGGCCCATCCAGAGAAGGAGGGCAGGGGGACTAGAGGAGGTGGCCTGAGGCAGAGGCACAGTGAAAGGGCAGCAGGAGAATTCGAGGCTGCCTTACAGGGAGGGGGATGTGGTCTGTTGGGAGTAGAGACCGGAGGGTAGCAAGATAGGCAAAACTAACTTCATTTTGCCAAATGTAACCTGATCTGTGAATGTTCTATCAGTATGGGGACAGAACTTTAATTCTGCCCACTTAAGGTAGTCTCTCCTGGTTTTAAATGTAGTCACTTTGGGGTAAAAACTAGTAGGTTCATGATTCTTCCCTTTCTCCTTTCCCTTCCCTTTTCCCTGAGTGGGAAAGTGGTGGCAGTGTGTGTGTGTGTGTGTGTGTGTGTGTGGTTTGTCCTGACACTGGCAAAGGGGCAGGTCTGAACAGGTCCTCTGGCCTCGTCCTTGGCTGAACTGTGGTCTGTCTCATGGAATCTTGGGATCTCAGACAGCACCTGCTACGAGGACCGTGGACCCCTGTGTCCTGCGGTCACAAGGCCCAGGCAGGCTGAGCTGTGTCTCCCTCATCACTTTGGGTCCCCTGGCCTTCCCTCAGCCTTCCACACTGGCCTGGTGGAGCTTAGCACACATGCGCATATAAACCCCTCCCCCAACACGTACTGCTGTGTTGGCCCCGCAGCCCAGATACCCCTCCAGCCTTTGTTACCTGCACATGTAGGTACCAGCTGCGGTGCTCACAGGCTTGACGGCTCCTGCCCCACACTGCAGGATGCCAGGGAGCTCAGCCTTCCGTGGTCTCTACCGTCCAGCCTGCTCCCCACATTCAGTGCCTGTTGGGGTGCTGGGCTCCTTCTCAGCGACTTCGAGCCGTTGTCAGGCTCCCCATTTCCTCCCTCTGCCTGCTGCTCAGCTTTCTCCCTGTGGCTGAGAACTGCCATGAGCTGTGTTCTTAACCCTAACCCCCTACTGAGTTCCTTGTGTGACCTTTGGGTATCAAGTCCTCCAGCCCCTTGGAGAGTTCAGACCCCAAGTCAGGCTTTTGGCCTAAAAAGCCTTCTGTCTTGATTAAGCTTCTAATTCCTTAAAATAAAATACTTTCAAGACTAGTATTCCTTCAGTGAGTTAAAAAACAATTCATTCAGCAGCTCCATTGACTTCTTTGCTCTAAGCTGGTCCTGTCCCCCTGATTTTCCAGACTGGAGATACCCAGGGGCAAGAGAGACAAATGGGGAAAAGTAAAAGCCACTTATTTTCTCGAAACATTATCCCTCAGCTCATGCCAATTGCTTAGTACAGGGCCTGGCACTTATTTGGTAAGGACTCAGTAATTGTTAGCTGTTACTATTATACTGTTATTATTAATTATTATTTTATATTGTTGTGCTTACAGTATGGCAGAGTAAGAGAGAAGCTAAGAGACGATTATAATCGTGCAGTATGGATGCACGCAGGGAGCCAGGGAGCTGGCTGAGAGTCTTGCAGCCTTGGGGAAGGCTTCTGGAAAGAAGTGTGCATGGAGACTGAAGCTTCTCTGGCCAGCCTCCCCCCGCCCCCCGCCACATGCTTCACGTCAGCCTCGCTCAACTCTTCAATCCCAGAGTCACTGGGATCTCTGCTGTTCCTTGTCCTCTCCGTGTTGGAAACACTCTTTTTCCTACTGCTGTCCCCTCCCCTGGCTTTAGCCTCCATCTTGACTGCAGACTCAGGAGAGACCCTGCGCCAGGAACCCCCAGCTCAGCAGGTCTGAGTCCCGATCCACAGAATGCTTAAGGCAGTAAGTGCTGGTCATTTTGAACCACTAAGTTGTGGGTTAATTTATTACACAGCGGTAGATAACTGATACATTTCCACATTCTTCCTTGACTAGGAGGCCCATTACTATTTTAGCACAAGTTTTTGGACCCAAGAGATAATTCCAGAAATGAGAGGCAGGGGTTTGCGGTGACAAATAGCCAAAGGAAGGAGCCAGGAAATGCGGAGTCCTGGTGTGGTTCTGTCATCCTTGTGCTGGGCGCCTTGGGCCCAGATTCTTTCCCTCTCTGGACCCCAGTCTCTTTATTTTGGGGTGAGAGGTTGACCTAGACAATCTCTAAGGTAATTTCCAGCTTTACCATTTGGTGAAGGTTTGTGAAAATGCTTTCTGACAGACCCTGAGTTTGTAGATCAGCAGGAACTAAATTTCATGACTGGGTATGCTTAGGACATGTCTCCTGCATGTCTCTTCCTCAGGCTACCTGCAAGGCCCACGGGGACCGACCTGGTCTGCACATCTGGCCCTGATTGCGGCAAGAGAACCAGTCAGAAGAGGCACTGGGCCCTTCCGGGTGATTTCTGGCCTCAGAGACCTCAGACCCTGCCTACCAGGTAGGAATATTCCGCATGCTCCCTGGCTCCGTCCTGGTCCCAGGCCTCGGGTATCCTGGGATCATTAATCACACGCGTTATTTTCTTCTCTGAGTTACGAGGATTACCCACGTGTCAGCGTTATGCCGTGACAATTCCCTTCACCAGCCCCCCTTGGCCTGAAGCCTGCGGCCAGCCAAGCTCTCTCCCACGTCAGGTGGTACCATAGCCACATTGTTCTCCCATCTCCAACTTTGAGGTCAGGATTTTGGCAAGCAGGGGAGGGGCTGACAGAGGTGGAAGGCAGTGGAAGGTTGAAGGGTCCTGCGTGAACAACCACCGGGCCTCTCCACTCCTGCTAGAGGAGACTCTTACCAGTGTAATGGGGGTAGGGTGGCCGAGTGAAGCAGAAACCCCATGACTGCGTCTTAAATGAAGAGAGTTTTGTTTTGTTTTCCCCAAATAAGAAATAGAGCTGTGGCTAGAATCAGTCAGTGGCTCTCGGCCAGAGCACTAACGCTCTAAGCTAGGAAGAAAAAGATGTCCCCAGCAGGTGTCTGATTATGTCTCGTGGTCCAGACAGGGTCTCATGACTGCTAGCTGTTCGGGAGGCTGAGAAGGGCAAGCACTTGGAGGTTGGTTGCAAGTGAGGGAAACCTAGTTTAGACTAGGACAGGCCAAAGGGAGATTAATTGTCTCCTGTCCCCAAATGTCAGGGCGGCCAGGGAGTGGCTGGCTCTCCAGGATTTCTAGGGCTGGAACTCCAGAAGTCTGGGCCTCCACTTGCCCTCTCTGCAGGTTGGCTTTTGTCTCTCGGACGGCCTTCTTCCTCTAATCGACTGAAACACGGCCACCGCTGCTTCTGCAATCACATGTCACAGGTTGGCCTCCAGAGAGAGGTCGTTTGTCCCCGGTTCCGAATGGAAGGTGTCGGCGAGGTCTCTGGCTTGCTGGGTCCCCTGCCGGCCCCTGGACCGTTTGACCCGTGTGGGGAGGGGGTGCCTGCGGTCAGAGGGTGCGGCTGGAGCTGGGGTGCAGTAGCAGCTCTCATGACAAGTGGGGGAGCCGAGGCTGTCCCCACACCAGGGCCACAAGAGAGCCCAGACAGCCTGGCGTCCAAGCCCCAGAGGAGTGAGGTCGCTTGGCCTCTGTCCCACAGCAACGGGGGGCAAGGCAGGAGGCTAAAAGTCTGGCTTCCTGACTGCTGGTTGACTGTGCTTCAGGCTTTCTCAGCCTCGGCACCATTGCGGGGAGGCGCTGGGTCACCCTCCACTGGCCGCCGCCGCACACTGTGAGAGGTTTGGTCCAGGCGCTGCTGTCGGCTGACCACGTGTGTTTTCTGCCTGAAATGAGCTGCTCATCTTTCTGGGCTTCAGTTTCTTCAACTGGTGATGGCAGTAGCTGTCTGCCTACTTCAGGAGGTGCTCACAACAATCTACATGGAAGGTTTGAAAATATTAGCTATGAGCTAATACTCATAGCTTTGCAAAGCCCGAAGTATGATAGCAACGAACGATGTTGTTTGACAGCAACCCTTGACTCCACGTCCAGGCAAAGGGCAGGGGATGAGCATGTGTATGAGGGGACAAGAGTGGGTGAGTCTGAGCGTGGGGGTGGGAGAGTGTGTGTGTCTGAGCCTGAGTGTGTATAACCACTTCTCCCGGAGGAACAGCAGGAAGCTCTGTGTTCATGGGGTGAAGATTTCTGGGTGGGGTGGGCTCAGTTCCAGCCTCCTTTCATTAATCCGTGGTGGAACAATTCATGGTCTCAGACCCAACCTTCCAAAAAGAGGCAGAGCCTCAAGGGCGCTGGAATAAAGGAAGGCCATTGGCAGCTTCTTCTCCATCAGGACCCCTGGCATCTTGGCCTCCACTGGCCTCTGACTTCCTCAACCTCCAAATGAGGTCATTTGTCAAAAAACTCAACCAACCAACCAGCTGTCAACCAACAGGGGCGTTGTGCTTTAGAGCATGATGTACAACAATGGTCTCACTGGGGGCAGTTATGTCCCTCTGGAGACATAGCTGATATCCCCATCTCCCCCCTCGCTCAAACGGCAGGGCCAGGTCAGCCCTAGGACCTCCCTCACCTGGGTTGTGGGTGGATACAGACCCCGTGATGGCCGCGCCCGGGGCCCTTTCTGGAGAGGGGCGTCAGTTCACATGGAGACTGCCGCCTGTGTCGGGGACCAAGCCAGGTCCCCAGGAGGAGGCCCATCAGGAACTGATCTCCCAAACCCTCCACAGCATAGAGCCGGCTCTGCGTGACATTCTGGAGGCATCGGCAAAGGACTGGGGGCCAGGGACCGCTTCCTGGAGGACATGGTGTTTGACCAGGGCCTTAGAAGGCTGAGTGATGATAGCGAGCAGACCAGCAAGGGACACCAGCCTCTGGGTGCCCTACCATGACCCGGCTGCACGATCCTCCCTGGGGGCCCTCCAGGGACCCTCCCTGTGACTGCTCTACCCTGACGGAGCTGTGAGAAAAGCCAGGATTCTAAGAACATCTGCTGAGAATCGAGGGAAAACACAGAGCATCGGAAGACACAAGCTGTTCTCATGCCTGTTCTAGAGGAGGGAGACGAGTGGCCTTTGTTGCATGTCACATACTTACCCCACTTTCTGTTGAAGGGAATTTTATAAGAGCTAGGAGAGTGCCCAGCCCAGAGGAGGGGCTCACAGGAAAGAAAAGCCATGGCTTCTACTATAATTAATATACAAAACACAATAGACAATTTTAAAACTCTGTAATCACGAGTTAAGTAGAATACATTAAGTTGACTATAGGGGAATTCATGTGCTTTACTGGGATTAAGTCAGTGTTACAGTGTTGTTTATCCTGGAAGGCTTCCTGGAGGAGGCAAAGAGGAAGGTATTCATTCCAGTGGGAAGAGCCCCAGTGTGAGGCAGGGTAAATTCTATCTGCCGGACAGCCCTCCTCGTGTGGCTCACAAAGCTTGCCGCAAGCATTTCTCAAGAACCTGCGTTGCTAACAGCACCCTTCTGGGCTCTGCAGGAGGTGGCTGGTGGGCTGATTTGCCATGGGAGCTTTCCCTGCGGCCATTCCCTGTGACTACATTTCTTCAGGAAAAGACAACCTCCCTGGCAATTTCATTTCTGCTCCAGTTTGTGTTTTCACACAAGACTGAGTTTCCATCCACCTTCAAGTGTCCTTCCCCTTTCCCATTTCACGCTCCTGTCCCTAAATAATGTTTGCATTTCCTATTAATAGGACTGTCTTGATTGTGGCCAGTCCAGATGACCTACTTTCCCCAGTTTTTTATTCCAGAAATGGCGCTGCCTGATTCTCTCAGCACCGTCTACTATTCAGCTATTCATTCCACATGTGGTGATGGAGCGCCTGCTGTTCAGAGATTGAAAAAAAAAGTGTAGAATATAATCCCGGGCACCAGTGGCTGAGAGTCTAGTCGGGAAGTCAAGACAGGCAATGTAGCGCTTCTTGAGTGCTGGAGTGGTGCTGCCCATGTGCGCATGCCCCCTGCTCAGACAAGGGTGAGAGCTGGGCCAACCCTGGAATGCCTCAGGAGGAGGTGGGAGCTTGGTGAGTTGTAGTACTTTTCCAGGGAGCAGTTCCTACAGGAGTGAGCTTTCTTGCTTCCAGTTCATAATTTCTTAATTCTCCAAAGGATTCTCCAAGGCAAGGGCCCAAGAAAGAGTTCGTTAGCTGGCTTGCCAGCCACTTATGCTTCCAGCCTTGTTGCCGAGGCGGATTGGATCTCCAATCTCTCCCTGTGCATCTGCCCTTTTGATTTGGGTCGCACGTGCCCTCCTGGCTATCCTTCCACACCAGACTCATTCTCACCTCCATGCCTTTGTTTATACAATCCCTCTACGTGGAATATCTTTCCTCTTTTCTCCATCACTACAGTAGATTTTCTATTTTTTTTTTAAGATTTTATTTATTTATTTGAGAGAGAGAGAGCATGAGAGACAGAGAGCATGAGAGGCGGGAGGGTCAGAGGCAGAAGCAGACTCCCTGCCGAGCAGGGAGCCCGATGCGGGACTCGATCCCGGGACTCCAGGACCATGACCTGAGCCGAAGGCAGTCGCTCAACCAACTGAGCCACCCACGCACCCACTACAGTAGATTTTTTAAAACAATTCACTTCCTTTCCACCCACCCCTGCCTCCTACACGCACATGCACACACACACACGCACACACACACACACTGCCCTGCCCTGTTGAAGTTGGGCGTGGCTGTGTCAAACCCCTCTTTGATGATGGGTTTGGCCATGTCACTTGCTTTGGCCAATGGGATATTAGCAGATATGACATCAACGTGCCCTCTTGTGCTTCTGCTGAGAAGAGCACACCCCACCTTGCCTGCTCCTTCCTGCAAGGACCATAAAAAGTCACATGCACACTTGGACCTGACCTGCAGCTTGGAGCTAAGCCCAGCAAAGCTGAGACTGGATCAATGCCCTGGAGTAACATGGGTGAGAGTGAATGATTATTGCTTTGAGCCACTGACTTTTGGGATGGTGTATTATACAGCATTAACATGGTAGTAGGTGACTCATATAACCATCAGTGAAGGAGTTCCTGTTTTCCCAGAACTTTAAGACCCCAAACTGCTTCTTTCAGGAAGTATTCCCAGATTGACCATGCCTACAACTCCGCTCATCTATTCCATGGCACCCTAGCTCCCTTTGGCTCCCTTTCTGTTACCCTCTGAGGGTATTCTCTTGCTATTTCCTGTATGTGCTTCCTGCCTTTGTAACTGTGCTGTGAGCTCGAAGAGGCTGGATTGAGGCTAATATGTCTGTGTCACTTTGGGAGCCATGTACTAGAAGGCTCCCAGGGCTACCCAATGCTTAAAGAAAAGTACGTGGTAGTTCTGACATCCTCGGGGTTTTTCACCAGACACTGGCCTAGATGCCAATGTCATTAAACCATTTGGTATCTAGCCTATGTTTCTAGAATGTCCGGGGACATTTCGGTGCAAGCTGGATCCCACAGGTGTGGCATCTGGGGCCAGTCAGGAGTGCACCTGCACTCTTGGCCTGCTGACCTCCCTGCCCACCTGAGTTTCAGCGAAACTATTTCCTCTGCTGGACTCACTCCCAGGAAATGCCATGTACCTGAGTTAGGGCTCTAAGCCCATCTTTATGGGCGTCGGGAGTAACCATTTCCTGGACGATAAAGCTGTGGGTATTCTCTGAGGAGGCTGGTGTCCAAAAAACATTCATCCATTTCATTGACGCAATTTTGAAGTTAGAGACAACTTCCTCTCTTAGCACATTCCTGCGTGGCCCCACTGCTCCCTTTGCCCACTCCTGCCAGCACACCTTCCTTGCTTGCCAGAGGTCTCCTCGGCCTGCCTGGCCCAAACCTAGGCCTCTTTCTCTGAGAAGCCTTCTTGTTCTCAGGCAGAATTCATTTTTCCTTCTCCTAGGCCTTGATTTGTTCTTCTTTTTGGACATGCAAAATTATATTTTACATATATGCATAAACATCCTTGACCTCCTCTAGACTGTGAGCTCCTCCAGGGGAGGGTCCGCTCAGTCCCTACTGTATTTCCCTGGTAGAAGGAGGTGCTCAGTGACTGTTTATTGGGCTGAGTTGAATTGCCATATCCCTCACTCTCCAGGCCTCCTGTCCCCATGCTGCCCTGGTCCCCCAAATCCTGTGTGGTCTGGTTCTCCTTGGCTTTTTCTCCATCTGGCCCTTTGCTTCTGAGTTTCTCTTTTTCATCCAAACTGCTTGTCACATGCCCTACTGTCTCCAAGCCTTACTAAATGACTGCCAAATTGCTGATAGCATAGCTTCAGGTTCACGGTTATTGCTTAATGTGTCTCCTTAATGCTCTAACACAAAGGTAAAAGTTTCCAGTCCCAAATAACACTGATGGAGGAGAGATCAGGGGGAAGGGGAGAGCTTGAAGGATATCACAAAGGGGCCTCGGCCACACTCCATGCTCAATTTCATACCAGTTAGCCTTTAAAGACAAAGTAAATCCTTTGTACCAAAATGGCCTCAGGTGCCCTCATCAGAGCTTTGGAAACACATCCCCCCAACACATCCCCCAGCATATTGGTGGGTGCCCAGCCTAGCCAACACTCCTGTTCAGCATCCAACATCCCCCAAGGCCCGCCACCCATGGCCAGGGAACAGGGGAGGAGGGAGAAGGAACCAGAAGGAAATCAACCACTCCTCCCTCCTTCCCACTTTCTTTCACAAATATTCACGTGCTCCCTGTTAGGTGCAAAGCCCCATGGTATAGAATGCTGAATGTAGTGGAGAGATACTTAGACAAGGCTATTGCCTCCATTAAGAATTTGGCTTAGCTGCACACAATGGAAAACCCAAGAGACTGTGTGGTAAATAAGGGGGAGTTTATGAGAGAAATCCAAAAGTGGCATTATCAGGCTGGTATGATGGCTCTGTCTCCCAGTCATCAAGGAGCCAAGACCTTTCTGATTTCTGGCCCACCATCTTTAGCTCATGACTTATATCCTCAAGGTGGCTTCATTCCAAGATGGCCACTAGAAGTCCAGCTATCAGATGTTCATTCCAGGCAGCAAGATGAGGAGGGGCCAAGGGCCAAGGAGTGCACCTTCCACTTGACACATGGGCCAGGTTGATATGAGTAAAGGGAAAAGGCCCTTAGGGGGATTCCTGGGGGCAAAGATAGGAGTAGGCACTTGATGGTGACATCTTGAGTAAGAAGATAAAACCAACGGAGGGACTCCATAAGAGGCTTTGAAGATTTGAGGACAGCAGAAACCCAATCATTGTGTTGCACAAACACCTATATACACCCAACTTATGAAACTTTGTAAATGGTGGAAGAGGCTAAAAATATAGTTTCCCAGAGGGCTAAGATGAATCCTGGAGGAGAGAATTCTTGAGAGCCATGAAGGGGTGCTGGTTGTCAAGGAGATAACCATTCCTTCCTTTGGTGCCCAGATCAGAGGCAGCCTCCAGGCTGAGGCTGGCTTTCTTCTGTCCTCGGGGGCTGACTGTTGTGACAGGGATGTGAGGGAAGGCTGCAGAGAAGCCAGCTATTTTCGGATAAAGGTGGATCTCTGGGGCTGACTTGGAATGGTGGAACACAAGGGCTAGAAGGGAGCCTAGACCATTAGGGAATTCGTTCTTTTCTAGATGATGAAACGAGACCAGAGGTCAAACATACTGTCTCAGCTCACCCAACTGAGAGAGTGGTGGAACAAGGACTAGAACTCGGGTCTTCAGGTTTCCCAGAATTGTGTGAAAACCCTTCTAAAAATGGTGGAGGGGTGAATTGGCCCCACGGGACATAAGGGAGTGGTTAGAAGGAAGGCATGAGGTCAGCCTATGTCAGATACCCAGTCTCTGGTCAGCATCATCCCCAGGGCATGGCTGTTGGTGCACCTTCTGGTGTCTTCCAATGCAGTTGAGGTTCGCCCCAGGTGCTAGAGAAGGAGGACACCCCCTTGCTGGACATTTTAATATCTCTTTCTTCTGCCTTTCTCTTTGCTCTCCCTCCTGAGCACCATCCCCCCTCCTTCTGCCTCCATCATACTGAATCACCAGGGTGTGAAATATAATAAAGCATTGTACCGTTCAATCTGTCGGCTATTCCTTAAAGGTGTACTCCAGGTAAATATCCCCTTGGCCTGTGAAAAATGAGCTTACCTGCAACAAATGACTTTGATGAACCTCAGGAGCCGGCCCTCTATCATTCTTTTCCAATTGGCTTCCCCAGCCAAGCATGGTTTCCCTGCACAAATTTGTCTTGCTGAAGGAAGAGTTTCTCTAATTCACTTCCCTCCCAATGCCCCAGCTTGCCTGCCTAGGCATCCCTTTATCTGGCCACCACTCTCAGAGATGTCTTTCTTCTGGAAGCCGGGGAGCTCTACACAGTCATCAAATGCTTCACTAAGTTGATCAAAATCAGAATCCACATTAATCGGACCTTCCACGAGCACTGACCGGCTGGGGCAGACTGAGAGCAGACTCCATCTGGATTTGTGAAATTGGTGTAGACTGTGCCTCAGCACTTTCTAGACCTGTCGTCCATGCCTCAGCATCCTCACCTGTGAAGTGGGCACAGGTAATACCTGATCTTCCTCCAACTCAGGGTTGTCTGAATATCGAACAGATTTTTCCACGTGAAAATGCTTTGAAAAGCATATATCACTACACACATACAAGGCTTACCTTGATTATTGTGGACCTAAACTCCTTAGGGGATGAAAGGAAAGTTTGTTCATCTATTCAGCAAAGATTTACCGAGTGCCTACTATGTGCTAGGCATTGTGTGAGGCACTGGGGGTAGTTCAGGGAATAAAAGGGACACAATTCCTGCTTCCATGGCGTTTAACTGTGTTTCCTTTCAATCTAGTTGGGAACCAACTATGGGACAAAAGGGTGTATCTATATATGGGTAAACTAAATCATGTACCTTAAAATATGTTTCCATTAGCTGAGTACCCACTATGCTATAGTTTATTTAATTTCAGAACAACTGTACAAGCTAAGTATCTTTACAGCAGAGGGGCTGGAGGCTTGAAGAAGGAAAGAATTGGCCTGAGGTCAGGAGGCAGAGCCAGGATGGAGGCTGGGGCGGTCGGACTCCCCTGCACTCCTCCTCACACGCCTCTCAGCCATGAGGCTGCACACATCGAACTTGCTCCGGGAGTTCCAGGGGCTGATAGTGCTCCTGTGGCCATGGTGGTCACAAGAAAAACCTCAAAGAAGTGGCCTCCCAGTTGGCTTCACAGGAAAGGAGGAATCAGCATGGTGGGCAAGGAAGACATTGCTGATAGTGGGGGAGTCGGGAGTGTGGAAGTCATGCAGGTCTCGGGGAGACTGGTCATGAAGGCCACATGGGACAGTGAGGTCGGATGGAGCCAGATTATGGAGAGGCTCAGAGTGAAGGCTTAGGGCCCATTCCTGACCAGACAGGGAAGGTGGAAGGCATCTTGTTAAAATAAGAAGTGGACCTTCTCCCTGCCTGAAAGTTTCATTTCAGAGCTTTCTACACAGAAAGCGTAGTTAGCCTGTCACTAACTATCTGAGTGATGCTGGGTAATTAACATCCTCCCTCTGGGCCTCAGTTTCCCCAGATGTCAGAGGAAGAGGTTGGAAGAGGGGGGTGCTCAGGCTCCTCGTAGCTGTGAGATGCCTTGATTCTGTGATTCCATAATGAACTCAAAAGCACGTAAATATGCAGATCACAGCCATGTACCTGCGAGGCCTTTTCCCCTTCTCCACTGTTGTAATTTTAGATAAGTGCCAAATGCCTCTTTATTCTCAAATATAAAAACATCGAAAAAGAAGTAAAAAAAAAAAAAACATCGAGAAGATTAAGCCAGAGCCTGTCTCGTAATAATCTGGGCATCCAATTCCAGCTTTCTGATGAAGCCACCACTGTTATAAGAAAATTGGAAAGTTTAATATTTGCAAAAACAAATAATCCTCTCCCACCACCTTGAATGAAGCTGAATGTTTTTGGTGACTTAGTATCTCTCTCTTCAGGTTCTTGATCCATGGAGCTTTATTTTGGGACATCAGCAATTTCTGGAAACACGTTGTGTTACAGTCCTCATTCGGGTCTAGTCTCTCCTTTGAAGGTCAGAATCAGGAGACAGATCTGTGACATCTATAAAAGGCTGAGTCCCCAAGGTCAAACCTCAAAAAGGACTCCTATAGCTCAGATTAGTTACAAAATGAATTGGAGGCACCTTGATGGGCCACATGTGCAAAACGATGATTGGTGGTGGTGATGCTGATGATCAAGCATATTTAGAGCTTGCTCTGTGCCAGGCAGGGTCCTAAGGACTTCACTTGCATTAATTCGTTAATTCTCCTGACAGCTCTCCAAGGTGAGTGCGATTATCAACCTCATTTTGCAGAGGAGGAGACAAACTGAGGAACAGAGAGGTCAAAAAATTTGCCTGAGGCCACACAGCTAGTCAGAGATGCTGTTGGAATCTGAATCTGGCAGTGTGGTTCCAGAACACTGTTCCCCCCATGATGTTCCCCTCTCTTGAGCGAGGATTCTGGCTACTGGTCTCCGGAACCATTTCCCACCTCTTGTCCTCATTCACCTTCTATGGCTTTTCCTTCATTCTTCAAGCAGAACTACATCACACAATAAGCAGAGTGACTTTCTCCTCTGGCTTCAGAATGATAGACCCCCCCCCCCAGTTCCACTACTGTGGGGCACCTACTTGTGCCAGGTGCTAGGGATGGGAGATGAAGCCAGGCTTCTCCCCAGAGATTTCATGTTCCATCAAGGGAGTCAAGAGGCAAGAGCTGGGGGCACACTAGGCCCAGGTAGGAGTGACATCCTTTGTGGAGGCAGTACGGGATGGGGGACTCCTCTCATCTACTCTTTCCTTCTTGCTACAAGGATTCCTCTAGCTTGTCAGACTAAGTGCATGCTCTCTTGTTCCCAACTGCCAACCCCACTGCCTTCTTCCGTCTTGACCCCCAGGCCCCTCTTCTTGGTGGCCTTCTCTACTTCTCCTTTCCTTCTGTGGTCAGTGGCCATTGCTGACCTGCCCTGACATTCCAGTGCTCAGTACCAGGGTGGCTATGGCTGGACCCTCATCCTGGCGTCACCAGATGGATAAAACGAAACTAGGAAATCTGAGCTGATGTGGGTGTGTTAGTCTGGATTCTCCAGAGAAAGAAGCAACAGGATGTACAAATATTATAGAAGGAGATTTATTATCAGAAATTGTTTCATGTGATTATCGAGGCTGACAAATCCCAAGATGTGCAGTGGGCAAGCTGGGGACCCCAAAGAGCTCTTGGTGTAGTTCCAGTCTGAGCCCGAAGGCCTGAGGACCAGGGGAGTCAAAGGTGTTTTCAGTTCTAGTCTGAAAGCTGGCAGGCTTGGGACTCAAGAAGTGCTGACGGTTCAACCTGAGTTCAAAGGCCTGAAGAAAACCAGTGTTCTAGCTCAGGCAGTAAGCCAGGAAGAGTTCCCTCTTTCTCAGCCTTTTTGTTCTATTCAGGTCTTCAAATGATCGGATGAGGTCCACCCATGTTGGGGAGAGCAATCTGCTTTACTCAGTCCACCGATTCAAATGCTGATCTTACCCGGAAACACCCTCGCAGATGCACCCAGAAGAACATTTGACCAAATGTCTGAGCACCTGATGGCTCGGTCAAGTTGATATAAAGTTAATCATTACAGTGGGCATCTGATGTGTGGAGGTGGAGCCTCCAAGTGTCCTAGGCCACGTCTGTTGGAGTGGAGGATCCCGTGACCGTGGAAGAGGCAGGAGAGCAGAGTGGTGAAGGCATGGGCTCTGGAGTTGGGACTGCCTGACTTTGTACCCAGCCTCTGCACTTGTTTTAAGTGTGATCAGGGACTAGTAACCTCTCTGTGTCTTAGTATCCTCATCCCCAAAATGGGGTTGATAATTTAACTACCTTTAAGACTATTATCTATTACCTGTAATTACCTGTAAGACTATTGTAAATATTAAATGAACTCATACATACAAAGCATCGAGAACAATGCCCCATAAATATGAACTACTATTACCCTGGGCCTCTAGACTGGGGTCCCACAGGGTATCTGGCTGATCTGATGGGGCACCGTCAGTCCCTGGGTGGTCCACCCTTCGGGGGGTTGCATGACCAATAGGCATTACTCACTACCACCCATGTGGCTTTCCTGGTGCAGGGGCAAGGAAATTAGGCAAGGGATTCAGGAGGCCCATTTCAACCCAAACTCTGTTATCTCCCCTGTCCAGCTGGAAAACTTCAGGACTCTCTCATGTTCTCAAAGAACTTTTGTCACTGGGAACAGAAATAGGGAATGGAGCCTGCTGCATGCTGGGGAGGGGACACTGGTCTCCCAGGAAGGAGGGGAGGTGGGACTTCTGGAATGAAATGTTGGCAAGCTGTGACTGCCACAGATCTTAAGCTGCATCTTCCTGTCTGGCAGTGATGTGGCTGATTTCCTCTCCGGTGGGCTCAGCGCTTCTGAATCATCTGTCTGGGAAAAGGAATATTATTTATTGACCTGTAAACTCTCATCAGGAGTCACTTCCTAAGTAAGGCAGAGGACTGGGGCCAAATCCTTTCAAAGGAGTCGCCCAAAGGAGCTTATAAATCCTTGATGCTGCTGCCCCCATCTCACAGATAAAGAAACTGAGACCAAGACGGGAGTGGGAGGAAGAAGGGGAAACTAATAATTGGTCACAGGACTCCCCACAGCCCTCCAGGATTGACATTATTACCTGGTTTTACCAGCGAAGAGCTAATGAGAGGGCGAATATACCACAGTTGGGCTAACAGGGCCACTGGGAAAAGGGACTGAGTGGCAGGAGGAGGGACCTGCTTCAGAACTTTGGGGGATGAGCTTCTGTCTAAGGAGCAAACAGACAAGGAGTTGCTAGTAGAGGAAGGGGGACAGAAGGGTGTGGAGAGGGGGGACACGAACTCCAAGGCTGGGCACCGATAGGAAGCCAAGGAGACCAAAGTTTGGAGAAGAGAGGGGTTTGGATCATAATGGGGGTTGAGGAGCGTGAAGGCTGGGGGAAGTCCTGGGGGTCTGGGGGTGCGAGTGGCAGTGCCAGTGACAGCACTTTTCTTAGCGGGGAGGGGGGCACCCGGATGGCAAGGTACTGCGATCTGATAGATGCAGAGAAATTCTGGGCAGTGAGAGATTTTCCCTGGACAGGAAGGAATGATTCAGGGTATCAGAATGAGGGAGAAGGGTGCTGGGAAAGGCATTTCCCCAAACAGGAGCCCCCACTGAGCATGCTTGAGGACCATAGCAATAATGAGGGCAGCAGCTACCATTATACGGGACATCTCTATTCTAAGCGGTTTAAATGGGAGCATCTCGTTTCATTCCCAAACAATACGAAGCCGGTGCTATTATTATTCCAATTTTCAGGCACGCAAATTGAGGCACCAAGAAGAAAAGGGCCCCGCCTAGCTAGTAAGTGGTAGGGGAGGGATTCCAATCCGTGCAGTCTGACCCTGCAGAAGGAGGACGAGCCCCTAGGGAGGGGAGATCGCAGACCCTGGAGAGCTGGGGATGATTGATCTAGTAATGGTCTGGAAGAGATGGGAAGGCATGGGATCAATAGTCCAGGTGGAGGGGTGCACCTTGGCAAAGTAAGAAAATACGTCTTCTTTTGAGACAGGACGGGGGCTGAAAGGATGGATGATAATGATGCCGAGAGTCTCTGAGGCAGAGGGAAGAAGTCAAGGCAGTTCACACTAGATGACCTTGATCTTCCCCGGGAAGTAGGTGGCAACCTACACAGCAAAGCTGGTCTTCTTTCTCACCCACTTCCTTTTTCCCTTCCCTGCCCACCCCCCTCTTGCTTTCACAGAGGCATCCCGGGTTGTATTCTCACACCTAAGTTGGGCATTTTTGTGTAAATGAGGGATCAGGCTGTCGTGAATAACGAGGGAAAGGGAAATAAGTTAAAACAGATTGCCCAAGGAGGGATTCTGGGAGTTCACGAAGAAAGTGGAAGTGTGAAGGAATTGAAGAGGTAAGTACTGTTCTGATTTTATTTAGAGGACCACTAAGGGGGAATGCAAATTTTGGTGGGGGCATTCCAGTTTAGCTGCAGTGCTCCCAAGAAGGAGGGAAACATAGAAATTTGGAGTCTGTGAGTTTGGGGTCTGGAGGTAAGGATGACTCTTGCGGTGGATGGATTGGAAAGCAGAGATTTTTCTTTAACTTAGCTTTTAAAAAATTAAATTAATGCATGCTAATAAAGAAACTTAGAAAGTACAAAAATGTATGGAAAGGCCAGAAGAATCTCTCCATCTCCGAAAATCATTGTTATGATTTTGGTTTTTTTCCTTCAATTGTTTTCTGTATGCATTGAACAAATTTTGAAAACCCACCATATTGTGGTTTTACTGTAGAATTGTATTGCAGGCATTTTCCCATGTCATTAAAACCTCCATTAAACGTACTTTTAAGTTTTTAAACATAGAGGATGGGCAATTAAAATTATTGGTAGTTAATTTAGTTGTATGGTTCGTAAGTGTAAATATGCTTTTTACTTGCTGGAGAGCAATCCTTCATATGAATGTTCTGCAGTGATTTGGCTGTTCCCTGGTGCTGGGCTGGTAGGTTGTTTCCGGTCATTTGCTCCGGTGTTAATACTCCGAGGGACATCTCTGTGCACAAACCTTTGTTTGCAGTTTGACTATTTCTTTAGAATAGGGTCTTAGAAGCAACATAACGGAGATGAAGGGTATGAATATTTTAACGATTGTTTCTAGAAGGTTTGCTTATCTGTTTACACCTCATCCACAGGGGCAGGCAGAGAATATAAATCTTGGGAGTGTCCAAACTCTGGAAGGTTGGGATCAGGAAGGGCAGCACGAGCATACTGATTTGGGCTCTGAACTTGGAGGCTGTCTGTTTGTTGCTCTGCTCTGCGTGTGAGTGGCCCTCAATCAGTTGTTCTTGGCTTAAGGCTAGAGACCCATGGTGAGTCTTGCCCCAGAGAGACACAAGGCCAGGGGTGCTGGGGCTGTGTCTGAAAGTGCCAGATGCAGGGGGGTTGGAGAAAGCAATACTTGCCCCTAAGAATATAATGTATCATCTGATCTGCAGTCCTCTTTCTTTCATAGTCATAATCTTTTTGAAAGTCTAGTGAATGTGACAAGTCTCTTCCTGGACACACACACACGCACACGCACACGCACACACGCACGTGCACCCGGACACTGGTGCTTTCTTCAATTTCAAGGGCTTCACTGATCCACGAGGTCTCAGGCTTGATGAACACGAGGTTAACCTCTGCTTTCAAGACCATTAGCAGTTCTGGCCTTCTTTCCAGATAGTTTATCACTTTGAGGACCCCTCTCTGTACTAAAATTTTCAAGCCACATTGAGGATAACCATAATGGTCTGAGTTTGCCCTTTTCAGACAAACCCCCTGTATCAATAGCTCCTTAATGTATATTAAGGAGGAAAAATTCTTTCTAATTCTCAGTATTAGGGGTTAGGCAAGGTGTCCAGACCACTTGACAAATTGGGGGAGAGTGCATAGAAGAGAAAATACACACATATTCACACATATATTTTCCCAGATACACACATACTCTTACACACCTACACACATTCTCATGCATATTACTCTCTCCTATCTACACACATATTCTCTCTCATACACACCCACAGACACACATATATATTTCCACATACAGATGCACTCTGGCACACATACACTCACACATCACTCTGTATACACATATTCTTAGACACACTCACATACACGTGTATTTCTCAGATACACACAGAATTTCACACACACACATCACTCTGTCCTAAGTACACACACATACATACACGCTTTCACACATACACACCCATACCCTCACATATTTCTTCCCAGACACGAACACACTTTCCTCCTCACACCCCACCTAGTCCTCCATGGCCTCTGGCTCAGCCCTGGGACTTCTCTTCCCTCCTTCACTTGGTCTTGGCCTAGATTCCCCACCCCCCCACCTCTTTTCCTCCCACCCAATGGTAAATATACCCTCCTGAGTTCGAGTGAATATAAAAGAAGCACAGGAGGAAAGTGGTAGATAAATTTAACAAGCATTAAAGTTAATATATAATTTAAATATGTATAAAATTATTCCACGCATCGATTAGAAAATGGGCTGTTGACCGTTTCAAGGCAACAATCGATTTCGGAGTTCACAGGTCAGGTCAAGTTTCTTTCTAATGATCTGCAAAAGAAGCCGCATTAGGGAGATAATGAACTCCACGGGCTTACAGATGTGATCTATGGCCGGGTGGCCGTGGGGCCGCCCAGTGGCAGCCGGGGCCGGCTGCAGACCCAGTTCTCCTGTGGGCCAGGGTAAAAGCTTGGCTGGGCTACAGCCCGTGATGTAATCAGGGCATCTCCGGGATGACTTGCCTTGTTTTTAGAGGCCGTGCAGTTGCCGAAGCTCTTGGTTATCAATGGGAACAGTGGTGGAACCCCGTGTATGTGGTTTGTGTAGAGAGCTTCCCCTTTTCTGGGAAGTGGAGATGGACCTGGCCAGCACTGTTCATCACCCAGCCTGGCTGGGGCCAGGGGGCTTGGGGGAGGGTGCAGACGGTGGGGATGTGACCTCACTGCTGGTCTGTTCTGGGGCTCAGGCCACAGCTTGTCAACAAATGGGGATCCCCCACATCACTGGGTGACTCCACAGCTGGGGCTGAAGGACATTTTCCAGGGTCCCTTTTTAAAACTGAGAGGTACTAAGGTTTGGGGAGAGGGGTGTGGAGGCAATGGGATGGGACAAATGGCCCGGAGACAACGTGAATTCCAATCCCCCTTTGACACCAGGAGGGCACGGGGACCAGCCTGGCTCCTGACTTGACTCAATCAGGAACTCAGCTCTGCCTTCTCATAGTTGCTGCCTCATGACCAAATGGCCAGTGGACTCTGAAGGCAAGAGACACTGGATCCCAGAGCTCCCATCTTTATCTTGAGAGGAATTTGCTCTTAAAAGGCCTTGAGATCTTTTGATGTAATGTGATGCTCTTAAAGATGTCTGCCCAACTCACTACACCCGAGTTGGTCCAGCCTCCCTATTATCTGAAGGACAATGAAGGTGTGCCTACCCTCCAAAATAGCTCTCAGGAGGGCTTGTTCTTGATGCCCTGACATTCCACCATCATTTTATTAAGCATCATATTCTTTTTCTTTTAAGGTGTAAATCTGCCCTGCAGGTCACTGGCTTACTGGTCCAGAGTAGGTGATAAGTGGTCCTGAGAGGGAGGGACAGACAAAGAAGTGGAGAAGCCACAGGCTCTCTGTCTTTTATGCCGAGGTGTGGACAGGGCTGCTGTGTGACCTTGGGGGTCCGCTGAGGGTTTGCACTGGCCATGGGCCTCTGGGGATGCTTTCCTGGGAACTAGTGAAGGAAGGGGAAGGGAGGTGTGAGAGAGGAGGAGAGGAAAGGAGGGGTGATGTAGGAGAAGAGTCACCCCCAAATTGTCTTGGCCACTTTCTCCATGCATTTGCACTTGCTGTTCCTTGGTCCTTCCTGCTGCTCCATTTCAGCTCTGTCGGTCTATACACTTCTTCCTTCCGATCTCCTCTCTGCTGGAGAAGTGTTCCTGAGCATCCCTCTCTTCAGTGGTGAATGGTCTCTTCTCTTCACCCCCATGGAGCCATGTGCCTGGATGTACATGATCAGTGGACACAGTGGGAAGTTTGTTCCACTCTCTGCTTGACCAAGAGCTCTCTGAAAGCAAGAGCCTATCTTTTTCACCTTGGCATCCCTGGCATGCTCAGTAAATGGCATCCCCCAAGGTTGATGCTCCCCAAATGATTATTGAACTGAACACAGGCAGACAGCCTGCTGCTGGGGTTCCTTCCATTCCGTGGATGTCTAGCCAAGCCTGGAGTGAATAGATCATACTTAAGGAGGCCAGAATTGAGGGTCATTCCTAAGCGGGAGGGAGGGAAGAAGCTAGGGGTATTTCTGGGGGGCTGAGCCTGGGCTAAATGACAGGATTTGCTCCCCATCCCTCTACAAGCATTAAAAAAAAAATGGAACGAGGCTATAAACACCAAGGCAAGTTTTGTTGGGGAAAAGAGCACAGAAGGGCAGCCAACGGTGTGTGAGACAGAAGGGGCCATCTCTCCTGTTCTGTCCTGATGTTGGCAGCAAGGGTGGCAGGGTTAAGTTGTCTTAGTGTCTAGGAGACCCCAGATTTCTCCCCGTTCCACTTGGCAAACCTCTTTCCTGCACCCTCCACCCTTTTGTTTCTTGAGTCTCTGCCCTGCTTTGGGCCCCAGAGAACTTGGAATTTCAGGCTCCTACACTGAGGGACAGCTGTAACCCTGGAATGCACGCCTAGTTCAATCCTCACGGGACAGAACCAAGCAGCGTCTGGAGGGGTGTGGAGCGAGGGCACAGGAAAGCTTGCAATGATCCTGGAAACCAGCACCCCATGATGGCCATCTGGAAACAGTTGCTAATAAATGTGTGATATCGGGACACCATGGGGGTATTTATGGTAGAAGTTCTGCTGAGAATGGCACCTTTGCCCCAGTCTCCCTCCCAAGCTCACCATCCCCCTGTTGAGTGTGCCCCATGTGCTTGGCTGTCGGGGGAGAGGGGCCATGTGCTAAATGATGCCCATGCATGTGCCTGAGCAACGTTGGGGAAGGGGATTCAGATCATTTTTGGTCGTCATCATAGGTGTAAAGAACAACCACACAAACAGGTTTGTAACAACCTTCTTCTTCCCCCATTAATCTCATGAAGTGGAGGAAAGGAGAGAGCTGGGTTCGCGCAGCAATGTGTGTACATTACTGAATTAACCAGGCATGTAATTAGCGCTCAGGTGCTCAGCAGAGGAAGAACTGCTCACGATTAGTCAAATTTAGCTTTAATGCCCTGAAGTTAGGGAAGCTGTCGTGCTGCCCGGCGCAGGGAGCTGCCTCATCACCCACAATCCCCAGGATCTTCTCTCTACCCAACCCCACCCCCACGCTCGTGGAATCTGATGTCTGGGGCATTTGCGGATGTTTACGGAAATTTATGTATCTCTTCTGAGTGCTGTAAATCATGTTCTGACAAGGGAAGTCTGTGATCCCGGTGCTTGGATATCAAGGAGCCTGTGGGAGCCGGTTTGGGGAACAGTTGACCTTCCCTTCTATTTCAGAATCTTACATGAACTAGAGAGAGAATAATGCTGTTATTAATTAAATGTCAGCAGGCCCTTGGTTATGAAGCCATCTTTGTAGTCTGTGTGGGCAATTTGTCCACCAGCTAAGACCATGTTACAACAAAGTGTTTTGTTGCAAAAAGAGATGCATGAGGTCTGAGATCACAAAGGTAGCTTGGAGATCGTCAGGACTCACTCCTTCATTTTGTAGGCAGAGAAACTGAGGCCTAGGGTGGGAATCTGTTTAAGATCATGAAGGGAATGGTAAGTAGGACTTCTGGCTTTTAACACCACATGGCCTTCACTAGACTCCTTGAGTAGGATCTGATCCCATGCTGTTCTCAGTTCTGGTCTAGAAGCCCCAATGTCCTGGAAGATTTCATTATGTCAGCAAGCCTGGTGAGGGGTTAATACACCTGTGTGTGTATGGCGGGGGGCAGGATCGTCCTATGGAGGTGGGGTGTGGTGGGAGAGGAGATATTGCTTTCTCCTCTAAATGGAGGTATCTTGCTGTGCCTTTAGGAGCTTACAGGGAAGAATGTGAGTGAGTAAAAGTAATGCATGATAATTCATGCTTCAGGTAGAGAGACTTTCTTATGCTCAAGTATGGGTGGGCTGAATAGTTTAAGATTGAGTGGGGTGACTCTTCCATGCTGTTCAGATGATGTCTCCTAGAAAGAAAATAGAAGGCAGGTGGTGGAAGCAAAGACAGATAAACTAGTCAGTTTTTGGATGACTTCATTGCTCTTGGACCATAGGTACCAGGTAATTGCAGAAAACCAGTTTGGGTTTTGTAAGCTGGCTACCCCATCATTTAAGTATGATGTTCTGGCCTCAGTCTTTCTTTCCAGCCTAATTTCCTACAACTTCCTGGTAAATATCTTCCCCAACAGGCAAACCAATTAGTCGTCCCAGAGCATTGCTTGACTTTTTGGAATATTCCTCTCTAGCCCAGCCTTGTCTGGTTCAATTCTCATCTCTGCTATGAAGCCTTCTCTGACTAGTGCTTTCATGGAAAGAACTGTAGGAACCTGGATTATAAGACTTCACTTTCCCTAGACATCAAATGCAGTCCACATGGTTGCCTCTATGGGCAAGCACTGCTAGCCAGAGAATGGCCTTGTGGGAAGGAAGGGGTGGGAGCAGAGAGGGATGAGAAGGATGGGGCTTAGGCTTGGTCCATGGCTCTAGGCCAGCACACAACTTTGCCAGCTTCAGACATTTGAACTTGAATTAGAAATGTAGAAGTGTTGCCTCAAAATGATGGTGGTTGGTGACAACAGGCTTATTCCTAGAGCATAGATATTCTTAATCAGCTTTGTATTAATTTGCATGTGCTTATATGTTCACCTCTAAGGGGTTTAATACTCTTTTATGTATGTTGGCTTATTTCCCTATTGGAATTATTCAGAATTGGAGTCCTCTAAGCTTTATGGGTCTGACCCAGCATGCTGGTGCTCAGATTTTTCTGTGCATTGACATGGATTCTGCATGTCTTTACTATTGCCACCTCATCTCCTCTCATCTTTCTTACCCTGAGCTTATAGGGCTGGAGGCAAGAGGTGATCAGGCAATATCAGTGATGTAAGATTAACTGACCCTATGTAAAATGATGCTGTGCACACTCCCATGCAGCCCACTATGTCTGCATCCCTTTAGAAGTGTCCAGATTTAGAGTAGCTGGCATTATCTCCTGAGTTCCTGGTGTTTGAACCACATCAGAAAATTTCAGTGAGCTCTAAGATACTCAGCATCCGTCCACTCTCTTCCCCCATTATCACTGGCTGTGTCTACTCCGTTTTGCTTTTATGTAAAACCATGACAACAGAGTTTCACGCCACCTTAGGATAGGACACATCTCTGAGCCTCTTGTCTCTGAGTGGCATGTGCCAAAAGTTTATTGTTTGGGTACTCATTGATAGCCCTGGTCTCCCATTCTTGAATCTGCTCCTTTTGTTAAAACTCGCTCTTTAATTAAAAACATCCTCTAGACACCGCAAATGCTGCTCATTCCATATCCAGCAGCAGCAACGCTGGAGGAGGAATGGGATGGTTAAGGGAAAGCTGAGGCCATAACTTAATTCCTGTGCATTAGCCCTGTCCTGCATTTGCCCTTTCCAATCTTGGCTTCTCCACTAGTGAAACAAGCTGGATTAGCGCATGATAAGAGAAGCTGGGGTCGTAATTACACCCTCTGCAATGGGGCAGCAGAACCACGAAATAAATCCCTGGACAATTATTAAAATGGCTCAATGCATTACACAAATTAGAGCAGGCTGGGACTTTTGGGGAGAAGGGAGGGGAGTGAAGACCCGGTATTTAAGTGTTCTTGTAAGCCATCTAAGATATTAATGTTGCAAAGCTCCTTATGAATATTTAAGAACATAAAATGGAGCTCGCTGTAGTCCCACATCACCACAGAAGCCTGTAATACAGTTGAGCCCACTTAAGAAGCCAGAGCCTGAGTCCACGGCAGACTGAAGGCAGATGAAGCAGGGCTGGTGCGTTTGCAGGGGAAATGCTCGTCACAGGCCAGTTTAATGATGTGGCATTATGTCCTCATAGAAGAGGATTTAGGTAAAGACTCCAACTTTTGTGGGTGGGACTCCCTAGGGATTATTAACCCATTTCTCACTCCCCAGTGATTTCAGAAGATTGATGTCATCCCTGACTGGGTTTTAATGCAGAACCAATGAAGTCTTTATTTACCCACTTCATTCAAACCTAGGTGCAGAGAACCCTCTTGGAAGTAGAGTCATGGGCGCTCTTAGCTCGCCCAAATCTGCATTTGTGTCTCTTTGAAGCTGTTTCCTAGTGGGAGACAATGGACTCTAGTTTCTTCTCAGAAATGAATGGAGCCCCCTGAATAAAAGGGAAGGGCTCCTCTGCCCAAAGTAGAGTCACTCTCAGAAACCAAGTTTGATGGCATCTTTCCCAGGATTGGACCTGGTGCGAACCTGTGTGGGGAATGGAGGGGCAGGAGAAACGGAATCAGAGGGACTCAGGGGAGAAGTGTTGGGGAAGGACTCAGAGGTCTTGGTAGAAAGTAAGATACTTTCTGTCCCACTTTCTGCACCCATCAAATGGAAATAATATTCTTAGGCAGGTCTGCCCATAGATGGAATAATAGACGTGGATACACTTGGGAAGAAGGATATGTGATATTTTATAGGTATGTGACTGGTATTATTACTTCATCTATTTTTTCTTCTATTCACCAGTGGTTCTGCTTTATCCCACTTCTGCCTCCAGATAAAGAGAAAGAAGGAAATGATGCTCTTCCTGCCCACTGATCATCCTTCCAGACACCTGGCCACCTCTTTTTAGGATTGGGGTAACTCTGAGGCTTGAGGCCCTGCCACCTCTATAGTGTGCTGCACCTGGGGCGGCCCACAAGAAAGCAGACAGGTGTTTGCATGGAGGGATCTGAGGGCACTGAAGAGGCTCCTTTATTGAACAGTAATGTTGGGGGGGAGCTGAGAAAAAGAGACTCCATGCTTTCTAGAGCTTCAGACCCCAGACAGAAGGAAGGGAACACAGCATAAAAGGGAGACACACAGATAGCCTATACTGGTACAGACCATGGTAGGTCTGGCCATGGAATGTTCTGGACTTTCAGGTCGTTTCCACAGCCCAGGTGGAGAGCAACACTTGTCCAGGCAGGTGCCAGCATTTCACACCCAAATGGTATCAACAACACGCAGGAGGCCATGAGTTAACAGTTTTGAAGTGGAGTATGGTGCCCAGAGGCTTGCTTTTTTTTTTTTTTTTTTTTTTTTTGCTCCTACAGGTGTCCTGAGAACCCCCTAGAGCTTCTTGGATAACACTTTGAGAACCAATATTGGTGACTAAACAGGACAAGTGTCATTCATTTTGGTGACCAGCATCTCAAATGGCTTTCCATTCTGGAGGAACATAATTTTAGATCAGGCTGATTTTATGGATATGGATGTACTTATCAAAGACGTTTGATTCAACATGTTAGCTCAAGCATCTGGGACTTGTAATTGTTTTCTTAGATGACTTACTGAAACCTGTACTCAATAATGGCACATAAAGAATGAAAATAAGATGCCAGAAAGATGTGATAATGTAAAGACTTAAAAAAATTAAGTAGATAAGGTTGACATGGATTTATCATATGCAGCTTGCTCACTGTATTTCCTAAGAGGGACTAAAAGATACTTCCTTTACCAGATCACTGAGAATGACCATGATTACCAACATCTTTGAGGAGACCCGTAACGGTTCTTATCTTTATTCTGAGAGTGCTATAACTGAAATGAGATCCTTGATTTCCTTGGGATTACTAGAATTCCCAGGGGAAGAGACTAAGGAGTGACACTTTAAAAACCTCCAGAGGCAAGGTGGTGCATGTATTATTTAATGTTTTTAATTGCAACAGAATCCGTGTGGGCTGACTTAAGCAGAAAGGGATTTTATAAAAGGATATTATGTACCCCCCAGGTTGCGCTGGGCAAGGATGTGGCTAAAGAGCAGAGCCTGGGGTTCTGAGGCGGCTTTATCGACACCACTGCCCTTTGGCACTGGTATAATCTCGGGCTGTCTTCGCCTTGTACTTACCAGATGTCAGCTCCACTGCATTTGACCTTCTCTTCATTGTGCTCACTTCCAGATCCAATTTTCACACACACCTGTCTGCTTTGTCAGAATCTAAGTCACATACTTGCCACCTAAGTGCAAGGAAATTTAGTACTGTAAGAACTTTTAGTAGAGCACAGTGTTGCACCACAACACACTTTGTTTCCGTTGGCAAGGAAAATGTGCAGGGTGGCTCTTGGGTACACAGCTAACAGTGTCTAACAATGCACAAGGTTCTGTAACAGGCAGCAGGCTGGTATGCTAATCAGACCAGCCTGCACCCATGGCTACCTTTGGGATGGTTAAAAGACCATGAAGTCTTTTGCACTGAAATGGATGGATAATTTCTAAGAAACTTCTTGGTCCATGTAATCAGAACAAACAAATAACAAACACTGGACCTAAGGGACAAAAGCCTCTTTTGAGTCACCAGGTATAGAGAACCACTGCTTTTCACCCAATTCCTAAACTTGAGCCATAGACCCAGGGCCCAGACACCTCTGGGGAAAGACCCTACCATTATACCACAAGTATATGCTGTAAATTCCACTCCTGGCTATCTTCAGAGAGACCCAGAGCCTTTTACCAAGGTAATGGTGGTTTGGTGGAAAAGGAGACATCTATAATTTTTAGATTTTTCATGGGCTCTGAGCTAATTGCTGGGGATACTGGGAGATCTTATGGGAGTTAGGTGATAAATGAAATTTTGACATCATAGTTGGCCTAGTGAATCCCCAAGTCCATTCCATGTTATTTTCTCAGTTCCTGACTGTAAGGTTGGAATAGATATATTCGATACCAGGCAGAATTATTATATTGACTCCATTAAGGGTTTCTTAGGAAGTGCCAAACACAAGACTTAAACCCATAATAATACCCTATTCTTGGGTGAAATCATTATAACCATTAAAGACTCAAAAGGTGGAGGTGTGGTAATTCCTATCAAAACCCCATTTAAATCCCATATTTTTCAAGTGTAGAAAATGGCTATATCTTGGAGAATGGCAGTAGATTATTATAAACATGATGAAGTGGCCTCTAATTACAGCCATTCCAGATATGGCTGCCTCCCTGGAGAGAATACCAAGCCCGTGATACTCTACAGCTATTTAGATGGCAGGTGCTTTTAAAAAATTCAGTTCCAATAAGAAGACACACTTTGCTTTCACCTGGCAAGGATTGCAGTACACTTTATTGCTTCAGCTTTCCATCTCCATGTCACAGTTTAGCCCACAGAGATATTTAATCATCTCTTCATCCTACAAGTCATCAGCTTGATTCAGTATATTGACAACATCATGTACTGTAGATACCTGAGTAAGATACATGAATGCCAGAGGGTTGAATTCCATGCAAATAGAGGAACCTAATGATCAGTAAACAATTTTTTATTTATCTTTAATATCTTTTGCAATAGAAATGTTTTTTTATTTATTTTTTAATTTTTTTTATAAGTTTTTTTTATTATTATTTTTAAGATTTTATTTATTCATTTATTTGACAGAGTGAGAGAGAGAGAGAGAGCACATGAGAGGGGAGAAGGTCAGAGGGAGAAGCAGACCCCCTGCCGAGCAGGGAGCCCGATGCGGGACTCGATCCCGGGACTCCAGGATCATGACCTGAGCCGAAGGCAGTCGCTTAACCAACTGAGCCACCCAGGCACCCTAGAAATGTTTTTTTAAATAAAATTTTATATAATTTAAATCAGTTCTTTGTTGCCATTTTGTATTTTCATGTATCATAATTTTTTATATGCATTCATATATGTGGACATTGCCAGTTTTCACTTTGATCTAAAATGTAATGCCATAATATGCCTAGCTTTACTGTCCCATTAGAGCTTAGTTGTTACTGTCTTTCTCTGGATTCTAAGTACTATTGCTATAAATATCTTCATATAAATTTGCCTTTTTTTTTTTTTGGTTTGGGTTATTTCCTCAGGGTATACTCCCTAAAATGGAATACTATGTCAAAGGGTATGTATAGTTTTATAGCTTATGTTACATCTTGCCCTATTGCTCTCTAGACAGACTGAACCAATTTGCAATGCTACCAACAGTCGATAGGCATGCTCCTTCCCCAACTGGATTTTATATGTTTTATTTACTTCAATTAATTTAATATCATGCAGTGATACCTTAAAGTTGTGTTACTATGCCTTTTTAAGATGTTAGAAGTCTGTGCATCACACAACGTGCCATCATTTTTGTCATTCTACAGTTTGTTCATATTATTCTGGTTTCCCTGGCAAGTTTGGAAGCCTGTCAGTGGTAGAGACTGTCCATCATCCATGTGTCTCTCCATTCATTCATCATTTATTGAGTCTTTATTATGTTCCAGTCTAGGCACTGTGCCAGGTTCGAGGGATACTGGGGAATAAGATGTAGCCCTTACCCTCATGGGGCTCTCCTGTAGTTGAAGAGAAGAACAAGATCAGTGGTTATAATTAAATGTGACTTAACATGTGCACATAGTGCTAATGGGGTTCAGAGGAGGAAACAAAGGGTTTACCTAAGTTGTCCTTCGAGGAACCATGGAATCCTTTTATGAGGAACCATGCTGTATTCAGATATCCAACCCCCAGGGAGGGTGAATCCAGCTTCAGAAGGAAAGTATAAGTTAGCCAGGAGAAAAAGGAGTGAAAGATGTATTATACTCTTCAAGAAGAGAGAGCAGCACATGTAAAAAAGGACATGGGGAAGTAAGAGTATTATGTGACCTTCAAGAAGGGAATAAGCAGGGGCATGTTGGGAGAAAGGCTTTAAAGTTAGGTGAATCTGAGAAGATATTTTGGCTTCAAATAATAGAAAACTCTGATTTAATTGATTGAGACAGTGAGATAAAGTTGTATTTAATCAAGAGGAGTTCTGAGGTAGGGCTGCTCCTGGGCTGGCTAATTCTACAGCTTGACAGTGCCATTAAGAACCCAGGTTCTGGGGACACCTGGGTGGCTCCGTCGTTAAGTGTCTGCCTTTGGCTCAGGTCATGATCCCAGGGTCCTGGGATCGAGCCCTGCATCGTGCTCCCTGCTCAGCAGGAAGCCTGCTTCTCCCTCTCCCACTCCTCCTGCTTGTGTTCCCTCTCTCGCTGTCTCTCTCTCTGACAAATAAATAAATAAAATCTTAAAAAAGAAAAAACCCAGGTTCTTTTCATTTTTCTGCCTTGCCATTCTCGTGGGCTTCCTTCATGGTTACCAGATAGCAGTGTTCCTGTTCAAGGCATCTTTTACAGATGGAACAATATGGGATAGAAGAAAAGGAACTGTCTCTTCCCATGTCTCTTCTTAAAAACAAAGAAAACTTTCCTAGAAACTCCATGGAGGACTTCCTCCTCCTTTGCACACACCTTCTCCCCTACACTTGTTTCTCTGTAGAATCCTTTGTTCCAAGAACTCCGTATCAATACTGACTTATCACTGACCTCAGTGTATACATACATAGCCAGGAGACTCAGATGGCCAGTGCCAGCATTAGTCATGAGACCACCTTGAGGACATGAGGAATGTGGCTGGCAGCATGTACCAGGATCCTAGCGAAACTGCCCAAATCCTGTATTTTCCTATAAAACCCCTCATCCTTTTACGCTGGGCAGGTCTGTAGTTTTGAAGGCATGAGCCTGCTGCAGCCTCCTTTGCCTGGCAAAGTAATAAAACTAAAGTTCCTCTTTTAAAAAACCCCAAAAAACAAAAAACACAAGCTCCAGCAAGGAGAATAGCATTATGATGACTGGCTTAGATTTTTTTAAGGACTTACTTATGAATTGAGAATAGCATTTTCCTTGAGAGTTGAAATGGATCAGAATAAGAGTTTAGTTAGCAAAGAAGAATGGAGAAAGGAATTTTGGATAGACAACCAGTTGTATTTGCTATATTAAGGAACTGGTATTTGTATCCCGCATCAGTCTGGTTGATCTACTGATTGTCACTTCTGAATTATTTCCTAGGGAGACCTTCTCATTAATCAGTTTTGAGCCATCAAGAGTCCCAGTAGTGATTGGAGAGTCATAGCAGTGCCCTCTTCTCCTGCCCCCTGGCCCCTAGTAAAACAGTAGATGAAAAGAGATGAGAAGTCATCAAATAAATATTCATTGCATGCCTACTGTGTGCCAGACAGAGTGCTAGGTGTCATGGATCAGAGCAGAATAAGATGCAGCCCTTCATCCCTGCCCCCAAGGAGCTCATGTTGGGATTTGGGGTAAGATAGATGAAGGGCCTGTCATTAATCAGTTAGAGCTGTCATTTACTGAGTACTTGCTATGTTCTACCTAAGAAATTTGCCCAGTTTTCTCATTTAATCTTTATGCCCCCCCTTATTTATGTCCCCCACTTGAAAAGTGAGCCTCAGGATTAGGTGCCTTTTCAAGTCCCCATGGCTAGCAAGGGTGAGAGCCAGAACTCACACTGAGGTCTGCTGACTCAGAGCCCATGCTCTTAACTGCTCTGCTGTCATTTTCCTGTCCTTAACCCCAACACCGAAGTACCCTGAATTCCCAGAAGAATGCTATGCTCCTGTTGTCAGGGGTACACTGAAGAAGTGCAATGTGAGCTGAAACGTGGAGGGCGAGAGGAGAAACCAGGTGAACAAGGTTGTGAAAGCCATGGGGAAGAATGTATGCAAAGGCATAGAGGCATGGGATTGGTGGGAGGTGGGGTACATTAGGAGTTGGGACTAAGAGGTAGGATGGACCAGATGGAGACAGGCTTGTATCCTATGGTAAAAGATTTGGATTAGTCTTGCTGATGTCTTCTGAAGTTTTTGAAGCCATGCTGGATTCTAGAAAAACCAACTTGGTAGCATTGTGGAAGTTGAGTTTGAAGGGGGACAAGCTCCAAGGAGACCAGTTAGGAAGCTGTTGTGTGAACCAGATGAGAGATAATTATAGAGAACAGTGGAGTAACTGAAAGGATATTTTAGAGGTAGCATCAAGAGAATTTGGTGATTGATGAGATTTTGGGGTGAAAGAAAAAGATTTGAGGATGACTGCTATATACCTGTTTTGGGCAACTAGATTGATAGTGATACTGTATATTCAGGAATCCCTGTATTATAGGTGACAAAAACTCGACTCATATTAACTGAAGCAGGGAGAAATGTAAAGATGCTTGTTGCTGGGGAGAAATTGATAAAGCTCCTAGAATTGAGGGCAAGAGATGTGGGAACCAAGGGCTCCATACCTCTAGAACACGGTGTCTCGTCTTTGCCTCTCTCTGCTCAGCATTTCCACTCACCAGCAAAGTTGACCACTAATAGCTCCAAATATTCATCCCCCATCTTTGCAACCCCAGTGGAAAGACATCTCCTCTCACCCACAGGCCTGCTTGAGTCACAGGTTCACCTAGACCCATCTCTGTATCCAGGGAAATGGGGTACTGTGGTGGCCAGGCCAGTACCAACTGCTCAGTCCTAGGGCCAGAAGAAGGGAGATGGTACAGAATGTACTGGGCAGCCCAAGATGATTCCCATCACGGTTCACTTGAGATGCTATTGACCAAAAGAAAAGCAGTAGGGGAACAGCATTAAATGGCTTTCAATCCAGTTCTGATTTGGATGTGTGGGATTCACAGCATCACACTACCAGGCGACTTCAAATACCATAATAATTTATGGAAATCAACATGCTGGTGAGACAAGGAGCCTGACAGACAGCAGATGGCTCCCACACAGAAAGGCTAATCAATCCCGACAAACAACACCCATCATAAAAGAGTGGAACATACCCAGCCGGCGCACACATCTGAATGGCTCAGAGACAAAGGCTCCTGCTTGGCCTAGCCAGGGGAGGGAAGTAGCCTCTATAAGGCAACGTTGTGGGAAAGCCTGGCCCTCTCTGGCTGACCTTACCTCACACTGGCTCTTCACTTTCCCACCTCTGTGCCCTTACTCACTCCTTTCCCCCTGCCTGGGATGCCCTGACTCCTCTCGTTTCTGTCCCTTGAGAACCAACCCAGGCCTCAAGGTCACTGCAAATCCTCTTTTTACCTAAAGACTTGTATTGTTGTTAATGCTTCATGGATGTGTTTGTGACTAATTTTTCTTGCTAGATTAACTAGATTGCAAGCTTCCTGAGGGCAGGTGACATGCTTTACATATCTCTGCACACCCAGGGCATCTGGCACAGGACTGTGAACTACATTTTTAGTGACGATTCATTAATTCACTTCCAATGTTGAGGGAGGGGAAGTCACATTTCTTAAGAGATAGAAAAAATATTTGCAACATACAGTGAAAGATTAATCATACTAGTATATTAAAATAGGCCTTTACAAACTGATGATATGGTACAAGAAATCCAATAGAGAAGCAAGCAAAGAAAATTAACAGGAAATTTACAAAACAGCCCTTACTTATGAAAAAAGTCAACTTTACTGGCTATCAAAGAGATAAACAATGTGATTCTAAGTTTTGCTTATCAAATTGGGGAAGACTTAAAAATGGATTCTCCAATGTTAGTAGGAGCATAGTGAAATGGATATACAGTGGGACTGCACGTGGCTACAGCTTTTCTGGAGATGACGCTGGCAATTTTTTTTTTTAAGATTTTATTTATTTATTTATTAGAGAGCGAGCGAGCGAGAGAGAAACAGCATGAGAGGGGAGAGGGTCAGAGGGAGAAGCAGGCTCCCTGCTGAGCCGGGAGCCCGATGTGGGACTCGATCCCAGGCCTCCAGGATCATGACCTGAGCCGAGGGCAGTCGCTTAACCAACTGAGTCACCCAGGCGCCCCTGAAGTTGGCAATTTTTATTAAATCTTAAAAATGTCCATACTTTACAAATGTGTGATTCTGCTTCTAGAGTTTTATTCTAAGAATGTAACCAGTATGATGGTGAATGACCTGGCTGATTCTCACTTATTTGGTGTCGAGAGTCAGTCCCCAAAAGAGAAGTGGAATTTATACAGTTCTTCCCACTTGCCTGACTTGACAAAACCTAAAAGAACCCCCCCCCAAAAAATCCCGGACTGACTTCCTTTTTAAAAAGTCTTAACAATTGGATGGATGCCTTCTGGAATATGGTGACCAGCTTCCTTTCCATTGGCATTGGATAGTCTACTTTCCCTGGAAGACCTACACCCAGGATCTTTTGCTTTGATCTAAGCTTCTCCTGTGAACATTCCCATGCAATTGTGTAGCTTCCATAATTTTCTGCTTACTTCTCTAGTCCTGGGGGGTCTTTGGGAGATCTGATATACTGTTTTAGAGGATGACCTAGTTGGTGGGGTATAGACAGGAAGGAGGATCCTCATTTTATTATTGATCAGGTTGCTTTAAGCCCTGTCAACACATCCATCCATCTATCTATCCAAATACCTATCCATCCATCCATCCACCCATCCATCCAAATAACCCTCTCTCTCTCCCTGCCTCCATATTTATTGAGCACATGCTATCTGCCAGGAACTGTGCTGGGTGTTGGGTGCTAGGTTTGCACAAGTAATAGGCACAGTCCCTACCCCCAAGTTACTCACAGCTCAGGAGCACGATGGACTAGGAAAGAGACAGTTGATTGTTTCTCCAACACACACAAAGTGCTCTGGAGCATGGAGGTGGGGTGTCTAACCCAGACGGTGAATCCCAGAGGGAGAGGCTGAGTATAGGTTTCCAAAGTTTCTATGAGTTAATCCTGTTATAGAGAAAGGAGAAAGGGACATTTCAGAGAGAGAGAGAGATCAGCATGTTTAAGGTCCAGAACTGAGAGGAAACGGGGAGCACTGGAGGAACTATGGGGAATTTGGCATGACTGTGGGGTTTGGTGGTTCAAGGAAGGGATAGATCTGGAAAGGCAAGAATGTGTGACAACGTGAAGATCTTGTTGGAAATGCCTCGGAGTTTAAGCCTTATCTGGGGGGCAAGGGGAGCATTGGAAGGTTAAGTTAAGGGAAGTTTTAAGTATTTTTGAAAAATCAGGCTGGGGAATGGATGGATTGAAGGGGTGAGAGGTCAGTCAGGACATGATTGAGAGTCAAGAGATGTTACAGAAGCCCAGTTGACGAGACTTAGGGGCAAGAGTGCATGGGGTGAGGGGAGGTACTGAGGACGTTGCAGGGATGAGGGGTGAGGAGACATCAGCAAAAACTCACGGGATTCTGGTGTGAGTTGGCTAGTCTAGATTTAAATGTCACAAAGGCAGAGAAAATGATGTCTGCCTTTGCCCCATCTCTCATGGAAGTCTACTGAGCAGCTAGCCCCCTCCCCCTTCTTTTCTTCTTCTAGTCTGAGTCTTACAGCTCTTGGACCATGGCTGCCACGGACAGCCCAGACAGTCCTGTGGCCAGGGGTCAGCATTCTCACAAATTCCTGGACCACACATGGCCTTCCTGACAGCTAGTTCCATTGTCTGGTCTCAGGGATGGGCGACTGGAGAGTCCTGTCCTGGATGAGAAGATTCCTGAATGCAGTTTGTGCTTCATTTCACAAAATTCTGTTGAGGAAGAGTCTCCTCTGTACACAGCATAGAGCACTATGCAAAACCAATGTCTTAGATATTGGTTGCACTTTTTATCCTACTTTCAAGGCCCAACTTAGATGATACCAGTCCTACAAAGTCTTTCTTACCTCTCACCTCCACTCTGGGTTCTCATGGTTAGACCTCTGTTACATTCCGTTTGAATTATCAGTATTTGTTCATGCATCTATCCCTTTGGATAGGCTGGGAATTCCCTGGGGCCACGGGCCACATATATTCCCCAGCATATGCCTGCCCATTCCCCATCTTTGCTCTTCCTCATCCCCTAGCATTTTTGGGCAGTGCTTGATATAGTTAGTACTCGTTGTTGGGACTTCCAACTTCTCTGGTAGGGTAGTGCTATTGTTCTTTCTCAGCCATGAACAGTTGTTAACATTGTTGGGGGTCAGACACAAAAATTCCCCCAGGTTTTTAAAAGCTTATAGCTGGGACCTGAAGCTCTTAACACTCTGCTAGCTACCCAATTTCTTCAGCTTGGTCTGGTCTGCTTGAGGGAAGGCATTTTGGTCTGGAAATGTGATGCTTTGAGGATGCCATAGGAATCAAAACACCCGGCATGCCACTTGGGAATGGGACTTGTGCCTTTAAGACCTGTCTTGGGAAATCAGCCTGAGCAACATAATTGCAATGAAATTACCCCAGATCACACCCACACCTTCATTATGAGATTCCTTATTGACACCTTGACAATTTGTTTCAGAAGACGTTATTGCATATTCCTCCCGCTGGAATAGATGCAGATGCATATAGACGTATGAGCCCACACATAATGTATATGCGTATCGGTGCGTTTTTATTATATAATTATACGAGGCTATCAATCAGTTTTCATTTGGAACTCTTTGCATTTATAGTTCAGGAAGTTATTTAAAATCAAGAGGTGGAGAAGAGAGCCTAGAAGAACTGCAGAGGGGGAGTTGGATTGGGTAAGCAGCAAGCATGTCTTTGTTATTTGGGAGCTGCAGCCCCCGCCCTTCCCCCCACCTCTCCCTCCTTCACTAGACAACATCTTGCGACCAGTAGGGCTTCAGTTCCAGGCAGCACCCACGGTAGGAGGTATCAGCTGAACAACTCCAAGGGGGAACCTCCTCAGGGTAACAAGATGCCATCTTTGGGCCCCGTAGACCTTTCTGTTGGGTCTGGGGAAGACTTATGGTCAAAATTAAATGGCAAAGGGACACTTAGCTGACAATCAGACTCATATACCACCCCAAAGTACATGAAGATCAAGCAAAATACCTTAGAGCAGCGTTTCCCAACCTTTTAAGGTCATGACACACACGAAAACAAGAATATTAACTATAGGGAATTTGGGGTTCTATTCTGGGGCTGAGGAAAAAAAGTCATTCCATTTTCTGTATGTTCTGCAATATCAAAAATAAAATATATAAGGAAAGATAATATATGTTGAATTAGGATAAGCCATTTTCCCAGTTTTAATGAGATACTTGAGCTTGCTTCCTTCCATGAATGTAACTGTTTTATATCAGGGCTTATGGTTGAAATGCCTACGCACCATGCCTGATCAAGACTGTTTGGCTGATGATCTCTACAAATTCTTGATAGTCACTCTTGATAAGAAACTTTGTTTGCACAAGTGAGTGATAAAAAATTTAAAGCCATTTTTATAACCATTAAAGATTCATAACAGTTGAAATTATATGTATTTAACAGCCTTCCTTTTCTTTCACTGACAAATGTAGTGTTGAAAGTTTTTGTGATGATGCGGATGGGTTTCAAGTTCAATTGAACTCATTCACGTCAAGGAGTCAGAAGAATGATGGCATTCTGGCTCATAGAATGTGGATGGTGTTGCAGCATCGCTCTGCAGCTGGCTTGGATGATGCTGCAACCAGACAAAAGTATATGACATCTCTGAGTTCAATCTAGGGGCATTACCACTATGCTTGCCATTTAAACCCACCCAGCCTCTCGCCCCTTTTCTCCTCTGGTTGCTGCTTTTTGGACTGCACCCGATGCCCCTTGGTGCCCAACTTGCTCCAGCAGCTCATCAGATTCTGTATCTCTATGATGGCAGCCAGTGGTGGCAAGTCTCTCCTAGGTCATTCTCGCTGCAGCTCTGAAGAGCAGGAGGGGGGCCGGATGTCACTTGTCCTGCTCACCATCCATGGGAACCATAGCATATGCTGTCAAACCCTTCCTGCCTTGAGTGGTCTTCTGAGGAGGTTGCTTATGGCCACCAGAGACCATCCCCACGCACTGTGTCTGCCCCGAGCCCTGCTCTGCTTGTTGCCTTCTTAAATGTCCTGTGCATCTCATCCCCAGGCCTTTGCTCACACTTTGTTCCTTTCCGGAGTGTTTTCTCATCTTCTGTCCTCATCATTAAACCTTACCTGGCCTGCAAAGCCCAGATCAAGCCCTTCTTCTCCACCAAGCCCTATCTGACTAATGTGTCCCACAGAGACCCACCTTCCTTGAACTTCTAGAATCTGTGCTCAGGCCTGATCTGTGTCCTGAACTTATAGTAATTTGCGCTGCTTTTTAAAATCAAAATATGCTCTTGTCTCGGCTGAAGAGTGAGCACGCATGTGCAGTTAGTGTCTCAGGGTCCCTGATCACAGGACTCTGGAATACATCATCCCTTGTTCAGCCCGGCACGCTGCCTTGTACATAGTAGGTGCTCATTCATACTATCTGAGTGATTGATAAAAAGCCACTTGCACATGGTAAAAATGATTCATAATGATGGTGGGTAACAAATTGCATCAAAAGTAATGATTTTCAGCTCCAACATTTTGTGGGAACATTCTGGGAATACCAACAACTTGTATTACAACTGACAGGATGTGCCAATGTTCTTCTTTTCCTCTCGTTGAATAGTCAAACAAGTGCTCGATTACATTTAGTAGTAAAGGCTCATTAGCATTTTTTAAATACGCTTTACCAGCCAGTCCAGCATTTTCATTTGGTCCAAGGGGCATTTCAGCTGCAAGGGAGGGCTGCGGAAAGGCAGGCTAGTTTTGCACGGAGGGAGCCTTCTCGGCCCTCACTCTCTCAACAGACTCTGCCAGGTGGGCAGTGGGCCACAGTGCCGGGCCAGGGAGGTGAGGGTTAACAGCCAAGTTAGGGATCTGCTAGGTAGCTGCTCTTGGAGTTCAGAACCCTACTTTGCCCGGCTGCCTGTTTTGTTTTTTTCTTAATTTAAGTTTGTGATTGACTTATTATGTGCACTGGCACTTTTAAGAGATTCGAATAAAACACAGTGAGAGTTCAGAACAAATGTAAATGGCCTCAAAGAAAAGGGAGGGGAAAACCGGCGATAATCTTTTTTAATGGCTGTGAAATGTGGGAAGGATAGATCATGAGCTCTCTGCATGGGGCCCTCGTCTGATCTCAATCCAGTATTGTAATTTAGACATGACTTTTTATTTAATTTCTGACTGAGAAAGGGAAATTAGAAAACAGCATCATCTCAGCTGCTTCGTTATAATGAACAATATTTCACAGTGCCAACCCTGGAGTTACCTTCAGAACTTCTTTTATGAGGCGGATGTTGACTCTGGTTCTAGGAGAGCTTGAATTTTCCCACACACTGGTTGCTAGAGGAGCAAAAATGGAAGTACGGGTTTTAATTAGAAGCTGGTTTAAGACTCAGGCAGCCCACAGGTTTGCAGGTAGGGGAAGGGAAGGCAAGGTACTGAAACGAAGCTCTGGGAGACACTATAACCTGAATTAGGCTGCTCAGGACTTCCTTACATGTAAGTAACAGTCCCCTTTCAATCTCCCAACTGTGTTTATTTATTTAATTTTTAACCCGGGGGCGGGGATTTATCCAATCTGTAATTAACCCTTGCATCTGGCCCAAGCAGTTCTGCCTTCTGCCCCTTCCACTCCCCGCTCCTGGCCACTAAATACATAATGGTCTGATAAATATTTAAGCAGTGATGAGGGAGATAATGCAAGTGATCCATTAGAGCTGGCCGCCCAGGCTGGCATGGGGGGGGTGTGTGTGTGCGGGGTGGGAAACAGCGGTGCTACAGTGGGCTGAGTAAGTGCTAAGATCCTGGGCTGAGCGGCAGGCTTGCTGACCGCAGAAGGCCCTGAGCGCCGAGCCTGGCCGTGGGGCCGCAGGACATCTGAGGCCCTGGGAGCATTTTCTCCCACTTTGTCCTCCTGAGCACGGGCCCCTGCCCCGTGGGTCAGCCTCAGTGCTGAGTGGAATGGGGCCCCGCCCATATTCTGGAAGGGGGATGGCATGGGGTCTCCCCTGTCCACATTGCCGCTGTTGGGGCCTCCAGGACAGCCCCAGTTTGCACACAACACTTCCAGATTGTTCTATCTGTCTGGCATCATCACTAATCATGCCCTCTTTCACTTCCGAGTGTCCCAGTTTGGACGATAAATTATGCAGTCACCCCACCCTATGACCTTCTACTAACACCCTTCAGAATGATGGAGGGAGGCCAGAAATCATGGAGGCAATGCTCCTCATATAACAAGCACCCAACACAGCCAACTGTGTGAGCCAAAAACCCAATGCGCAGCTGCAGAAGCCCTTCACCCAGGCACCTGCATGCGCCCCCCCACCCCAACTCCCCATACTGCCTCCTGGCTTCTCCTAACTCCTTTTGCCCCTCACCTGTATCTCCCTCTCAGCTCACTGCAATCTCTCCCTTGATCCTAATGTTGGCAGACAGACCTCATTCCTTCAGGGTCTAGGGTGGGTCTGATCTGTTGTGGCATCCACCAGAGCTCCCAGCTCAGCGTTGACCATGGCTGTGGAATGAGTGAATCCATCTCGGTTGTTTGTGATCGCGTTAGGTAAACTTTGACTTCAGCAAGTATTTTTTTTTTGGTCCCCCTTTATTCGGGGTAACATTCATATACCCAAATACACAATCCACATAAAATTCTCCTTTATAAAACAAAACAAAACAAAAAAACTCTCCCTTATACACACAAATACACCTCAAAATAATCACATGAAAACCCAATATGTCGAGTGTACTCCTTCCATGCCTTCTCTCACCCCCAGAAAATAGATCAAGTTCCCCATTTTTAATGAATCCATCTCTACTAGGCGTCTCTTGTTTCCCCTCTTTGGAATAAGGAGTAGAGTGTCAAAAGTTCAAGACGGCCCCTATTATCCACTCAGTTAATTCTTCCTCTTCCCTTCCTCCCTTTCATTCATCCTGCCACTCATTTCTTCACTTACTAACTCATCAATAATCCTTTCTCGAATACTATGTGCTGGGCTAGACTGATTGCTGGGTGACCTGGGACAAGCCCTTGTGAGACCTGTTTCCTCATGACCAGAGAGAGTAGAATGTCACATGGCTGGCTTCAGACATTCCACCCAGGGCACTCCTCATAGACAGGGCTGACATAAATCCATGAGTCTGCCTCCTCCCAGCTCCCGGGGGGCAAATCTGGAGGTGAGGAGGGAAGGGGCCCTCAGGGACATCACACCCTGCAGCCTACTTGCACATTGACTTTCCCTCCAGCCCTGGCCACTGGGTCAGCGTGTGCCTAATGCCCCTGAACTCTGCTCCCCTGGGGAGCTGCCTTGGCCAGAGCCCAGCTGCCCCGGCAATCCAGGGTTATGAGCCTATGGGGTCTTGATGCCAGCTCCCTCCCTACGGCAGTGCCCTTGGTGAGGGGGTTATTTCAGTGCTGGGTGCCTATAGGCCTCACTTCTCAGAAGTGAACCCACCTGGACACGCAGATCTTCATGCCTTGCCAGTCATTCAGAAGTTTACCCATCTGCTTGTCCTGTCCTCACTGTTAGCTGAAATACCATTATTCACACCCACATACATACACACAGATACATATATATGCATGCCCAATATACATGCATAAATACATGCATATGGCTTGCAAAAATAGTTCACCAAATCAACACATTTGCACACCTATAAATTTATGTGCACACACAATTTGTATACATACATGCACATACACATACAACATACACATGAGCGTGCACACCCTAACATCATAGAAAACATGAGATAGACACCAGTCTTCCAATATCTGCAGGGCTCTCATGTGTGAAGCACTTTGTGACATGCCATGTGAGTAGGAGGTGTGAAAGTGTATGCTTGTGTGCAGACATGCACACTCTGAACTTAACAGATACATGCCACCTTTCCACTCGGTCTTTAATATCTCTCCCCTTATGTTGCTACGGGCTTTGCAGGTGACTGCTTGTAGCAATGTCTTTTTTTTTTTAAAAGACTTTTTTAAAAAGCAGTTTTAGGTTTGCAGCAAAACTGACTGGGATGTACAGAGATTTCCCATATACTCCCTTCCCCCACCCATGCATAGTCTCTGCCATTATCAACACCCCTCACCAGAGTGGGACATTTGTTGTAATGAATGAATCCACAGTGACACATCGTTATCACCGAAGTCCATAGCTCACATTAGGGCTCACTCTTGGTGGTTTACATTCTATGGGTTTGGATATGTATAATGACATGTATCCACCATTAGAGTATCATACAGACTAGTTTCATTGCCCTAAACATTTTCTGTGCTCCGTCTATTGCCCCCTCCCTGCCAACCCTTGGCAACCACTGATCTTTTGACTGTCATCATAATTTTGCCTTTTCCAACGTGTCATGTAGTTGGAATCATACAATATGTAGCCTTTTCAAATTGGCTTCTTTCACTTAGTCGTATGCATTTAAGGATCCTCATGTCTTTTTATGGCTTGAAAGCTCATTTCTTTTTAGTATCAAATAATATTTCATTTGTCTGAGGTACCACAGTTTGTTTATCCATTCAACTCCTGAAGGACGTTTGGTTGCTTCCAAGTTTTGATAATTAGGAATAAGTTGCTATAAATGTCCACGTGAAGGTTTTTGTGTGGATGTTAAGTTTTCAGTTTTTTAGGTCAATACCAAGGAGTACTATTGCAGGATTATATGGTAAGAGTATGTTTTGTTTTGCAAGAAACCACCAAACTGTCTTCCAAAGCACTCTATCATTTTGGGTTCCCACCAGCAATGAATGAGAGTTCCTGTTGCTCCACATCCTTGTCAGCATTTGGTGTTGTCAGTGTTCTGGAGTTTGACCATTCTAATCAGTATGTGCTGGTATCTTATTGTTGCTTTAAGCTGCATTTCTCTGATGACATATGATGTGGAGCATCTTTTCATATGCTTTTTTTGACATTTGTATATCTTCTATGGTGAGGTGTTTGTTAAGGTCTTTGGCTCATTAAAAAAAAATCAGTTCCTTTTTTATTGTTGGATTTTAAGAGCTGTTTGTACATTTTGGATAACTGTCCTTTATCAGATGTGCCTTTTGCAAGTATTTTCTCCCATTCTGGCTGGTCTTCTCATTCTCATTCTTGACACTGTCTTTCATGGAGCAGAAGTTTTTAATTTTAATGCTCTCCAGCTCATCAATTGTTTCTTTCATGGATTGTGTCTTTAGTGTTGTATCTAAAAAGTCATCGTTGGGGCACCTGGGTGGCTCAGTCGGTTAAGCCTCCGACTTCGGCTCAGGGCATGATCTCAGGGTCCTGGGATCAGCCCCATGTTGGGCTCCCCACTCAATGGGGAGTCTGCTTCTCCCTCTCCCTCTGCCCCTCCCCCCACTCATGCTCCCCCCCCCTCTCAAATATATAAATAAAATCTTTAAAAAAAAGTCACTGCCACACCCAAGGTCCTTTAGGACTTTTCCTATGTTATCTTTTAGGAGCTTTATACCTTTTTAGTTTTGTGTTTTACATTTAGGTCCATGATCTGTTTTGAGTTAGTTTTTATGAAAGGTGTAAGGTCTGTGTCTAGATTCATTTTCCTTGCATATAGATGTCCAGGTGTTCCACTACCATTTGTTGAAAAGGGTCTTTGCTCCGTTGTATTATTTTTTCTCCTTTGTCAATAGAAGAAATTATTATTGCTGTTTTGTTATTGTTATTATTATTATTATTGGTAGCCTGGCTATAGGCATGTTGATTTTATTGATCTTTTCAAAAGCCAATTTTTGGTTGATTTTCTCTATTGATTTCCTATTTTAAATTTCATTGATTTCTGCTCTAATTCTTATTATTTGTTTTCTTCTGCTTACTTTGGATCTAATTTGCTCTTCTTTTTCTAGTTTCCTAAGGTGGAAACTTAGATTATTGATCTTAGAGACTTCTTCTTTTCTAATATGTATATTCAATGCTATACATTTCCCTCTAAGCACTACTTTGGCTACATCCCACAAATTTTGATAAGCTATATTTTCATTTTTTTTATTTAGTTCAAAATATTTTCTAATTTCTCTTGATATTTCTTCTTTGGTCCATGTGTTATCTAGAAGTGTGTTGTTTCAGGATTTTTCACTTATCTTTCTTTTGTTGATTTCTAACATAATTCCATTGTAAGTCTGATATCACACATTATCTGACTTCTATTCTTTTAAATTTGTTAAGGTGTGCTTTATGGCCCGTAATGTGGTCTAGTTTGGTGAAAGTCCATGTGAGCTTGGAAGAATATGTATTCTGTTTTTGTTGGATAAAGTAGTCTATAAATGTCAATTATATCTAGCTGATTGATGGTGTTGTTGAATTCAACTATATCCTTACTGATTTTCTTCCTTTTGGATCTATTTCTGATAGAGGGGTGTTGAAGTCTTCAACTATGGTAGTGTATTCACCTGTTTTCTTTCAGTTTTTGCCTTATGTAGCTTGACACTCTGTTGTTGGGCACATTCATGTTCAAGTTTGTTACATCTTCTTGGAGAATTGGCCATTTTATGCCTTATGTATCCCTGATAACTACCTTTGCTTTGAAGTTTGCTCTGTCTGAAAGTAAGACAGCTACTCCTTTTTAAAAATTTTTTTAATTTTTATTTTTTAAAGATTTTATGTATTTATTTGACAGAGAGAGAGACAGCGAGAGAGGGAACACAAGCAGGGGGAATGGGAGAGGGAGAAGCAGGCTTCCCGCCGAGCAGGGAGCCCGATGCAGGGCTCGATCCCAGGACCCTGGGATCATGACCTGAGCCGAAGGCAGACACTTAACGACTGAGCCACCCAGGCACCCCTACTCCTTTCTTTTGATTAGTGCTAGCATGGTGTATTTTTTCCATCCATTTACTTTTAGTCTATATGTGTCTTAATATTTAAAATGGATTTCTCGTGAGAAACATATAGTTGGGTTATATTTTTTGATCCACTCTAACAATGTCTGTCTTCTAATTGGTGCATTTAGACCACTGATTATTCAAAGTGATTTTGATGGAGTTGGATTAATACCTATCATATTTGTTACTGTTTTCTATTTGTTGCTCTTTGTTCTTATTTTTGTCTTCCATTCTTTCTATGCCTTTTGTGGTTTTACTTGAGCATTTTATGTGATTCTATTTTCTTTCTTTCCTTAGCATATCAGTTATACTTCATTTTTTACTTCTTTTTTAGTGGTTGCCCTAGAGTTTTCAATATACGTTTACAGCAAACACAAGGCCACTTTCAAATAACACTATAGCACTTCATGGGTCATGTGAGTACCTTAAAATGGCAGAATAATCCTAATCCTTCCTTCCCATCCCTTGTATCATTGCTGTCATTCATTTCACTTTAGATAAGCACACATAAATACACACACATAAGATATATACATAAGCATATGTAATTGAATACATTATCGCTATTATTATTTTGAACAAACTGTTACCTGTTAACTAAGAATAAGAAAATAATTTTTTATTCTACCTTTACTTATTTTTTCTCCAATGCTCTTCCTCCCTTATGTAAATCCAAGTTCCTGAACTATAATATTTTCCTTCTCTCTAAAGAGTTTTTAACATTTCTTGCAAGATAGATCTTCTGGAAACAAATTCCCTAAATTTTTATTTGTCTGAGCAAGTCTTTATTTCTTTTTTACTTTTGAAGGATAATTTTGTAGGGTACAGAATTCTGGGTTGGTGGTTTGTTTCTCTCAACACTTTAAACATTCCACCCCACTCTCTTCTTGTTTGTAGGGTTTCTGGGGAGAAGGTGGGTATAATTCTTACCTTTGTTCCTTTGTAGGTAAGGTGTTCTTTCCCTCTGCCTTCCTTGAGGACTTTTGGTTTACCTTTCATTTTCTGTAGTTTGAAAATAATACGTCTAGGTGTAATTTTTGTTTTTGTTTTTGACATTTCTCCTGCTTGGTGTTCCTTGAGATTCCTGGATTTATGGTTTGGTGTCTGACATTAAATTGGGAAAATTCTCAGTCATTATTATTTCAAGTACTTCTTCTTTTCCTTTCTCTCTTTCTCCCCTTCTTGGTGTTCTCATTTTGTGTATGTTACATGTTTTGTAGGTGTCCCACAGTCCTCGGGTATTTTCTCTGGCTCCATCAGTCTCTGTTCTCCTTGCTTATCAGTTTTGGAGATGTCTGTTGCTATATCCTCAACCTCAAGAGATTCCCTCCTCAGTCATATCCAGTCTACTAATAAGTACATCGAAGGCATTCTTCATTTCTGCTATGATGTTTGTTATCTCTAGCATTTCTTTTTGGTTCTTTCTTTGGATTTCCACTTCTCTGCTTATATCCCCCATCTGTTCTTGCATGCTGTCTACTTTATCCATTAGAGTCCTTAGCATATTAATCATAGTTGTTTTAAATTCTTGGTCTGATAATTTCAACATCCTTGTCATGTCTGGCTCTGACAGTTTCTCTGTCTCTTCAAATTTTTTTTTTTTTCTGCCTTTTGGTATACCTTGCAATTTTTCTTGATAGCCAGACATGATGTACCAGGTAAAAGGAACTGTTGTAAATAGGCCTTTAGTAATAGTGTGGTGAGGTTGGGGGTGGGGGTAGGGGAGAAAAAGCATTCTATAGTCCTATGATTAGGTCCCAGTCTTTTAGTGACCCTATGCCTATGGACTGTTAGCTTCACAAAAATTTCTCAGGTTCTTTCCCCCCACCTTCCCACCCCTTTTAGGTGGAAAGGGATGGCTAGAGCTGCCTGGAGTCAGGTATTTCCATTTTCCCCCACGGTAGGCTAGAGTTGGCTGGAGCTGGGTATTTCCCTTCCCCCAGGCCAGTCAGGCTTTGATAATACCCCAGCAGGTTAGGTTCTGGTTAAGTAGTCCCCCTGATAGCTGGCCTTGTTAAGAACAGAGTGCTCTGGCTTATTTCAAAATGGTTCTCCCCCCCCCCCCCCCCCCCCTGCTGGAAGCACCAGGGGATATTTACTGTGAGAACCTGGCCAAGCTCCTGGAGGTCAGTCTCACAGAACTGTGGGGACCCCTGTATGAGTGGATCTACCTGGAGTTTTTAGCTCTCAGACTTGCCCACGTTGAACCTCCAGCAATTCAGCAATTCCAGTTCAGGTTTCCCTACTCCAGCGCTGGTTCTCAGGGTGGTTTCCATTTGTGACTCCATGTCTTTTCCTCTCTGTCTCTCCACTCTCAGGGGCAGTGGTTTGTCCTGTGTCCTCCCTGTTCTTCGAGATCCAAGAAGAATTGCTGATTTGCCCATCTCTAGGTTTTTACTTGTTAGGATGGAGTGGTGACTTCTAAGCTCCTTATATGCAGAACCAGAAACTAGAACTCCAGCACTTTAATTTTGTTCTGTATATTCAGGGATGAGGCCCACTGAATTCTGCATAGGCTTTTCTGCCAAAATAAAACCTCAGTTTGAGTCCAGGGACCTGTTGTCAAAGACAGCAGCATTGCAGAACTGTGTGCTCGTGGTACCTGCCGTGGTCCTTGGCATGACCCAAGGGTGGGGCTTTGCTGACAGGGAGGATTTGTGTGAAGAGGCAGTTCCTGTCCCCAGGAAGAACGTACATTCATAAGAACGGCACCAGGATAGTGTGTCATTGGGTCTGGAGTCAGACTGATTCACATTCCAAGCAGGCATGTTTGGCATGTTCTTAGAACCTCTCTAAGCCCAGTTTCTTCTTCTGTGAAATGAGGTCAAGGATGGACCATTCTCACAGGGTTGTTGTGAGGCTTGAAAGAGGATAAATTAAATGTTAGCAGAGGGCCCTTTTCATAGTAAGTGCCCAGGATCTGGTGGCTCTTATTACTAGATGAAGTATACATACAAAAGTACTCTGTCTGCTCAGAAGGTGGAAGGGAGCAAGCTAACTCCCTACAAGGCTGGGAAGAGCCAGCAGATTCTAGAATTGCTTGAACTTAATCTTTGCCCCTTTCCCTTTGCCTGCCTTGCCTGTGTTATGCACGGGCCATTGGTTTCTGAAGGGACCACCCCTTTGGCCTAGTTAAAAGGTCCTTGCTGTGGCACTACCTCATAAGTCTTAGGGATCCTTCCTTGGGCCCGGAGGCCTCAGTGGAGAGGGATGTCATGGCTGGAGACCATTTGACTTCTAGAACTTTCTCTAGGTCTTCTCCACACAGGTGTGGTGGCCATATACAGTAGGGCAGGTGTCCAGGCCTTTTCCCCATTATTTGTTTTCCTGGAGACTATAACTTGTCTCAGCTTCTGCCTCCCTGTGAGATGGTGGTATACGTCACCAAGGGTAGATTTACATAGCTTTGGATGAGTGATAGGTGTTGGTAAAATCCGGGGGAAACATCTAAGACCTTGACTAGAAACACCATACCTGTTACAAAACATGCTGACCAGCCAACCAACCAACCAAAGAGCAAAATGGAAATGTAGTAACATAGCTAGATCTGACATAACCAGGTACCTCCAGGTGGGTCACCGAGGGTGGGATCCACGGCCATCCTGGGGAGGGGATGTTTGGGTTTCTAAGCCAATCACACCATGGGAACCTCTCAGCATTCCCTGGCATTGCCACTTAGGGCAAAATGAACATTGGTGACAGCCTTGGAGGACACACAAGGCACAAGGGACCACACTGAAAGAATTGGAGGGGGAGGGAGAGGAGCAATCTCCTCCCCCACCCATGACCTATCTTGGTAAGGGGAAGTGACAGGGCAGAGAACCAGAGCATGTGCTCATGGGCTTCCGGTGGGTGTTGCCGTGTCCCCAAAATACGTTATGTTGAAACTCTAATGTTCAGCATGATGGTATTTGGAGGTGGGCCTTTGGGAGGTAGTTAGGGTTAGATGAGGTCATGAGGGTAGAGCCCCCATGATGAGATTAGTACCCTTATAATGAGATAAAGGGACCAGAGCATTTTCTCTTCGACATGTGAGGGCACAGAAAGAAGGTAGCCCCCTGCAAAACAGAGTGGGTTCTCCCCAGAGCCCGACCATGCCGGCACCCTGACCTTGAACTTCCAGCCTTCAGAAATATGAGAAATAAATTTCTGTTGTTTAAGTACCCCCAGTCTATGATATCCTGTTACAGCAGCCCGAATTGACCTGTCAACCATGTTTAGCACTAGCTGCCCCTTCCTCCTCTGACTTCCAGCTCCTCTGCCAGGAGCCTTGCTTTTTCAGCAACTAAGGGTCCCACAGTGTTTGCTGAAAGCATCGTCATCATCTGGGGAGGCACTCCTAAAGCTCCCAAGAGCACCTGTGACAGAATCTGGTGCGGAGTCCTGGTCCCAGCAGTCTTTCCTCTGCAGGGTGGCCGGGCCTGGAACTGCCCAGGGTCATACGGAATAGAAGGAGCCTTCACTTCCTGGCCAGGATTTGTGTCCAGAATACACTGTGATATATATTCTAATAGGTTGAGCCCTTGACTCTGTGCAGATTCCTATCCTTCCCTATTGGTATGTGGGGGGTCCATGTGAGGCTACACCTCCCCCTCTGCCCCCCTAAATTAGAGTTCTTTCTTCCACACAATTTCACTTGTGAGATCCCCTAAAGTCTGCAATTGCTTGTTAAACAAGGTGACTGTTGAGTTGGGTTCAGTCTGGAAACCTAGTTTGGACTCGGGAATTAGGATAATTAGGTGTAGCCCTATAACCTCCAGCTCCTCTCCTCCCGGGCCCGCCCTGCTCTGTCCTCCTGGTGCCTGAGGCTTAGCATGCTGGAGCAAAGCTAGTCTCACCCTTACTCCCCGCCCCAACCAAAGTCTCCATCTGGATTTCCCAGCTATTTTAAGCTGGCTAGGTTCTTGGTATCTCTGACAAGAAGGAAGACAGCTGGGGAAAGTGCCCTTCCCACCTCCCTTTGTACCTCTCAGGTGCTCTGTTCCTCTTCTTGACCTTCTGCTGCTCAGACCAGCTGGAGTGAGCACCCACCTGGCCACTTCCAGACTGATCATCACCAGACGCTGCCCTGTGCTCTGAGCCATCCCTGTAGCAACACTGATTCACATGAGTTACGTTTCACTTCCGCAGAGACCTTCTGGCTGGACAGTTCCCTGAAAGAATCCGACATCTAAGTCCTGTTAGGCTGTCAGATTTTATGAGGCCGTAATATGCTATTTCTCCCTGAGGTTAATTGCATGTTAATCGGGCACAATTTACCAAAATGGTAGACTTCCCAAGGAACAGAATTGTGGGTATCAAGAAGAAGTACATCAGGAGTCCCTAGAATCTCCGCTGACTTTTGCCCTTGACAAGCTCTAGTTAGGGTTCCCTTCATGGTGCTTCATGGTGTCAGAGAAAGATCCACCTGCAGCTGAAGGGGATCCATTTCTTGTAACCGCAATTGAAGGGTGCGAGAGCGGACGTGAGCACAAGGCCACTTCGTGAGGTCAGGAATTGGAGAAAGTTTTCTTATATGTCTGCATGTCGCACCTGGATCAATAAACAGGTTTTTTTTAATTGTTATTCATTTTACAACTCAATAAAGCTTAATTATGAGGAAGCAGAAAGCAGGCAGAAGCCATGCTCACATAATATTGTATTCCTCGCAGCAATTCCTGCGGGGCCCTCACACTCCTACTGCAATGTAGAACAAACTAAATTACGGGGACTATTCAAAATTCATTTAAAAACATCATTGAGGAGCATCATAATAAAAACACAATGAAAAAGACAAGCTTGGGTTGTTAATTTGTAGTGCCGTCATGTTCATGGGGGTCTGCGTGCGTGTGTACGTGTGGGGGTGCGTGCACATGTGGCCTAATTAGCTTGGCTGGGAGCAGCCAGGGACTCAGGGCTAGATGATCAGAGGCCACGGATTGGACAGGCACAAGGGGGACATGCAGAGTGTTGGGGACTGCTGGAAGTTACTTGCTGCCCTGTCTCCTGTTTTGGACAAAAGTCAGCGAGGTGATGTTGGGACTTGGAGCCCAGAGCAGTGGACGGGGTGTCCGGGATGTTGACAAGGGGCTGGGGGGACATCCCAGGGGCTGGGCTGGTGGGGAGGGTGTTCGGGGAATGCTGACTCTGCCTCTCACTCACCTGGTCTAGCAGGGGAGCCTGCTCACCCCACATGCAGACAAAGAGCCCCATGCTCTGATTAGCTCTAGGCCCACTAAGGAGCATCTAGGGAGGTGCTGGTGGCTCAGAAGCATTTAATTGTATATCAACCGCCAACTTACCAGGGGAGCCCTGTGCCTGTCACTCAGAACTTCTGCTTGGCCTGTGAAGGGCTTGGGCCCTTTGTTGGGAGCCTATCCAGCCTGGGTTCTAGATCGAGAGCCTCTGACCCCCGGGCCATAGCACCTGGTGTTTACCTGGACTCACCCGGACCGCCTCTGTGGCGCTCTTTGTTTCGGCTTCTAGGGTCACCACCTCAGCTTTCTTCTCCGCAACCTCCAGCTCCCTTCCTCTGGGGCCCACCCTGCCCTACCCTGCCTTGACCTCTTGGTGCCCAAGCCTTAGCATGTTGGAGCAAAGCTAGTCTCACCCCTACACCCCGCCCCAACCCCATTTTGCCACTTTTCCCATTGGGACCTTGAGCCCAATTGCTTTGGGCCTCAGTTTACTCATCTGGAAAACAGGCGTCATTATGTATGCCTTCCCTCCCTCCAGGAGTGTTTTCCGAATTAATTAATTCTCTTAATTAATTAATTAAGTGAAGCACTTTGAGATACTTAGACAAAAGGTGCATGAGAAGCGCAAATTATTATTTATTCTTAATGAACCCTTCTTTGGAGATAATTTACTCCCGATTCTGAAGGGAAGCGCAGTGGACCCCGGGGGAGGGGAAAATGACAAGGTTGGTTTTTTTGTTGGTTTGGGGGAAGTAGAAGGAGAGGGAGATTATTATCTGTAGTGATTCTCTCCGTAGGCTAGTAGTGAGGGAATTAGGCAGGCATTCTTCCCACGGCTCTGTCAGCTCTGTCGAGCTGCCTCGGCCAGGGTTCTCGGCCAGGATTGTTAACCCGTGGAAGGGCAAAGGCGGACAGCTCCAAAGACGGAAGGTTTTTAGATCGAATCATGATCTGGTTTTAAGACTGGGAAGTCAGAAGTATGAGAGAGAGAGGGAGGGAGAGAGAGGAGAGAAGGAACAGGAAAGAAGGGAAGAAGATCGAGGGAGGGAGAGGGGAGGTTTGAGTGTATCATTACCTGTTGTAAGTGCTCAAGGGCAGAGGAGACAGGTGGAGAGGCTGTGTGGTGGGGTGGCCGGCTGCTCCAGGGGTTTCTTGGCCAGAGTCTTGCCCCCTGTGTGCCCTCTAGGATTCCTTCCAGCACTGACAGTATCTGGACTTCCGGCAGGCTGTCCTCTCTTCCTTCTTTTTTTTTTTTCTTAGGCTCAGGCATTGGCAAAACTGTGGAGTTTGCAAATTTCACGGACTGGACTCTTGCCTCCCCATTGTGCACTAACCCTCCCCCCTGCCCCCCATCTGAGACCACCTTGTTCCCAACCAGGCACATGGCCCCCAGGTTCTTTCCCGACTACCTTCGATCCTGCCTCTCTGAAGTGCGGGTTGGGGCTGTGGGGGGCAGTGGGAGAGGACTCATCCATGGAGGGCTGATGACCCAGGGCCGGAGGTGGGGAAGGTGAAGGAGGGAGGCATGGAAGGAGCTTTAATTACTTCCTCTCCATGCTTTTGTATAGTTTGACATTTTTTCCAGTGAAGATGCATGATTTTTATTATCACCGGCTCCTGTCTCCAGCAGACGAACAAACAGCCTAAAGAGGACATTTAAGGCACTGGCCAGAGGAGGGTGGTCATTCTTCTCCTTGACAGTCCTGACGCTCCCAACATCATCACCTGCCCGCTGTGGGAGGTGCTCTGGGGCTCACCTGCGAGGAGTGGAGGTTGGTCAACAGGGCCAAAGAGAGGGGATGTGAGTGGCGAGGCAAATAGGTGAGAGCAAGCTTGTGCCTCCTGAAGCCCGGTAGACAGTGGATTTTTGCATGACATTGAAAGCTTTCCTGTCAGACAAAGGGGGCTGGGGCATGCTGTGAACTCTCCAAGGTCATGGAGGGTATGCTCTGTTAGAAGTGAGCTCATGTGCTCTGCGCTGGTGTCTGGTTCAACTGGAGGATGAGAGCTGAGAGGTGGGGTGCACCGGGGCCATTGGGGGTGGTCTCTGGAGGCATAGAGCTCACATTTGAATCACTGCTTTGCCCCTTGCTTGCTGGTAACCTTGGGCAGGTTCTCAGTTTTGTCGTCTGTAAAATGAGTTAACAATAGCATCTGCCACGCAGGGATGTTGTGAGCATAAGGGAGTTAAATGGTATGGCGCTTGACCGTTGTCTGGCCTCCACCGTCATGACTGCTGTTACCACAGCTTGGTGTCCGGGCATGCAGCGGGCCCCCTGCTGGCCTCAGCTGGGTAGGAAACACGAGCTTAGGCACACAGGTGAATGCTTGGGGTGAGAGGAAAGGCCCACCCGGGCTACCAGCATGGGGCACTGAGGAGGAACCTGCTGGGGATGGAGCCCTTCCAAGGGTCCAGGTCTGTGGAAGGAGTGATTCCCCACGATGCCTCACTTTCAGGCTGTGCCCCGCCAGGCTCTGGGGACCCCAGACTGATTGCTGGAGGGGCCCACAGTTGCAGGGAAATACAAAATGAGTGCAAACTACAAGAGCTGGGAACCAAGCTCTCTGTAAGACACAGTCCCGCTGCTTCAGGGCTGGTGAAAGTGAGCTCAGGGCAAGGAAGGGGTCTCAGGAAATGCACAGAGGCCTGGGCCTGGGGCAGATGGACCAGCCTCCAGTGGTGGCTCGAGAAGCTTGTGGGACTCCTTGGCAAACATTTGAGCTGACGGCAGTTCCCAGAGGAGAGGGCAGGATCAATGCCAGAAAAATGGTGAGTTTGTTATTATAAAAGGGAAAACAAAAGCCGTAAAATGCTCTTTAGGATGCTTCCTGCCGTCTAAGAAGAGTGAGCCCTGTTTCAGGAAAGGCCTGCGTCCGCTCCAGTGTTTTTCAAACTCTTGGTGTTGAAGGATCAGGCTATCTTTTTCTTTCATTTTCAATGTGTCTTGGATGGATACTTTTGTAAAATACAGTAAAAATGAATTACTAGGAAAACGAAATAACAGGCAGAGGTACAACATACAAGTCCCATTTTTTTTGTTACTAAAGTCAACAGACATAAAATTACTCTGTCAAATTGGTGCTAAGATTCTAAATGCTTACTCTCAATTTCTGGACTTCACTCTTTGCGGACTGGTATCAGAAGTTTGGGCTTGGCTTGGGTCCAGGACTACACTCAGTCTCACCCGGACACTGACCTCATGGAGAAGCTTGGCACTTGGGGGCAGCAGGTGCAGGGAGGTATGCTTCTGGATCCAGCAAGTGTGAAAATGGTGTATCAGCTACCTCAGCCTGCTGTAACAAAGTACCGCATTCCAAGTGGCTTGTAACAACAGAAATTTATTCTCTCACAGTTCTGAAGGCTAGAAGTTCAATGTCGAGATGTCTGCAGGGCTGTGCTCCCTCTAAAGGCTCTAGAGAAGGATGCTTCCTCGCCTCTTCCAGCTGCTGGTTGCTCCTGGCAATCCCTGGCATCCCTTGGCTTGTGGATGCATCATTCCCATCACTGACCCAGTCTCCATGTGGCCTCTCCCCGTGTCTCCAAATCTTTCTCTCCTCTAAGGACACCAGTCATTGGATTTAGGGCCCACCCAGCTCCAGCAGGACCCCACCTTAACTTGATTACATCCATAAAGACACTATCTCCAAATCAGGTTACATTCTGAGCTCCTGGATAGGCATGAATTTAAAGAGGTGGAGATATTATTCACTATTCAACCCTGCACAGAGAGCATACAGAGACCCAGACACTGGAGGCAGACAGGACCAGGAGGGCGTGGCAAAAATTCAGAGGTCACCATTGGACTTTGGACCTGGGAAAGTCTGGGTCAATTATTTCTGGATCGCTACAGGGCAAGGGAGTCCCGGAAGACACCTGGATACTTACTCTAATTATAACCATATTTATACTCCTGGGCCGTGGTGGCCGAAGGAAGTTCTGCTTCGAGGGGCAGGAAGGGAATTCCAACAGTACTTGGGACTTTCTCTCCCCCAAGTTCTGAGGATGTAGAGGAGGGTGAACAGCCAGAGCCTGAAGCAAAACCAACCAATCTCCATACCCTGAGTGTCTGGGAGATCCTTGGACAGAGCTCTGCAGGGAAAGGCAAGGCCTTGCACACACCAGAGTGAGTGCCTCTTGCACACTTCTGGGTGCGTGAGAGGCTGCATGGTCCAGTGGTTAGAGCACAGGCATTGGCATCAAGCTGCTGGGCTGGAAGTCTGGCTCTACCATGAGAAGCTTTGTAACCTTGGGCAAGTTACTGTTTTTCCAGTGCCTCATTTTTCTCATCTGTAGAATGGGGCTGATAGTAGCTCCCATTTCTATGTTGTTGTGAATGATGGATGTGATAGTCTATATAAAGAGCTTGGCACGGTACCTAGCATGTGGTAGCCACTCAAATGCTATTATCAATATAATGATTTTTTTCTAAGGAAGTCCTTTTTTTTAAGATTTTATTTATTTATCTGACAGAGAGAGAGACAGCGAGAGAGGGAACACAAGCAGGGGGAGTGGGAGAGGGAGAAGCAGGCTTCCCGCTGAGCAGGGAGCCCGATGTGGGGCTCGACCCCGGGACCTGAGCCAAAGGCAGAAGCTTAATGGCTGAGCCACCCAGGCGCCCCCAATATAATGATTTTTAAAGATTTTATTTATTGACTGATCTGAGAGAGGGTGAGTAGGGGGAGGGGCAGAGGGAGAGGGAGAGAGAGAGGCTCAAGCAAACTCTGCGCAGAGTGCGGAGGCCGACTCAGGGCTCTATCTCACAACCCAGAGATCATGACCTGAGCTGAAATCAAGAGTCAGACACTTAACTGACTGAGCCACCCAGGCACCCCTATAATGATTTTAAATGGACCAGGGAAGTGACTGCTATCCTGAACTTCGCCTAGTAGGAAAAATAGACTTTGTATTTATAAACACCTTCTATGTGCCAAGTATTGTTTTGGATGAGCTGTATGTTTATATAATATCAATAGACATTTTTGAGAGGTTAACTTCTAATTAACTTATTAAATCAATGTATCAGGTTTTATTGACCACCTACTATGTGCAAGAGGCAGTGAGGACTCCAAATACATTTAGGGAAAGGCCACTGCACTTTGGACAAAAAAGTAAGTCAAGGTTGGTTCTTAATGGGGTGTCAGCCTTTAAGGAAGGATTTTAGGCAATTTTGTCTTAAGACAGAATATTTGATTAATTGACCTCTTAGGACCTTCTGGTTCTTGGTTCTGCAGGATGATGTGATAGAAGATGGTGAATTATTTTCACCAATGTGAAGCTTCATTATTAGTGCTTGTCTTTGTTTATTTTACTAAGACAGTATTACTAATTTGAACTCTTAAGCAGTTTCTCTGTTCTGTTCAGAAAAAGTCTTTTCGGTTCATTTGGAAAATATCTTGTTTTATTTCATTCCCATGATGATTCATAACAAAATAAAAAAAAAACGAGTTATAAGCAAACTGGATTACTAATATGTAACCCGTAGCCTTGCTTAATTTGGCTTGCTATTCAAGTTTTAATAGAAAATATCATTTGATTGCAATTTAGAAATAAAATTTGATTTCCATATTATAACTAATATGAATAATAAGCCCAAAAATGTCTAATATACTTTGGCATTTCTATTAACACAATGAATATGTTTCGGATGTTTCCAGCATACTAATTCAAAGTTTCATTGTCTCCTTATACCTTTCTTGAGCACTCACTGACCTCACCCAGGCAGGCTTTACTAGCAATTAGTTTTCAGCTGAATTAGCCCTTTGGAGTGCCACGATAATGAAAGTGTTATGCTTCTTTAAATGAAGTTGGCTGCTGGTGCCAACCCGAATTGCGCTCATAAGAGGGCCCCCTTTCTCACTGTCTAGTGTGGGGTTATGGGTAACTCTGCCATCTCAGCTCCAGGCTGGGACCTGGAGCTCATTTGCTCATCATACTTGCCATTTCCAGATCTCCGGGCTTGTTCTGTCTTACCAAAAGGAAAGAGGCTGTGTGCTTTCCTTCCCTCATAAACAAACAACTGCTATTCATTCATTCATTCATTCATTCATTCATTCATTCATTCATTCAATATGAATCAATAGCCTACTCTATACTAGCACTGTGTTAGAAGCTGGAATTACCATGGCGGTTAAAAACTTTTACAGTCCTTACTATTGTTACAGAATTGAATAATCATGATCAAGCATGCATAAATATGTGCTATGGAAAAGAGAAATATGAATCCAAGCAAGCAATAAGAAAGGAAGCTGTTGTAGTTGGATTTCAAGGAAGGTTTCCTGAAAGAAACTGAAATCTGAAAAATAAGGAGGAGTTATAAAGGAAAACATGAGTTGGAGAGTATATCAGGCATGTGCAAGGGCCCTGTGTGTGCAAGAAGTTCAGAGTGAATGAGTTTTTTAAAAAGAATTTATTTATTCATTTAGAGAGAGAGAGAGAGAGGGAGAGAGAATCTCAAGCAGACTCCCCACTGAGCATGGAGCTGGACCCGGGGCTCCATCTCATGACCCTGAGATCATGACCTGAGCTGAAATCAAGAGTCGGACACCCAACTGACTGAGCCTCCCAGGTGCCCCCAGAGTGAATGGGGTTTGGGGAGAATGGGGAGGAGGGATGTGTCCCTTGAGGAGGCTGGGGGGAGCAGGACTATGCAGAGCCTTGAGGGCAATGGAAGGATGCTGCTCTCTATCCTAAGAACAAGGGGAAGGTTCAGGAGGGTGTGAAGCTACATGGCCAGATGTGCATTTTGTGGCTTGAGATGATCCAGAAATGATCCTACTCTGAAATCTTGTCTGGCAATAGCCCATTTTCTGACCATGATCTCTGTCCAGCACTCTCTTAGTCCCTTGGAATCTTCTACATCTTCACCACCCTAGTCTGAGAACATGTTCAGGTCATTCTCATCTAAGGACCAACCAAATGAACCCATGCCCTCCCTCAAGCACTCCCTCTCCGGGGCCATCCTGCCTCACTCTTGCCCTGACAGCCAGGCATTTTCAAGTGTTTGCTACCCTGCTCTTCATCCCCGCCTCCTGCATTCCTTTCTTATTGCCATCTGGCTCATAGCCCATCTGATTCTGCCCGCAGGATGTACTGCAAGTGTATCAAGCCCCGCTTGTCCACACAGAACTCTTATATCTCCTGAAACCTGTCTGACAATTGCCAATCTCAGTGACATATGCCACTACCCAGCCAGGAACCCACACCAGGACCATATTTACCCATCTCTACCTTCCTGCCCAGCTCCCATTGCAAAGCATTTGGAAAGATCTGCAGCTTCTGTGTCTCTGCTGTCGTTACCTTAGTTCAGCCTCTTGCAAATGCTTACCTGGATCATGAAAATAGTTGTCAAACTGATTTCCTTGTCTCCTGACTATCCTTGGAAATGGTGCATATTTCCCCAGCTGCCGAAGTAATCTTTTAAAAAATGACCTGATTTCTCTATGCTTCTTAAAAGCCTTCAGTTGCTGACTGAACAGAGCTTTCAACCTGAGGTTCAAATCTCTGAGCTTCATGCATACAAGTCCTTTATAATCTGCCCCTTGCCTAACTACTTAATCTCCTCTCTTTTCTTTCCCATTCCCCTTTCTGCAGCCAAATTGGAACTTTTCAAGTTTCTTGAACACATCACGCTCTTTCAGGCCTCTGTATCTTTGCACTAACTGTTATTAATTGATTAGTTATACTGATTAATTGGTGCTGCCTGGTATCCCATCCATCCATCCATCCATCCATTGCATTGGCTAGCTAATACCTATCAGCCATCCAAACTTGGTTGACACGCAACCTCTTCTGAGAAGCCTTCCCTTGACCTCTTCCTCTGGTTCCCGGTGCTCTCTATTTATATTTTTTCAAAGTATTTATTACTCTGACTTAGAAGAGTTTATTTATCTACAACCTCAAGTGCCTTGAGATCAGGGACCATCTTATATGACTTCGTCTTCTCAATGCTTAGCGCGATATCTAGCATGTGGTAGATGCCCCATAATATTTCAAACGTGAATTAAGCCCCTGTTCCCATCCACCCCACCTCAAAAAGAAGCCCCACTGACCACAAGGGGGAGTGGGCTGCAGAGGGTGTGTGGATGGCTCTCTGTGTAGAGCTCGTGGCTCTGCAGCTTCTGTAGACAGCAGTTATAATGGCAGCTTTGTCTTAGTTTCTCATTTTGACTGAGCCCCCTCAGGTCTCCTTAGGTGGGTATTTCCACCATCTCCCCCTGCCTTTGGCCTATTTCATCCCCTCGTGGTCCCAGCCAGGCCGCCCCCTCCGTCCACATGTACTCCCTACATTCGCCCAACGCCTGGGAGCTTGTCTTCTCAGAGCCCCGCTCTCCTACTTTAGTTTTTAATCTTTCTTCATAAATTAATCTCTCCTGCTACCTAATCATGCCTGGTGCCCTTCCCTGAACCCTCACCACGTTGCCTCCCTCTGCCGGGTAATGAGATGCCCACACCGGCTGCAGCCTCCTGAGCCTCATCTCAGCACCGGAGACCATTTCCTCTTGGCTTTGTGTCCTGGGCCCTGCACACGCACACCCAAGTCATCTTGCCTTTTTTATTTATCTCTCTGCCACTTCCCACTGCAAACTCAGGTAATTTGTACTGGGCTCTGGGCCTGCGCCTCTCTCGGTGGGCCATCACTTTTGAGGTCCCCCCCACTTATTGAATCCATCTCTGTCTTCATGATTATTTTTTCCTTCTGTGTTAATGCTTATGCCTTTCCGAGGCGAATCTCATCTGGGGGCACCTTATCCAAACAGCTCGCTTCTCCGGGTCACAGATAATTTTACTCGCCCCTTCCCAGGTGGGGCCATCTGTCAGTTTCATAAGACACTTTCCTCTAAGTGCTAAGAAAAAGTGGGTCTCTCCTGACCACACTCACTTTTCCTAGAAAATATCATCATACTTTCTTTTTTTTTTTTTTTTTTGGCCTCAACTATCAGAGAACCTAAAGCTAAGTTTTGTGTATGGTGGCAGTAACCGTCTTTTCACTGGGGCTCTGGGAGATTATCTTTTCCCCTTATTAGGTGGCACGCGTGAATTATTACTATAAAGGGATATATAGATGGATTTTATGCTGTAAGTTTACTTCAGACGTTTTGGACAGTTCATATACCTTCTTTTCTTTCCTGTCTTTTTATTGCTAGCTTCTGCCCCCCCCAGCCTTGTGAGCATTACTGGGAACTGGTGTAAATGAGGTTTTGAGGCTGGAAACTGGTGTAAATGAGGTTTTGAGGCTCAATGGACAGAACCCCTCTTAGCCCTGTGCGGTCACCCTCAGCAGGCAGTCATTGAGATGTGGGTGTGCCAAGGGCTGGGCTAGGTGATGCACACAGGTGGGCAGAGGGAGTGAGGCGACAGGGTGCTGGGGGTGGGGAGGGGAGTAAGATTCTGACTTCGGAAGACAGCTTATGGGCACCAGGCTCGATTCTGTTCCTTCTGGTTGTATAACCTCACACCAGTTAACCTTTCTAAGTGTCGGACTTCTCACCCTAAAGTGGAATAAGAAAACCTTCAGGATTATGAGAAACAAACAAGAAAGTACATCCTAGTCCTGGCATCAGGAGGTGTGTGTATGTGGCTGGGGGGGGCACTTGATTCAACTTTCTATCCTTGATATCTTGAAGGGTCAGTCCCCTGTCCATAGATGTGTTCCTCGCCACTCCAATGTTATGTGGCCTGAAGTCTCTCCAGTAGAGTTTCATCAACTGACTCATTTTACAAAGACAAATAGCCCCCATGGTGTTTATACCTTAGTCTGGCTGATACTCTCCAGGAGAACAAGCTGTCATCGGGGCAATGACATAGTTTGATGTAGGGGAGCTGGAGGGTGCATTTGGAGTGAGTGTTTGGGGGTCACTGCTGGGAAGCAGGGTGACGGTGAGGGAGGCTCTCCTTACTAGAAGGTTGGGGGCGTACACTCCAACCTTGCAGTGTGCACCTGACTCCCTTGGGGCTTGTTACAGGCAGAAGCTGCTACAGGCCGGCTGGGCGGGGGCCCGGGACTCTGCATTTCTGGATAGCCCCTAGCCTCGGCCATGCTGCTGCTCCCAGGACCACACTCTGGGTGGGGAGGATTTGTCAGGATATTACTCAGGACTCAGTTGAAATACAGGCCCTTCGCCATGTGTGGGGGCCCCTGCAGTCAGCACCAGGAACCGCCCCCCTCACTGGGCCCATTTGAATTGTTATTATTTATGTTTTAACTCAGAACCTCACCCAAGTCACTCTTCCCAAGCACGTTTCTAAGATCGAGAGCAATTATATTCACTGCTTTCCTTTTATCTCCTCGTCTGGTATTTCTATAGATTAGAAAAAAAGCAATTAAGTTTGTCTGGTGTGATTTGTACTACATCAGGGCCTGCTATTTACTGCTCGTGAGTCTATCCTTCTCCAACATTTACAAAGAGCTTCTCTTAATGCTGCACCCTTGGCTGGCCTAGGAGCTGACTTTCATTTTAAGTTTCCCGAAAGGGTGAGGTGTAGGCCTCAAATGTACTCAACCGAAGGCATCATTACTTGTCAACATGCACCTCCAAAATGCTCACAAAATGGCCAGGATCCAGGGACCCCAGGCCTAACTTCTCCATTGACCAGACGTGTGATGACAAGATGCACAACTAAAGTCCTCAGAGCCTCCTTCCTCTGTCCATGAGAATAGAAGCGGCAGGACGTGCCAGTACGCCTCACGGTGAAAGGCCCCCCGGAAAACACGGGGCATGTCGGGCACTCAAAGGAAGCTTCTGGAGAAGACAAGTATTTCTGTGCCATGACACTGCCAGCTATCTACCCGATAGTCATCTGTCTCTTCTTCCTTTCTGAAAACGCCCAGTTTTGTTCAGGGTGGTGCTCACCTAAAACCAAAGGCTTTCCCATACTCCCTTGCAGCTGTAGGTGACCACGTGACATATTCTGGCCAGTTCGATGTCAGCTTCTTTGAGGGCAGGGTGGGATAAATTCTGGGAAACATGTCTTCCTGATACAGGGGCACTCCCTTGTTCTTTAGATCTGAAACAGAGATGCAATGCATAGGAGAGCAGCCATTTTGTGACACGAGACAAGCATGAGGATGACATTTTTTTAAAAAGAAGGTAGAGTGGAGGGAAGGGAAAAGAGTGGCTCCTGATGGCATCACCAGGCTTCCACGCAGTCCTGTCTACCTTTGCCTGGACTGCTTGTCTCGGGAGAGTGTAATGATGAGACAAACAAAGCCTTGGTCACTACCTCTCTGGTGCCTCCCCACTCAAGGTGCTGCCTGTGAACCAGGGAACTTGCTAGAAGCGAGGACTTTCAAGGCTCACCCAGACCCACCATATAGGTAAAGCTGCATTTTAACAGCCATCCCCAGGTGAGTTAGACTCACATTAAAGTTTGAGAAGCTCTCTCTAGTCAAGGTTTCTGATGCTCAAAGCTAAACAACGTATTTCTAACTCCTATGTTTTCTTTCTTTCTTTCTTTTTAAAGATTTTATTTATTTATTTGACAGACAGAGACACAGTGAGAGAGGGAACACAAGCAGGGGGAGTGGGAGAGGGAGAAACAGGCTTCCCACCGAGCAGGGAGCCCAATGCGGGGCTCGATCCCAGGACCCTGGGATCATGACCTGAGCCGAAGGCAGACGCTTAACGACTGAGCCACCCAGGCGCTCCTAACTCTTATATTTTCATGAGAATGAGATATATGCTGAGTTTTGGATTCGTGTGTTACGTGTGTGTTGTTATCAAAATTTTTTTTACTTATTTTTAAAGTATTTTTCTTGTTTCTCAATGTTGACCTCTAAAACAGTGTTTTTCAAGATGATTTGATACACATATACGTAGTGAAATAATTCTACAGTCCAGCTAATTAACATATCAGCTTCTCACATAGTTACATTTTTTTGGGTGTGATTGGATCTTTTTTTAAATAAAAGACACATCTGGGCTCTGTTAAGAAGCTTCTTTCAACCTTGGAGGAAATTTTAAAAATCTTCCTCTCTTGTGGAAATGATCAGTCTACTATGGGACCAGTGCAGAGAAGATCTTAAATAAATACTGGTGATGAATAATACTTATTTGATTATATGTTGTATCTCCTTTATCAGGTTAAAAGCTTAAGGTGGCCAAGCACTGTGTCTTATCTCTCCTTACACCATCAAGTGCTCAGTAAAGTCTCCATCTAGCAGTGAGTACCTGACACGTAAATTTATATGAATTACTTCGCCATATATTCTACTTACTGGGGCAACCAAAGAGAGGGTTCTGTTAAACCCTCCAGAACACCCTCAAAATCCTGTTACATTTTCTGAGTATTCAGGAAGAGAGGGTCTATTCTAGATAATTGATATATTCACTTCTATTTAGCTATTCTGTAGAATGACTTTCCTCTCCTCTCTGTCTTCTAGGACACAGCTAGCGGTAGTTCAATGGCCAAAGTTAGCTTTGGTTTGGCTTTCCTTCCTTCCCCTAACGTCTCTATGGCTCCTGATTTGGTATTTCTGTTTCAATGACTTTTATTTCATCCCCTCAACAGCAAGGTACAAATTATACATAAAACCAAAACATGGGGAGTCTGCTTATCTCAGGGAGTGGACACATTCTGCCTAATAGTTATACCTGGGCTTGCATATCTTCCTTTGTAAAGGAGGGTTTGGGGGATTTGTCACTCGCAGCCTGCACTGCGGAGATATTCATGACACCATGGCTGGATAAGAAAGGTGAAAACAGAGAGAGAGAGAACAAAAGTCTTAAAAATGTTTGAAAATTGAAATTTTTGCTGTGATGGGTATTCAGCAGGGCACTTGTTGTGATGAGCACTGGGTGTTGTGTGGAAGTGATGAATCACTGAGTTCTACTCCAGAGACCAATATTACCCTATATGTTAACTAACTAGAATTTAAATAAAAACTTGAAACAAACAAAAGATAGCAGTGTTTTCAAACCTAAAAAAAAAGAAAAGAAAAAAAGAAAAAGAAAAATGTCCACAACCCGCTCCATTCCCTTTTGCCCATCTGCTCATCACAAGTTATGCAACTTAGCTGGTCACGCTGCTGTGGTTCCATGGGCTACATCAATGTCTGAGAAGCACTGTCCCCTCCTGCATCACCTGGAATGACCTCCCTTCTCTCTAGAAGTTCAGCTTGCTCTGCAAAATCCAGCTCATCTGTGTCCTCCTGACCACAGCACCTCATAGGGAACCCTGGCCTCCCTTGGGCCCACAGAACTTGACTTTGCAGTGTCTTTGTAGTCCTTGTCTTGCTTCCTCTGAGGAGTCCTCTCTTCCCAGGGCAGGAAATGGGAACATTCTTTTATTTCCCTCACAGCGCCTAGCTGGAGACTAGTATATATATGTATCTGATTAGATGCTACTTAACACATAACCAAGGTCCCAGACATGGTCACATTATGTATCATGCTTGTAGGCTCTATATTCTTACCTACAAGAATGCAAACAGGTCATTCCATAACCTAAGATATTCACAAATACAAGCTATAGGGTTAGTGCTAGAAGAAACCGTAGAGCCATCTGAGTCCGATCCCCATCCCCTGTGGAAGAAGCCCAGAGACAAGAGGAGCCCCTGGAAGGTCCCACAGCTGCTTGGTGGCACAGCAGACACTGGCGCTCAAGTCCAGCATGAACATGACCTTCAGTTCCATCTGTTCACCCCGGCCAACACTTCCTCCCTTCTTCAAAGTTCTAGCATGAATACCACACGCTGAGATTTGGATGAAAGCAAATCAGTGCAGATTTCTTCACAGTGCTGGATGATCAACTAGAAAAGTGAGTTTTACAAAGTCAGATACTATTTTAATTGCATTAAGATGTCTAACCAATTAAAAAACTTTAGAGGAAACATCTTTTGTAAAGCGGAGAATCATTTTATGACATCAGTATCCACCTCTTTTGCTCATTGGGATTTAGCCATGGTTTGTTTCATCAAAGGAGGATTTGCCCATTATACATCTTGGTTATACTCAAAAGTGAACAGTTATGAATTTATTTATAAATTCTGTGATAGGCATGAATTATTTATTTATTTATTTATTTAAAGATTTTTATTTATTTATTTGAGAGAGAATGAGAGACAGAGAGCATGAGAGGGGGGAGGGTCAGAGGGAGAAGCAGACTCCCTGCCGAGCAGGGAGCCCGATGTGGGACTCGATCCAGGGACTCCAGGATCATGGCCTGAGCCGAAGGCAGTCGCTTAACCAACTGAGCCACCCAGGCGCCCAGGCATGAATTATTTATACAGTCATAACATGAGATGTGCAAACTGTAACTCTCTGTGTTTCTTTATAACAGAACTCACCTGAGTTCTCAACACTTCATTTCTTCCAAAGGTGGAAAACAAACCAATTCAAGATAACTGGCACTTCTCATTTAAACATGGTCAGTTCAGGATTTGACTTCTGTTTTGCTCTCTTTTTCCTGGGGTAATCTATGTTTCTGGGAGCCGTGAGGAGGTGCATCTTGCTGACTCTGTCGTGGATTCTGGGGTATTGTCTTCTGCCCCTACTGCACCCGTAGCATGTGACCTTGGTCTCCCCTGTGGCTTTCATTTGCCAGGTCAATGCTGTTGGCTTTCTCTTTGTCCCAGCGGCAAAGCCTATTTGCCTTTTTCCAGCTGCCCTCTGGGCCACATCTGTATCTCTCTAGGGGAGCATGGGAATGCTGGTGGCTTTCTCCATAGCACACCAGGATGAACAGGCACCCAAGCCTGATCTGATCACATAGACACTCACTTTCAGCCGTTGCTGGTCTTCTCCTCAGGCACCATGCTGGAAAGGGACGCCTAGCCTCCTAAGCTCCACTCTGGGGGGCAAACAACATTCTCTTCAGCTCTCTCTGAGATCTAGAATCAGGGTTTTCATCATTCTGCTCCCTGCCTTTTACTCCTCAGCTCTACAAGGAGTGCTGCTGGGCTCTATGTCAGACACCTACTCATTGAAACTCCAGTCCCATCTCCTTCGATTCTTCTGTCAGGTGCTGACTGGTCTTCCCCACCTCTGAACCTTGGCTGGGGGCGGTTGGTTAAGATAATGGTTGTTATTCAGCTTGGATTCCTCTCTATTCTCTTTAACATCTGTGCCCTGAGACCTCCAAACCCCTTTTTGGTGCCACAAAATGTTATCTCACAAAACTCTTTGCTCTCACACCTCCATTTCTGCTAAGGACATTCAAAAGCATGTCCTGAGAGTCCAAGCTGGACAGTGGCACCATGTTCCTGTCTGTCTCCCTGGAGGGCAGGGCACCTGCCGCCTAAGTGGTCAAGAAAGGCAAGATGAAAAAAGCCCTGGGAGAAGAAACCTCAGTTATTATCCCAAATGATTATTCACCAGATTCAGTAATGATGGTGGGGAACATTATCAAGAGCAGAGCTTCTCACCAGATAGCCAGGCACAAATGTTTTATAAGTGGGCAAGGAGATAGTGATGCTTTTAGCTCTGGAGGCTCCTGGGATCCTCAGAGCTCCTACAGCTATCAGCATTGGCTGCCAGGACCCTGGCGGTGGGGGGGGGGTCCTCTGAGCACAATCTGAAGGGAACAGACTCCAAAGAACCACTGGGTAGTCCTCACCTGTGGCCAGCACACCTGTGTGCAGTGACCACTGACCCTCCTGGTATGCTGAGTGCAGCCAAGAGCTGTTCTGCTTCTTGCATGCCTACTTTTGCAAACAGTTGTCCACCGTGTGCAAGGGGCATGGGGAGCTGCTGGAGGACTTGTGTTCTGGGCACTCAAGGAGCATGGCACATAACCTGAGGTATGTGGGGAACATAGTATAGAGTTCTGGGAGGGGACAGGACAAGTGAGTCCCAGAGCCTCTGCTTTACGTTTATGAGATTTTCTTTCCCTTTTGGGAAGGCCCAAGCTGACTGTTGGGTGACACTCAAATATTGCATATGCAACCCTCAAATCAGATTTCATCATTATATTGAAACATTTGCTATGCAAAAGTTCAGTTCAATTAGAAATCCAAATGTAATATCACAAGACGTTCCAACAGTATAATTGTCAGTGAAAGAAAAGGAAAGGCTGTTACATTCTTAAAATATAATTTCAACTGTTGTAAATTTTTTAACTGTCTTTTGTAAAAAATAATGATTTAAAAATTTTATTGCCTACTCGTGTGAACAAAGTTTCTTGTGGGTGGCAGTTGTTGAGAATTTGAAGACACCATCATTAAGAGGGTATTGATCAGGAATTGTGTGTAGCCATTTTGAACATAAAATTTGATATGAGAATATTATGTTCACAGAGGCAAGCTCAGGTTTCTCATTACAAATATGAAAATATACTATTTGAAATTTTTATACATATTCAATATTTGATATCTTTCCCAATACTTATTTTTCTTATTGTAATTATATAATATAAACAAAAGGTAATAAAAAATTTCCACCAGGCCCCATAGGAAGACTCCCAAATCCCTTCCAATTCATTCTGGCATGTAGCACGAATACTACTGTTTTGTATATGTGCCACGATGTCCAAAAGTTTGGGAAGGTCCCTTCTGCTGCAAAGAATATGAATTCTGGATGCAAACCAAGTCAGGATTTTAGTGCCAGCTCTGCCACGTGCTGGCCGTGTGACCTCATGCAAGCTACTTACGGGACCTGAAGCTCAATTTCTCTTATGCACAAAGGGGAAACAGCCTCTACTTCCAGGATGGATGAGACCCAAAGAGCCACACTGGTATCGCAAACTCATCTCTGCACCTCTGTGACCTTGAGCAAGATTTTTTGCCTTTCTGAATCCCATTTTCCCAGAGTGAGGGCTTCAGACGCTGCCCTGGCGAGCCACTGTGATGGCATGTGATCCCACTGCCTGTTCACGGGGTGCCTCGGCGGCTGGACCTCGGGAGGGGCGGGGCTGGGTCACAGAGTCCCCATAAAACTACCGCTCCAGGAAGAAGGAGAACCAGGCACCCAGCACTCAGCTGCCACTCGCTGATTTAGTATTCAGAATTTGGAATTTATGGAGCCGCCTTTCTCTGTCACATCATCCATCAGAGACAGACACTCAAGAGATGGAAGGGGAAAAAATTAAAAACCTGTTTATTGCTTAACTTGCTCTAGGCATGTTTTAGCTTATTGTTCAGCTCTGTTCATTTCAGTGCCGCAATTTGGATGGCTTTCTTGGTTGCCGTGGCTAACATGTATATATATGGATGGATGGATGGACTCGCATAGATATCTTTATTTCCGGCAAAATGAAAAAGCACCAGAAATTGCATTGTCAGTGCCGTTCTTAAGGCTCGGGTAGGCTGGGGCCTGCCGGCCATGCACCTGGGCTCAGCTCTAGTCTCCCAGCACGCTGGTATGGACCCGGCCTCCCGTGGCTGGCAGAGGGTGCTGCCCTGCGTGTGTTTATCGCGTGTACTGCATTTGCCCCCGCCGAGGGCAAGGGAAGTTTGTGGGCAGGATGGGTATAGAACTCACAGTGGCAGCACGCAGCAAAGGCAGGCGACAGGATGCATAGGGACAGAGAGAGAAAGGGATCAGGCCGTCTTTGCAGAACAGGGACAATTCGGTCACATCCAGTCTTTTAAAGAACAAAAGAGAGTCACCTGCATGTTTTAGCAAACACTGAAATATGTCTGGTGGCAGAGAATATGTTGCAGGTGATGCTCCACGGGGAGCTGGGAATCCCGGTAAGAACCATTTTTGCCACTGCGAGAGTTGTGTGGGGAGGTTAGGGTCAGGTTATTTGGGTTTGCTCCACCCTCCACCACTTCTAGCTATTGGACCTCCAGTGAGGTACTTAAAGCTTCTATGCTTCACTTTCCTCATTTTTCTAACCTGTGAAATGGGGTGATAATGTCCCTATAATTGTGAGGACTGATGAAGTGCCTGGCCCATGGAGAGCGCCCGATGTATGTTAGCTGTCATTAAACATTGGCAGCCTTGACCTCCCAGGGCCCTTACACCAGTGACTCAAGGTGTTGGATGTGTCATTTGCAGAAGCGTATTAAGTGTTATCATGTGATGGGGGCAGTTGGCACCAGTGGGCCTCTCCCTGACGGCAGTCAGCAGGGGGCCCCTGCTCTCAGGGGGGCTGTCGTTGGGTCTTCCCTACACCCTTGCAAATGCTGCTCTGTGACCTGGCTTGGGGGCGTTTGCTGGCCTGCTTGGTGAAAGTTCTGACCTGTGGCTTCAGTAGATTATATCTTGCTTTCCGTTTACTTTTTAATCAGTATCAGTTATGGTAAAGGTTTTTGTTTTGTTTTTGACATCTCCACTCCGTCTACTCACTTTGCATGCAGAGAGGGCTGGAGAAAACGTAGTATTTTACCAACATTCATTTCTAGAGAGGACTTGGGGAGAGGGTGGAACTTGCTAGTCTGAGAAAGGAGTCAGACCCGGTCCCCCTCTCCTGGGGGGACAGGGTGACACAGGCAGGGTCCTCGTCTGGAGTGGGCTAAGGGGTTTGCTAGAAGAGGTGGCGTTCGAGCTGAACTTCAGCGGTGGTTTGCAATCGGGGTAGATGGAGAGGAGATGATGGGGATGTGCTGTGTGTGTCTCTGTGTGTGCACGTTTGTGTGTGTGTGTGTGTGTGTGTGTGTGTGTGAGACCCAGCATGGTGGTGAGTGCTGTGGAAATACTGGGAATACCTAAAAATTTCTGGCTGCTCGTCTGAAATCCTTTTTGGCAGTAGGCAGAGCTCACGTGCCCCCACATACATCCAGACGCACACAGCTAATCTGAGACAAATTCTGAGACCCAGGAGGGCTGCGTGACACCCACAGATCCATAGCTCACAGAAGACCTTTCCAAAAAAAAAAGGATGCCGGCAGAGGCAGCCATGCCGTCCACAGTGTGCGGGAGGACTGGCGAGGTTGGTGAGGGGCTGGAACGCACCCCCCGCGAGGAACAGCAAGAACGGGGAGAAGACTGTGCTTCTGTCTCCTGTGAGCAGGGCGCGACGAGTCACTAGGCTGCAGAGGGCCGGCGTGCCAGGTCCGTCTGAGGCAGATGTGGCTTCTGTGGAAGCTCCTGTTTTCCATTCACAGCTGTGGGCTGTAGAAAGCCAGAGGGCAATCCTGTGGGGCTCAAGCCTGTGGCCCCAATCTGTCCGTGCTTTGGCCACAAGAGAGAACACAGTGTCTTAGAAAGAGCTGGGCTTTGGACTTAGACAGCTTCAAACCCTGTCTTTGCTGCTTTGTGGCTTCATGACTTCTGATAAGTCATCGGGTTCTCTGAAACTCTTGTTTTCTCATCTCAAAATGGACGGAAGAATATCTACCTTGCAGGGTTAAGTTCAGAATTATAGACAATGCATTTAAAATGCCGAGTTCATTCTAGGGCATTAGTACATGGTAAGAACAGCTAACATCGAGCAAATCCATCCTTGTTGCATGTCCTCTTCTAAGAGCTCTACGATTTGACGCCCTTCTCACAGCAACCTGTTAAGGAAGACGCGATTGTTATCCCTGTTTTCAGGTGGGGAACTTGAGGCGCAGAGAGGTTAACTAACTTGCGCAAGACCCACGACGTGTCAGCGGCGCAGCGAGAGATGGAACCAGGTAGCTCAGATCTGGTGGCTTCCCCGAGGCACTGTGTTCCCTCTGCCATGATGGTTACTCGAGTGCTGAAGTCTGGTGAGGGGAGAGGGTCCACATGGCTGCCACTCACACTCTTGGTAATGAGCATCTTGCTAGATCAGCTAACATATATGTAGTGGGCAAGGCAGACCCTGGGAGTTGCTCACCCAATAGCCATTTCACTTCTTCCTTGCTCATCAGACCCTAATTCCCCTGGGGGCAGCAATGTGGGAGTTGTGAACGGTCTACACCAGCCTCTCCCAGCCTCCTCTGCAGCCAGGGTGGCTGTGTCATCCAGTCTGGTCAAGGTGGGAGTTTGATGGGTGCACCTGGGAAGAGTCTTCCTCTCTGAAAAACAAGAAATGGGGTTCTCTGTTACCCAAACATCTTCATTAATAGGGTTAGTCTTCAAATGTAACCTGCAAAAGAGGGGCGCCTGGGTGGCTCAGTCGGTTATGCAACCAACTCTTGGTTTTGGCTCAGGTCATGATCTCAGGGTCCTGAGATCTAGCCCCAAGTGGGGCTACCGGGGGTGGAGATTGCTTAAGACTCTCTCTCTCCCTCTCCCTCCACCCCTCCCCCTCGCTTGCTCACTGTCTCTCTCTCTCTCAATTTATCCTGCAAAAGAAGTTGTGGGGATTTTTTTCTCTGCTCATTCTTCAGTTCTTGAGACTGAAGCCAGAGAGACGGCTTTGCCCCTAGTCTCCCCTTACGTAGGCAGATACAGTAATTAGTAATTTAGGCAGACAGGCCAAAGGCTTTAAATATGAAGTGAGTGTGTTCCAGTCCCATATGGAACACATTCATTTCCTTTCCCCAAGGGGTCGAGGACAAGTTCTCTAGTGGGGTAGGGAGTGGGGAAAATGGCTGTCACACCACCGACAGGGAAGATACAAGTGTGTGTCAAACCCTGGCCCTCGGTCCCGTTTCTTCCCCTGCAGCAATATGAAGGGTTAAGTCCTTTCCCATTGAAACAGAAACCATAAAATCTCTCCCTTGACTTGATGGCCCTCCTCTGCCGTTCACCCGATCTTTCTTTCTGCCCCATTCACACTCAAGTCACCTTCTTTCCACCCCTTCACCTCCCAAAGCCTGGATCAGACTCCCTCTTGCTTTCCAAACCTCTGAAATGGACCGAAAGCCAAAGACCAGCCTCCAGTTTGCTAAGCTCAGTGGCTGCACCATAATTGGGCACACCTGTCTACCTGACCAGGCTCACTCTCACCTCCACATGCCACCTGCCCAGCCTTCGGACTCCAGCCGCCCAGGGCACCTTGCAGCCCCTAGACGGCTCAGCTCATGATGGTCTCTGCCCGCCATAACGGTGTCCTCATCTGGGTCATCCCGTCCCTTGCTTCCCTAACTCTTACTCATCCTCCACACCTCAGCTTAGACACCCCGTCTCTGTGACATGGCGTCTGAACCTCAGGTGCTTGTATGGCACCCATATTCCTTACCACTTTAAGGGGCAGCTGTCTTTCTGTCTTTTTATTTACTTTCTCCCTCATTCAGCTTGACTGATCGGAGGCCATGACTATTCTTAATCACCACAGTCTGGGTCTCCAGTACCTAGCTCAGTGCCTGACACCTAGTAAGTGCATAACAAATGTTAGATGAATAAGAAGAATAAGCCTTGCTTTCAAGGAGCTTGGAATGAACTTGAGAGGTAAACATGAAAAAAAAAAAAAAAAGAAGACAAGTCAGGGGAAAGTGAATGGTCCAGGGTTTCGGGCAAGAGAACCCTGTGAGGAGGTTTCTGCCGTTGCCTGGCAAGAGATAAGGAACACCAGAGAGTGGGAATGCAGAGAAAGACAGTGGGGGAAACTCCAGTGACTCAAGCACTCAATAATCCTTTATTGAGCACCTACTGTGTGTGTCAGGCTCTGAGGACAGAGCAGTGAACAAAACAGTCTCAAATCTCAGCCCTTCGGAGCTTACATTTCCAGTTGGGGGGAAAACGAGATGGATAAATAAAACGTATAATATATCAGGCGGTGCTAAGTGTTGTGGAGAAGATGAGGCAGGTAGGGGGACAGCCCACCGCACAAATCTGAAGAGTCCCGCTCGGTGAAATTTGAAGCGAATCCTTTCAAGTCTCCCACCTGCCCCAGCTTTTCCAGGAGCCTTTCCTGACCTCTTTTGCCTGCAGGGATGTGTCTCTCATTTGAAGAGACTCCAGGGCCCCGAAGGCGCTCCCCTTCTGCTTGGCACACTCTCCTTTGCGTCATTCCCAAGCCCCTCGTGTGTGGCAGCCTTCTATACTCGGTCAGAAGCTCCCTGCGAACAGGGGCCACGTCCTAAACTTCTGTTCTCTGCCATCCTGCAGCAGCATACTCAGCTCCTATTAGATATTCAATAAATACTTGTTAATTTGATTGATTGCATGATTCATAAATAAAATTGCAAGTGAAACCTCCAGTTAAGGTCTCTTAAGGAGTTTTCAAGGCACTGATTACTAAACACTCTACAAAGGGGAAAACATCTTTAGAAGAGAAATTAGGGTACTAGCTATTCTGGCTATGATGATAACAATCAGAAGTGTGAGCATATCATATTCCCTCCGAGGACACTGGGATCCAGAGAGGAAAACAATTTGCCCAGGATCCCACAGTTAGGCTTCCCTCTGACTCAATTTTCTTATCTGTACAATGGGCTGATCTACCACCTAAATCCCTTATTTGAAAAGCTGCTGTGTGGATGAAATAAGGTGTGGAGGAATCCAGCCTGGTGTGACTCTTCATTTCCCGTTGATCATTCCTCCCTTTCTTGCCGGCAGAGGCAGAAGGCTCCTTTCTGATGGCTCATTCTCTGATGCTCATCCACCTCCTTTCTGGTGGGAAAATGAAGCCTCGCTTGCCTGCACGGCTAGGAAGTACCTGCGGGTTAGAAGGAAGCAGGCAGGTTCATGCCCCGTGAGCCAGCTCTGCCTGCCTGGCAGCTTGCCAGTTTTTAATTTACTCTCATGCCACCCTCCTTAGCATCTGGTTATTATTAGACCATAACCACAATAATATGTATTCCAGTTGTATCTTCTATTTGTGGAGTGCTTTGCAATCGTTTTTATTAGTTAGTTGCTGCTCAGTTGTCCTGGAAACCAATATACACACAAACAGGAAGAAAAATGGGGAGGGGCTAGGGTAAAGTGTCTACCAGGCAGCTCAATTTGTCTTTGACCAGCAGGACGCCAGTGTTCCCTCGGGGGCACTTGGGGAAGTTAGACCAAGGTAACCCTTCAGCAAAAAGGAAAAAACTGGTGCCCAACCTGGGCACCTCTATTTGGTGGGAACCCCTAAATGTAGCTGTGGGTGACCTGATTACTGCTGTCCAGCCAGTTAGCAGCAGAGCTAGCCCTGTGGTTTGGGACGCAGAGAGAGGCTGCTCTTTGTCTTGCATCTGGGGCGACATCTGAAGAAATCGCCTTGTACATAAGCAAATGTACGACTCTCTCTCTGGGAGATCAGTCAATTACAGCAAATTGAGCTATTTCATTTCGGCTTGCAAATGGCTTTCAGTTACACAAGTAGACACATTAATCTAATAACTAATGATCATATATTTCACTAATCATACAGCCCTGCATGTGGTATAATATCTAATTATATTTAATATTAAGACATCTTCACATGTGCATTTTTACCAACTGCCTAGCTCAGGGAGCCATGCAAGAGCGGAGTGGCAAAAGGGGAGGCAGTGGGTCCCAGGTGGAGGAGAGCCAGCCGGCAGAGACCGGTGGGGTCCAGGAGGCCAAGGGCTGCTCCCTGGAGGAGGGGTCTTCTTGGGAGGGTGTGAGGGAGATTTTTGTCAAATCAGGTTCCAAGGCTAACTCATGGGAAGCTTTTGTGATCACAACACCCTCGGTGGGCAGACCAGTTGGAAAAAACACCCCTTGCTTGGAGCTCATGTGGTCTGTTGCCAGGGTGCCCAGTCAGGTCTGAGCCAGCAAGGCATGTGCTGATTTCGGCCCCCATTGTGCTCCCTCAGCCAGGCCCCAGGAGTGCCCGCCACCGTCCACATGGCCCCGGGCGGCTGTCCTGGAAGAGCTTGGAGCCAGGGCAGGGAAACTGAAAACTGCCCCCTGCAGGCCAACCCAGGCACCTCATGCCTTATCTCTTCTGAAAGCCAACACCGCAAATAGCAAGGGATGCTGAATGGAGGTGGGGGCTGGGCTTTACTGCAGAGCAGAAGGTCGGGGGGTTGGCCGGGGGGGGGGAGGGGTTGGGGGGGAGGGCGTAGGGGAGGAGGTGAGCCTAGGGAAAGAAAGCCTGTCAGTCCTTCTGGGTTTAGTGAGTGTGCCAAAGCTTTGGGTCTTTTGTATCAGCTTCCAGCTGTCACCTCCTCTACCTCTGGCTGCATCCCTGGGACACCAGTTATTATGGGCTACATGTTTGTGTCTCCCCAAATTCATAAGTTGAGGCTCTCATCTTCAATGTGAGAATATTTGGAGGTATTTGGAAGGGTCCTTGGGTGGTAATTGAGTTTAGATGAAATCACGAGGGTGGGGTCCCCATGGTGTGATTAGTGCCCTTAGAAGAAGAGGAAGAGAGAGAGAGACCCTTCTGTACGTGCCTGCACCGAGGAAAGGCCCCGTGAACACTGGGAAAGTTGTCATCTCTAAGCCAGGGAGAGGGGCTCACCGAATCTGCCAGCACCTTGAGCTTGGGCTTCCTCGCCTCCAGAATTGAGAGAAATAAGTATCTGTTGTTTGAGCACCCCAGTCTATGGCACTTTGTTGTGGCAAAAGATTAAGTCACTGGTCATCTGCCTGGTGATTGCAGTGGCTCTGGGGCCACTGTCCCAAGGACAGCTCTGGTCACCTGTGCCAGGAACTGACTGGGATGGCTGAGGGCAGTTCTCTCTACGCTCGGGGGTGTGAGGAGGGTCAATCAAGTATGAGCCCGAGTCCCATCTTGGGCCCGGACCGGCTCCATCAAATTCAAAAAAGAACAAAAAGTGAGTCTGTAACCCCAGTTCATGGTCTTTAAAGAACCATGTGGACCCAGAAACTCACTTCTTTGCACCACCAGGTAGGCAGTGATTGCCCATCGCTGGGGCCCAGCTCCCATCTCTTCCCCTCTTCCCAGTGCTCAGGGGCTCACACCCTCCCTCACCTCCTCTGCAGGGACCTGGGGCGGGGAGTCGGGGGCAGGGGGGTAGGAGATTTTTCCAGGTACAGTGTTGTGCTTCCAAGCTCCGTTTCCTTGAGCACTTTTATTGTTTGCTGCGATCCCCAGTTGCAAGCTAGACAGGAATTGGTAAGAGGAGGGAATCTAGGAACAGAGGGGGAAGTGGGAAGATGAGGACCAGAGACGTAAGGAGCCGAATGTTCCGGTCTGCTGCGATGGATGGGGCCGGGGTCCATGGAGAGAAGGAAGACCAGCCTTTGAAGTTGCCAACCCACAACATGGTGGTTGCCCTCCACCACAGGAACAGGGTTCGATGGGATGCTAGCTCTGTTCGCAAACCTTCAGCCAGGACTCGGGCATCGGAGTCTGACTTTCGCTCACACCCATGCTTTTCTGTGTGACCCTGGACACATCACCTCATGCCTTTGAACCTCAGTTCAAGTCTCAAGTATAAAACGAGAGGGGTGGCAGAGCATAGATGAAAAGCAAATGACTAGTGAAGAGCCAGTCTGGGAGTCAGGAGTCCTAGTTCTAATCTTACTCCTGGCTCTGAGGCCCGGGGCAAATCACTTTCCTACCCTGAGCATTAGCTGTCTAGAAAATTGTGGAGTTGGACAGGGTCGGTGGTATTCAAACTGTGCTCATTGCCATTCCAAGGGGCCCACCGCAAGTGGGAGGTGAGGGAGAGACCCAGGCCCGGTTGACAGGACCCTGGCCACTCAGCAACCCTGCCTGTCTCTGTTTTGTGCAGTGGGGTGCCACATGAGATGTGCTTGGCCCAAGAGCTCTGTTGCTTGGACAGGTCTGGACATCTCTCTATCAGGGGCCCCCTTGGCGCTGACCTGCTTGAGCCTCTGGTTTTTGGGAAAGTCTCAACTGAGAAACTGCCATAATCTGTCCCCCAAGGGAAGTGAGCCCAAGGAGGGGAGAAGGAGGCTAGAAGAAGCTGAGTTGATAGAGGCGGGGAGAAGGCTGGACTTCGGCAGGCAGGGCCAGCCCACAGAGGCCACGCCGAGAAGTTTGAATTCCTCGGCTCTGAAGTCTGAAGTCTGAAGTGTTTGAAGCAGAGAGGCGTAGCCTGACTTGGAATAAAGAAGGAGAGATTCAGGCTGAGGTCATGGTCACGTGACCCAGAACACTCCTGAAACAGCGTCACCAAAAAGTGTCTGGAATAAACCTCTTCCCAGCCTCCACTTCATCTTCCCCTCTGTGCCCCTCCTTTGGAAGAGGACGAGGTGGAGCAAGTTTCCAAGGAAGTCAGAATTGACAGGTAAACAATGAGGTCTGGGTCCCCCTGCAGGCTCTCTGTTCTCTGATGACACCCCTCCCCACTTTCCCCTGAGCTTCCTGCAATGAGGACAAGGAGACCACCCCTTGGGGGCTTCCCTCCTGCGCCAATCAATTCTCCTCAATTACCAACAAATCTAAATGTGATTTATCTGTGCAAGAATCATTCCAATATCAGGCGAGAATCTATCAATAAAACCCCCTAAGGCAATCTTGCTCAGAGTTGTCAATAGAAGCTCTAAAGCACAAAGGCAGAGCAGCTAGCAATCAGAGTATTTTTGCCTCCCTCCCCCCTTTTTGGGGAGCACTTAATTAAGTCGACCAGAAGCTGTCAAAGATAATTTTCAAAGCGCATGACCTCAGCAGCTGACATTTGATAATATTACATTCCACGCTGATTGAAATTGATTTTCCCCTCTTTTTGGGGGGGATGGGGAGAAGGTGGGAGTGCGAGGTGGCAGAAGAGGGGAGGCTTGGATCCCTTTGACTCTGCCTGGGACCAGTAGCCTAAGGGTTTACGCGGAGCAGACTCTTGGGCTTCCCTCCCTGCAGTGGGACCAGGGCTGGGCAGCCATTTTCCAGGGGACCCATCATCCGGAGCTGGTAGAGAGAGCTCCACCCGGGAGGAGAGATTCTTTGCACAAGAATCACAAGCTAATACACGTATAGTTCCCAGCGAAGTTGATGGTGTCCAATGGCTTATCTGTTGGAGAGACAGTGGCACCGAGGAGGGAAGGCCTGATGGGAGGTATAGATTGGCTGATCTCATCGAATCTATTCACATTAGCCTTTTAGTCTATAATGAGTGCACAGGGTGGCTCACAATTTTTGGCTTGCTGCTTTCATTGGCCTGACAGCTCAGCTCTCTCTTCTAGCTCTGAGCTCCGGAGATCTTTAATAGATAGCTTCTATAACATTGAGTGGACGGAAGTGATGGAGGAAGGTGTTCCAGGAGCTGAGTACAGGGTGAGGCACTTACAGAGATGGAAATAATTCTGGGGCTCCTCCTCCTCAGGGTCCAGGGCTCGAGGGGCTAAACATCGAAGAGCCGTAGTAGTAACAAGAGGAGAAGAGAAGTTTAGACTCACTGTGGTGGGAAATTGGATCCACAAAATTGTGATCGGAGTCATACATCTTGTTTTAAAGAGGAAAAACTGAGCCAGACTGTAGCCAACAGTACTGTTTTATATAGTGGAAGTGTTGCTAAGAGAGTAGATCTTAAAAGTTCTTATCACAAGGATAACACAGAATTTGTAACTCTAAGAGGTGGTGGATGTTAGCTAACTTATTGTGGCAATCATTTGTCAATATATGCTTCTATCAAATCATTACGTTGCACACCTTAAACTTACACAATATCATATGTCAATTACATCTCGGAAAACTGGACAAAAAAACCCCTAAACCGTTGCAAGTGTTGTGCCTGGTGTTCAAAGGCAGTGTGGACTGGTGGGACAGCCAGCTGTGAGGCTGTGAGCAAGGCGTGTCACCTTTCTCCGCCTGCATTCCCTCATCTGCATAAGGGGCTGTAGAGGTGGTTTGTGGATGAAAGCAGCTATATGTCAAAATACACAATCTGATGATAACTTCCTTTCTTCCCTCCTCCCCAGGGGATTGGCCATATAACTTTTAACATGAGCCCTGTCCTTCCCCTGGCCATTGCTTCCCTAGGAGTAAGGATGAAGGTAGATACAATTTTATGGTGAAGGAAGAAAGTAGTACCTCAAACCGTCTTAAGGAGCAGATACAGTAATTTAGTTAACTTTCAGCTGCATGATGTGATTTAAGTCTTTTTGAAATTGCATGTTTTCTTTTTTTACTTTTTTATTTATTTTATTTATTTATTTATTTATTTATTTTTAAATTTTTAAAATTTTATTATGTTATGTTAGTCACCATACAATGCATCATTAGTTTTTGATGTAGTGTTCCATGATTCATTGTTTTCATATAACACCCAGTACTCCATGCAATACGTGCCTTTTTTTGTAGTTTTTAATTTTATTATGTTATGTTAGTCACCATACAATACATCATTAGTTTTTGATGTAGTGATCCACGATCCATTGTTTTCGTATAACACCCAGTGCTCCATGCAGTACGTGCCCTCCTTAATACCCATCACTGGGCTAACCCATCCCCCCTCCCCCCTCCCCTCTAAAACCCTGTTTGTTTCTCAGAGTCCATAGTCTCTCATGGTTCATCTTTCCCTCCGATTTCCGCCCCCTTCATTTTTCCCTTCCTTCTCCTAATGTCCTCCATGCTATTCCTTATGTTCCACAAATAAGTGAAACCATATGATAATTGACTTTCTCTGCTTGACTTATTTCACTTAGCATAATCTCCTCCAGTCCCATCCATGTTGATGTAAAAGTTGGGTATTCATCCTTTCTGATGGCTGCATAATATTCCATTGTATATATATACCACATCTTCTTTATCCATTCATCTGTTGAAGGGCATCTCAGCTCTTTCCACAGTTTGGCTATTGAGGACATTGCTGCTATGTATGTTTTCTTTTTTTTTTTTTTTTAAAGATTTTATTTATTTATTTGAGAGAGAGAATGAGATAGAGAGAGAGAGCATGAGAGGGGGGAGGGTCAGAGGGAGAAGCAGGCTCCCCACTGAGCAGGGAGGCCGATGCGGGACTCGATCCAGGGACTCCAGGATCATGACCTGAGCCGAAGGCAGTGGCTTAACCAACTGAGCCACCCAGGCGCCCCTATGTATGTTTTCTAAATGTACTTTTTTTCTGAATAATTCCCACTCTGTCGATAAGCATCTGATCTCTAAATTATGCAAGAAGCAAAGTCCGTGAATGTTATTTGCAGATAGGGACTATTTTCATCAGGATGGGCTTAGTGATGCTGCAGTAAGGAACAGTCCTCCAAACACATATTTCCTACTCAGCGATATATCCATCAGTGGTCCACAAGGGACTGACTCTGTGCTTTACTTTCATGTAGGACCCCAGATTTAGGAAGTCTCTGTCTCAACATATGCATGATTGTTGAGGCACGGAAAAGAGAGCCAGTGAATCACATGCTAGCTTTTCAGTCTACTATCCAGAAGTGACACGTGTTACTTGCTTTCACATTTCGTTGGCCAAAGGACTAAGCTGACGTCCAGGTGGCAAGGAAGTGTTATCCCAACAAGGACCAAACATTGGCTAAAAGATCAATGGCAACCACAGGAAACCAGGTACCTAGTGGTTACACTTGGAAGCATAATTTCAACCTTGTAGAGATTCTGAAATCTTGGTCAGAGCCTGTGAGGAAATGTAAACTGTCATTCACTTTTTTGACTTTTTTAAAAAAGATTTATTTATTTATTTATTTGAGAGAGAGAGAGAAAGCATGTGCACACGAGCAGGTGGGAGGGGCAGAGGGAGAGGGACAAGCAGACTCCCCGCTGAGCAGGGAGTACAACATGGGGCTCGATCCCAGGACCCTGGGATCATAACCTGAGCCGAAGGAAGATGCTTAACCAACTGAGCCACCCAGGAGCCCCTGACTTCTAACAGATACAGCTCTTACTATGTGCAGCAGAAGATTTTGATGCCATGTGTCAGCTCCAGTTGGCTCACCTCCAATTTCAGCTGCAACTGTGAAGGGGCAGTTCCAGATGAGTTCAGACACACACTGGCCTAGGTCCATTTCAAGTGTATGCTCATTTCCACCCCAGGGCCTTCTCCAGAAGGAACTTGCTTAACCAATGAACAAGTGCATCCCAGAAGACAAGGGCATTATTGCCTAGGAGTGGCCCACTTCCAATAGGGGATGGGAGCCAGTGTACAAACATTCCAACCTCCCATCCTTCAGACAACTTCAAATGGCATTCTCTCTAATTTTCAGAGGTCTGATGGACAAGAGTGCCTACTGCCTACAGCTGCAACCTTGACAATGAGTCCTTAAGTTGACTTTTTCTCCTTCTTCACCCCATTCTTCCTGATCCTTCACTCCTTTATGGGGTCACTTCCCAAATAATTGACCTGCACCCAAGTCCTTGTCTGAGGCTCTGCTTCTGGGAGAACCCTACCTAGGACATCAAGTCTTCAGAGAGGAGGGTGTTGTATATATCTGCTCAAAAATTTTAGGGGATGAAGGAGCATTGTAGGAAAATGGAAGAGAAAGGAGAATTAACTTAGGTCTATACTGAAATAAGTTAGCATATTCTGATGCTGGCATCAACGGAAAGATTGCAAAGGGGAAATGAGGATGTTCAACTGAGATTAAGCTTGCAGGAAAGCTCACAATTACATGCAAGCAGTCTGGGAGTTTGATGAAACTAGTGTCCCAGTTCACTTCAACGGTATAAGGAAAACTAGGGATCAACCTACCCCTTCCCATGCCCTGAAGTCTATGGAAGAGGAAGGCGTTTGCCCAGGCACTTAACTGCCTTGGCCCTTATAGGTGATCATTTCTGGGCTTCAAGGAGACTCTGGACTGTGCAAAGGTGGACTGGGGCAGAGTTTGGATGATAAAGGATAGCAGAACTACTCTGTATAAGGAAATTGGAGAAATTGGGTTTTCACTCCCTAGACAGAAGGACAAGAGACTTTGACCAGGTAAGAGGGAAAGAGCATAGGCTAGCACAGAGCCCAAGTTGTAGAGATGGCTTAGGTCCTCTTATATTTATTATTATCTTCTTAATGAACTAGGATGTCTAATATGATTTCTGAGTGGCTTGTTCTGGTAGAAATCTTTCCACTTCTTCAAACACTCGGTAAAGTCCACTGCATACCTAAATGCCTTGTGTGCATGGTGTGTCTGGAAATTAATGGAAATTTTAGTTTGAGTCCTGAGCCAGGTAAACACTGGGTGCAATGGAGATAGTAAGTTAGGGAAGCAAGACATTCTATACAAATACAACTATGTCTGGGGTTTAGGGGCCCAGGGATGGGGTTTGAAGAAATCTTGAGAAAGGTTTTGGACTTACCCAAATCTATGAGAGAATGGCTTGGGTCAATCTTACCTAAATGCTAAAGTGTATGGGGACCCAACTGATTTCTCAGGTACTGAACACACGAGGACAGAAATTATTAACCTAATTTGATAGACAAGGAAATGGGGCTCAGTGCAGTCATGTGAATTCTGCACTTAATCATCTCTCCTTAAAGAATATTTTGTTGTGTCCCTGTTGGGTGGGAGGCTAAGACTGTAGGGGACATTCCAGAAACATTTATGCCTTGATGACTGCCCTCAAGGAATTTCTTTTTTTTTTTTTTAAGATTTTATTTATTTTATTTATTTGACAGAGAGACACAACGAGAGAGGGAACACAAGCAGGGGGAGTGGGAGAGGGAGAAGGAGGCTTCCCGCTGAGCAGGGAGCCCGATGCGGGGCTCAATCCCAGGACCCTGGGACCAGGACCTGAGCCAAAGGCAGACGCTTAATGACTGAGCCACCCAGGGCCCCCCCTCAAGGAATTTCTAACGAGCTAGAGCAAAGCCAAAAGTGGGTTCTGTCATTTGGAGAACTCTTGGCTCTCACAGTCTGCTGCTTCTACCTTCCCTGTGTTCTCCAAGAATCAGGCATGAGGATCAGCCACCTCCAGACCCCAAAATGGGTCCTCTGCTACACTGGATGAGAGAGGCTGGTGGCTTTTAATCACTGCACCAATTCAACTACTCGCTGATGTAGCCATCGCTAGATTAATGTGATCCATCAGCCTGCATTGGATAAAGAGATTCTAGAAGCTGAGACTGATGGGGACCGGCTCCAGCAGCTTCTGGAATGCTGATGAGTTCCGTGCCACTATGTTAACTATTTTAACAGCGGCTTCCTTCTTTAGTCGACCTATCAATCAGAAACAGTATTTTGGGTTTCTACTCCGTGGATAGGACTCTCTGTTGTCTGCCCCAATGAGGAGATGAGTCTGTGTTGACAGCCATGAACCAAATAGGGCATCAGAATGGAATAATGAAGAGGAGAGAAATGCATTCTGCCAGCAGAGTTGCTCTTCAAGCCTCTCTCTCACTCACATTTCAAACAGCAAACTTTGACCGACGCTGTTTCTCCACATGCAGTGTCTTCCTATCTTCTTGTTTCCTATCAAAATCTTGCTCATTCTTCAAGGCCCAGGCCATGTCCCCTCCCTCAGGAAGGCTTCCCTGGTGCTCTGGCCCTTATTATTTGCTGTGTGTGTAGGTTACTGAACTGTTATTTCTGTCTGTGGCAATGTTCTTAGAACATTGACCCTGGGAGTTGTCAATAGATGTTAATGTAAAAAATTACTCCATTCTCAGATACATTTGGGAAACACCAGGCTTTACAGTTAAGTGTGTTTCTTTAAAGCAGGATGACTCAGAGCCTTTAATAGGCTCACGTAGTTATAACGAGGATGACCATATAATTTATGATCCAACTGAGGACACTTAGAGAGTAAAAGGGGGTGCCATTATTAATGACGCAAGACAATTGGTGCAAACTGGAATTGTCCTGAGCAAACTGGAATATATGGTCAACGTAATTAAAATCTCTCCGAGTGGCGTTTCCAGAACGTCTCAGAACAAGGAGTCCTTTGGTTAAGGAGCAGATCTCAGTGGATCACACTTTAGGAAATGGCTGGTGTGCTGTGGGACCCAACCACATCTGAGCTCCCTAAAAGCAGGGTCCATGTCATGTTCATATTTGTTCCCCCTTGACACCTAACGCAATGAGCAGAGGCTCAATAAAATACTGACTAAAAATTGAAGTAGGAAGAAAATTGCTTTTATTTTCCTTGGGCATGTCAAGTAAGAGGTTATTCTAATGGGTTTTGATACAGGTTTGGGTTTTTTTGTTGTTGGTTTTTTGTTTTGTTGTTGTTGTTATTGTTTTTGAGTCTGGGATTCTCCAGAGAAACAGAACCAATAGGGTGTGTGTGTTTGTGTGTGTATGCATAGATCGATGACAGGAAGATATTGCTTTATTTTGAGGAGTTGGCTCATGCTATTGTAGAGGCTTGGTAAGTCCAAAATCTGCAGGGCAGGCCCGGAAGCAGGAGGCCCAGAGAAGAGTTGCAGTCCAAGCCCAAAGGCCATCTACTGGCAAAATTTCTACTTGCTTGGGGGATCTTAGTTTTTTGTTCTATTCAGGCCTTCAGCTGATTGGATGAGGCCTACCCATATTATGGAGAATAATCTGCTTTACTCCAAGTCCACCGATTTAAATAATCTCATCCAAAAAACATTATCACAGAAACACTGAGAATAATATTTTACCAAATATTTGGGCACTAGAGTCTAGCCAAATTGACACATAAGATTAACTACCATAATATATATGGGAAGCTCACTTACCTCTAGCTCAGGATGTGTTTAAAGCAGGGGACCCAACCTGAGCCTTCAGAGAGCCATAGGTGTCTGAACATGTGTGGTGGGCTATGGTGGGGTCAGCAGGACTTGAATTGAGTAAGGGTCTTTGTCCAGAGAGGAGTCATGGGAAAGACAGGGATGGGTACAAAGCAGCTGTCTCTCCCACTGACTCATGTTTGAACTTTGTGGTGAGAGGAAAAGAGTGGAGCTATCGCCATGAGGTTCTTGATGAAGAGCCTGGGCCCTCATGGGGCTGCTGGGTTTCTCAGTAACAAACTGAGACTCAGAAGCGGGGGTAGCAGCCCTCTCCCACTTCAGCCTGGAGCGGAGAGTGACCCTGACAGGGCCAGGTCTGGGGGGCTGCAGCAATGAGCCTGACTCTCATACAATCTTAATAAAACCCTGTAAGGTTCTATTGTAAAGGAGGGTAGACTCAGCTGCCAGAGGACCTTTCTTTTCTTTTTTTGCTCTGTTCTCCCTCCTTTTCTTCTGGCCTGAACCTTGGATGTGATGCCCACAGGTGGAGCAGCCAACTTGCAATCTCAAGACCCAAAGTCACATGCTAAGGACGGTGGGCCAGGAAGGGAGAAGGAGCCTGTCCCTTGAGTACCACACCTGTGCTGCCTACCCCAGGACTCTGATCTACAAGAAAAATAACATTTTACTTCATTAGGCATTTATTCATACTGTCTAATCTGTAATACACCACCTTAAGACTTTGGGGGCTTAAAACAACCACAGCAGTCATTTTGTTCATGAACCTGCAGTCTGGGCACATAGGCTAGCCCATCTCCACTCTACCTGGGGTCAGTTGGGGCAGTCAGAAGGGTACAGGGTTGGAGTTACCTGAAGGTTTGCTTACTCACATGTCTGGTGATTGATGATGACGGATGACTGATGCCTAAGTTGGCTTCAGCCAGAATATTTACATGTGGCTTCTCTTTGTGGCTTGTGAGTTCCTCCCAACATGGTGGGTGGGCTCCAAGGTCAAGCATCCCAAGAAAGGCAGACCCAGCTCATCTTTTATGACCTAGCCTTGGCTGCCACAGAGGTGCTTCCACTGCATTCCGTTTGTTCATTGAGGCAGCCACAGAGGCCAGTCCAGTTGCAAGGAGAGGGGAAGCAGACTCCATCTCTTTATAAGATAGAAGCATGAAGGGCTGGACATGTGGCTGTGGCCACTTTTGTAAAATAGAATCTGCCACAGAGCTCTTGCCAGGTTCCTAGCAACCCTAACTGCTGGAGAAGGATCACTGCCATGTGGCCACTTCTCCCTTCCCTCCCGGCCTCTGGGCTGTCTCATGAGGTCTTCCAATGTTATCACATTGTGATCCCACCACTAGGGGATGACCGATCTTGAGCTGCAAGATGCTTTCCAAATCGCATTCAGCCAATGAGCAGCTTAACCTTCTGTCTGATCACCTACAATGTTTTGTGACAGATAAAAAAGCAGTTGTGACTCTTCAAAGTGTTCACAGTCTTGTTAGAGTATCCATATTTCCACACATGGCATAATTAGCCAACAATGATGCAATGGTAAGACTATTTCTGGAAAGGGTAATGCAGACCAAGTGCTGTAAATGATGAACTGATGTGACAGTCGGTGTGGCCTGAGGCTAGCCAGGGACAGCTCTGTGGAGCATATGGGATGGGGGAAGGAGTGGGAGGCTTTCTAGGCAAGAGATTCAACACGAACCCAGCATAGCAGTGGGAGCCCAGCATGAGCTTTGTGTGTTCATGGACATGGAGGCAACAGGGCTGTTTGGACAATGGAATCTTACAGCAGAATAGGGAGACGGGGTGGAGGTGGAATGGGGGTGGGAGGAGGGCAGGAGTACAGAGAGGAATTTCTTGTGACACCAGACAACCAAAGACCTTCTCTCTGGGCCCTTCCTAAAGGGATAAGGAGGCTGGCTTGTCATCTTGAAGCACAAGGAATGAACGAACAATAGTTTCCTTTCTCCTCATGACAAGAAAAACCACACCTTACAGATTTATTCAAGTCACGTTTATAGGACACACCGTACGTTCGAGGTACTGGGGATCTCCAAATCAATGTTAAACAGCCCTGCTCACAGGACCTTCCAGTGCACTGGGGGCACACAACAGAAACTGGGCTATTAACATGACGTGATGGTGTGGGAAGTGAAATGGTGAGGCAGGTATCAGGTGGCGATGGAAGAACATGAGAAGAGCACTCACTGCAGCCTGGGATGTGGTGTAGGGGCCAGGGAAGGGGTCCTGGAAAAGGGGGTTGCTAAGTTAGTGCCTTGAGAGGGTGGGCTTTGCCCGTGCCTCTAGCTCTTTGCTGGATAATGAGCTGGCCGAGGAGGAGGCTGGGTGGCGGAATAGAAAGACTCCTGCTGGTCTACGAGTTGGGAGGCCCAGGCTTTAGTTGAATTTTTGTCTCTATCAACTGTGTGACCCCAGGAAAATTGCTTTCCCTCTCTGGGCTTCAAATGTCCTCGGCTATAAAATGATGAGGGTGGCCAATGACCTCTAAGGTCTCTTCTGACTCAAAAATTCTATGACTGTCAGAAGTCGCTTCCTCTGAAAGGGATTTATGTGGAGGTGCTTAAGGAATGCATATGTTTAGTTAATTTAGCTCAGCTTCATATGTACAAATTACGGCTACCCCAAGAGAGACAGCGTTCTATTAAAAGCCTGGCATTCATTTTGATCCCGCTTAGAAATACTGCGGGAAACATCAGCAATGCACACGAAACCTCCCCTCACTCATACCCCAGACAGATGACAAAGTGATAAGCAGAGCTAATTCCCTGGGGCAATATTTCTTCCCAAAGCATAGATATGGGTGAATTATTGCCATTCTTAATTGCCTAATGATTTTTTTCCCCTTTCATGTAATCTTTTCGGGGGGTTGTATTTTTACCATCTTGCAAATTCATATTGGCAGAGTGATATACGTTGTCGAATAAAACACAGTGGCCAATCCATCAAAAATCAGGCTGCAGTTGCCTTGAGTTTTTTGGAGAGAGACTGTAAAAGGGGAGGAGGAGAGGGGGAGAGGGCAGGTGCTTCAGTGGGGTAGGCGGTCACTTTCCTGCTGGTAGATCAGCAGTTCTCAGGGCTGACCCTGACATGGGCTGAGCGGTCCAATTTACTCGGGGCTCTTTTCCTTCTGGGTTCAAGTTTTGGCTCTTGGGGGTGTTTGCCTTATTAGACACAGCTGTCTGGGGAACTCAGAAGGCAATTAGACCAGGGAGTGAGCCGTTTAGGGGATTGGTAATGGAATGTGGATTCTTTTCTCCCTAACTTAATTGTTTGCATCTGACCAGAAATCATTAGCAGCTGATGGCTGCTTGGTGGCATCTGTGAACTAAAGTGGTGACCCAGTGGAGTTCTTAGCACTTGATGGGAGAGGGTTCTTGGTAGAGACCTAATAAAGAGAGGGGTTCTTTCACTCCTTTGATGGTGAGGAGGATTTTCCCTGGACTCGTGTATCCTGTGAGAGGTGATTTTGCTACCGTGTTGCCTCCTGTCCACTTTCGGGGACGTGAGGACCAACCACAATAGCTGGAAGATTTGGCGATACCCTGCCCACAAGTCCTTGATGGGCTCTAAATGGTTCTAGCCTTCAAGGCACATTAGGGTTAGACGGGGATCTTTGTAACCTCCCTTTGCTCAAGGCTCCACCCCAGAACAATTAAATCCGAATCTCTTGGGATGGGACCTGGGCATCAGTATTTGCAAAGCTGGGGGTTTCCAATGTCCAGCTAAGGTGAGAGCCATCCCAAAAGGAAGGTTTCATCATCTCTCACTTGGAAATAATTATCCTGAATTGCTTGATCAAGGCAGGTGTAGGTGAAGGGAATAAAGGAGAAAAGTCAGGAGTGTGGGGACCCCTGAAAACAACATCCTCAACAAGTATTTATTGAGACCTACTATGTGCCAGGCACTGGACTAGGGCTGCCGGGGCCACAGCTGAAATGAGATAGTCTTTGAGCTCACAGTTCCCTTGGGGGATACAACAGTTGATCCCAGTGACGAGCATGCAGGGTGCCAAGGGAGCACAAAGAAGTTTCCAGTTACAGGAGAAGAAAACCGAAAATCTAAATGATGAGGAAGGAAAGAGTGAGTGAGAGGGAATTCGGATTGATCTAGGCCAGTGCTGTCCAATGAAATGGAATGTTTTATAAAAAATAATATAAAATAAAATTTAAATTACATACGTAATTTCAGATGTTCTAGTAGTGCCATTAAAAAAAAAGAAGCAAGCAAAATTAATTTTAATAGTATATTTTATTTAACCCCAGTATGTCCAAAATATTATCATCTCAACATGTAATCAATATAAAAATTACTAATGAGTTCTTTTACATGTTTTTGTACTAAATCTTCAAATTCTGGTGTGTATGTGTTTTATACTTGTAGTGCATCTCAATTTGGACTAGCCACATTTCAAATGTTCATTAGCTAGAGGGTACCGATTTTTAGCATTGAGCAGTCAGTGCCGCTTTAGGGAGAGTGAACAGCGCGTTGGCTGTGGTGTGTTGAGGAGGGTGGGAGGTCCGGTGTGGTGAGCGCAGAGTGAAGGGCATGGCAGGCGTGGTCTGGATGGCTGAATAATTTGCAGGTCAAGTGCAAAGTGCAAAATGAAAATGCAGAGCTCCTTCTTCAAAAACTACAAGAAATTTAAGATGGAGATAGCAGAACATTAGGTTGCGGGCGGGACCCAGGCAACTACGTACGTAGGGCACTCGGAAGCTGGTCCTGGGTGAGGCAGGCACGGAGATCACCAACTGATCCCCTCCGCCTCCTCCCTTGCACATGGAGATCCCATCTTGATCCAGTATTCCTCTTCCCAAGTGCTTTAGGGAGGACCACCCCTCCCCAGCCCCAGGGAGGAAATGTGGATTGCCTTAAAGTCCATCCAGGTCATTTCATTCCCTTTGCTTGTGCCTGGTCTAGAAGGTCCATGTGATAAAACAGAGGCTTCTTGGAAAGATCGCCCTCCCTAATGTAGCAACTGTGAAAAGAATCTGTCCTGCTAGATGTTGCCCGTGGTTACAACAGGACCTGATCTGCCACAGGCTTCACATGACACAAAGGGAATATTCAGGAAACTTCAGAGAGACCTGGCTTTTCTAAGCCACTGAACAGACCAACTCTGGAGTATCCTTGCCGCTGGACTTCTTAGTAGGTGATTTAGTAAATGTCATAGTGGAAGCCACTTCTGGATGGGCAGCCCAGAACCTCCTCACAGACACAGTGCAGCGTGAGGACATAAGAAGGCAAGCTATGGGGACGCCTGGGTGGCTCAGTCAGTTAAGCATCCGACTCTTGATTTTGGCTCAGGTCATGATCTCAGGGTCCTGGGATGGAGCCCCATGTCACTCAGCGGGGAGCCTGCTGGAGGATTCTTTCCCTCTTCCTCTCCCTCTGCCCCTCTCCTGCTTGCATGCTCTCTCTCTCTCTCTCAAATAATCTTTAAAAAAAAAAGACAAGCTATGAAGCACTTTTTCCCTTTCTTTTCTTCTTTTTTTTTAAGCCATGAAGCACCTTGAAAGATCACCCATCCCCAGCTTCTTGTCTGGTAACCAGCTGACAGCCTTATTCCCTCACTGTCCTCAGGCAGGTATGGGGTTAGGCCCCATGTTCAAGATGGAGGGGGAATGTGTATGGAAGATTGAAATTGCTTCTCATGGCAGCAGGTGCTGGCTGTGGTTGATGAGGAGGGCCAACCACAAGTAGCTGCTACTCTTTGTCAGCTTCGGATGTTCAGCTCTTGAAAGATTTGGGGCCAGTGTCCTGCCTCAGAGAAACATCTATTGGGTACCACCAACCCAGAAGAAATACATAATACATGGGAGGCATAAAATACATGTTCATGTTTCCTCTTGTTTCTTTTGGGGTTGTTGCATTGTAGGATCGAATGAAATAGCCAAGGTGTGTGGAGGTCTGAACTAAGAAGCCAATGACTGATTTTTCTGGTCAGAGTGGGAGGCTTACAATGGGTAAGAATCCTTATTTAATTCAACACAACTGAACAAGTACTTATTGAACATGATTGGGCACTTATTAAACACCACATATAGTTGAAAAATTGACCACGCTGTGCTCTAGGGAGGGCAGAGCTTCAGAGCAAGGTCCTAGCAGAAGGCTTCAATGTGCCCATCATAAAAGAAGAAATCTGCTTGGCCAATAAACAAACGTAGAGGTGCTCAAATGTGTTAGGAATCGGGGCAATGAAAACTAACATCCTCATGAGCTAGCACGGCACCCTCATCGGGCTCAGCTAAAATTAAGTCTGAAGAAAGAAGGGTGGGCAAGGATAAGGAGCAGTGAAAACTCCTGGTGGGAACGTAAAACATTACAAATAATTTGCAAAACGTTTGGCACTATCCAGTAAAGTTAAAGGTAATTCCTGCTACTCGGTAGTTCCGTTCTCAGGAAAATGCACCTCAGGAATCCTATCCAATAGTGCTCGAATATCAGCCAAATCCCGGAAACAATCCGAGTGTCCATCAACACTGGAACGGACACATAGTTTGTGATCTGGCAGAACCATGGACTATTAGACAGCAGTGGGGATGAGCAGAGTACCGCTTGGGTAAGTCCGATTCCCTATTTGGGTCTGGCCGCTTCATAGTCACGCTCTAAAGCCAATAGCCTCTTCGAGCCTCAGTTTCCTCATCTGGGGAGCAGCAGCGCTCATACCCGCTTTACAGTGTTGGTGTGAGTTCGTTAGACGAGTGTGTCACACTCCCTCACTGACCGTGAGCCTCACCGTGGAGCCAGCAGACAGGATGAGAATACTGCGGTCTGCACGTTGCCTGGCAACTTCCTCCCTCGGACTCAGGGAAGACTGGGAATAAGCCTCCTCCAGTGAGGCTGGAGGGTCCTTAGTGTGGACTCTCTAAAGATGCTCTGAGCAGACCAGGTGATTGTGCACACTGCAAACAGAAAAGGATTGAGCCAGAGGGAAAGGGAACTCAGTAGGAAACCAGGAGAGACAAGGAGAAAAATGGAAGCAGAAGAAGCTCCTTTTTCAGAGAGGAAGTCCAAACAGGGCCATGCTGATGCTAGTCCAGCTGAATCCGGGCCTCCTGGGTGTAAGGGGTCCCCACCCTGGGGAGAATGTGTGAGGATGTGACCTAGACAGTGCAGAGCAGACCTCAAAGAGCAATCAGGTGCATGAGGGGGCATCCCAGAACCTCCTCCTACGAACAGAAGAGGAGGGAGATGGAGTTGAGTTTTTGGGAAATGGGAGTAGAGGTTGGCAGAGAAAATCAGACCCACTTGTGCAGCTGGGAAGCAGGGCAGGCGTTGGTGGAGGGAGACTTCAGGCCCCCCACAGGCCGGGGAGGCAGGGTGCTTATTCCAACAGCTGCTGCTCTCGGTCCTCCAACCACACCAGCAGTCCCTGCTGGGCCCCAAAGCGGCTGGTCCTCAGGAAAAGTGGACTGCAGAACCCGGTTGTCACAGCTTCTTAAAACCCAAACTGCTACTCCGTGGATAGTGGAAAGTCCAAAACCGCCCCCAAATTCCAGTGAATTCTGGGGGGCTTACCTTCTGAAAATCACCTTCAGTTTGAAGCTTTGCTTCTGTGGATTTAATTCAGTTTGTAGATCATCTTACTGTTTGATATCTGTTGCCCCTATCTCACACCACAATGAAGAACACAGTACTTTTCCTGAATTCACAGAGAACAAACCAACAACCTGCGTGAACTGTTTGCGTGAATATCTGTAGCCGACTTCAGTGAAGCTTAAGCAGCCCTACTAACTGCTGGAGGCTTCCTCCTTCTGCAAAGTTCTTGACCAGGTCGGCAATGTGGGCCCCTCCCAGCATCCCTTCCCAGTTCTTCCCTATGCTTCTTGTGCCATTGTCCCTCCCTTCTCGGAAGTAAAAGGAAAATTCTTCTCATTTCCTCACAGTGTTTGCCAAATACGTTCCAGGCTTGCTTTGCCACAGAGCTGGCTAGGGTACTGCTGTCCTGGTATGCCCAGGACCGAGGTGTTCCCAGGATGCTGGACTTCAGTTTAAAAACCAGGACAATCTTGGGTAAACCAGGACACGCCGGTCACCATTTAGAAGGACCAAGACCGACGTGAACGCTGATTTCCTCCCTGGGCTCTGGATTCTTTTGTTTTGTTACAAATAAAGGGTGAAGCTTGATGAGGGACGAGGAGCTCTAGCCGGACACGGAGGAGAGGGAAGTGGAGATGCGTATATGGGTGGAGTCCTAGAGGCCACACACCGTGTCTCCAACCAGACAATGAGGGGAGACTGAAGCTTTCACACGTCTCAGTTTCTTTCCAAGTTCACACGTTAAAACTCCAGGTTCCTTAGAGTTTTTTTATTTTCAATCACCTAAAACTCTGCTTTACATTTCAGGAAACTATCTTGACTGTGCAGAAAAACAGACCATGATTTCTCTTTTCTGAATCAATTAGTGATTCTTAGGGAAACCACAAAAAACAACAACAAAACACCGTGCCATGCTCTGGGGGACACAGAAGAGGTGAACTTTGTTCCCCTAAAGAGTTTATAATCTGGTTAAGGAAACATACTGAACACATGAGAGTAACGAAAAAAATAAAACAACGGAACAGTGATTTTATCTGCAATAGTATGGTGCTAGGTAGAAGTTCAGAGAAGATGCAGGTTAATACGGGCTGGGGATTCTTCATTAAGGGGGTGCCGCAGAGGGAAGGTGAGCTGGGTAAATAGAGAAGAAAAGGAAGACATTTCAGGCTGACGGGGTGAGGAACTTCATGAGGAAAATAGCACTGAGCGGGGTCTGTATGGTACCTGCTCTTATTTGTCTTGACTGGTTTGTAAGCGCCGAGGATGCAGGCCCTGGGCATCCCAGCGCCCTGGCAAGAACATCACACCGAGAGCCCAAACTGCTGCTTGCGAGGCTTGGCTTCTCTCCTCCCGAGCTCTATGGCTCGGGGGACCCAGCTGCCTTTGCTGGGCCTCTGTTTTCTCACAGAAAGTGGAGACTGACAACCCCCGACTTCGCGGTGACTTGTGACGCTCCAACAAAACCCCGGGTGTGAAAACATTCCCAACTCTTAAGAAATGATATCAATGGAAGATTATGATAAATCTATACACTCCCACATCTTGCACAAGGCGAACATTCCATTAGTTTCTACCAAACAGATGAATGAATACAAGTTATCTTTTTCTTTTTTTTTTTTTTTCCAGAAGTCTCTGGCACCTGGCAGAGTCAGACACTGGAAGAACAACAAGTACAAAGATCTCCCCCAAACCTCACTTAATTTTTAATCCTTGGGATGGAAAACTGGCAGAAAAACCCAAACCCAAACAGCCAAGGCCGGGGTGCCGCGTTCTTCAGCTGTACCCACCTCCGGGCCCCCCCCAACCCCCCCTTAATTGCCAATCCTCCGCCGTGGGGTGGTGCTTTCAGAGCCTCCTAAACTCCCTCAAACCATTTGCTTGTAAACTCCTCCACTCATCAGCCCCTTGTCAGCCGCCACCAGGAGGAACACGAAGGCCTTAATTGATCAGGCAGGGCAGTAGCCTTGAGAACTTGAATCAGGTATTGATGTCTGAGGAGCCCGTTTCGCTCCGGTCTCCAGAGCCAGGAGCCGCCGAACATCAAAACTATTAACCTCTGGCCCGAGCAGTTGGCGAGGCAGCCTGGCAGCAGTAATTAGGAAGTCAATCGGAATCGCCTGTCTCACTTACACTGGCATGTCAATCAATAGCCGCGGTGACAGGTTCATTAGGCCCGGGCCATGCAAGCCCAGCCTGAAACAACCTCATAAAGTACACCAGCGACTCGGGGCAGAGAGAAATCCGCTCGAAGGACTGGAGTGGATGACAATATGTATTGATTAGGGCTCCAGCGATTTATGAAGTGCCACCTGTTGGCCAACCTTTCTGACTCAGTGCTAAATTTTCCCAAGTAGTTGCAAGATGAGACCAAATATTACCCTCTAAAAAAATGAGAGAAATCCAGCTGTTGTCTGACAGGGCATTTTTTACGTTAGTTACTCCTCGCAAATAATCTATCAGGGTAAAACTTCAATAGTTAGTTAAGGCTGAAACGGTACCTTTGTCTCTGTGGCCATCAGACTTTGAAAGAAGACATCCATCTGGAGAAGAAAAAATATGATTTGACGTGTGATTAGGTTAAGACTCTACCTTCGGAGAGACAGGGTGATTTAGGCATTCATTTCTTCCTGGCGTTTTTAATGGCTCATCTGGGCTGTTCCAGGGGGGACGGCTGACACCTGGTTTTCAGAGCTAATTTAAGAGCTCAGTAGAAGGAGGGGGGTATGCGCAAAGAAATCCCTTCTGGCTCCTTCCCCATCCTCACGGATGACACGGCTTGACCACATTTGCCAGAGACCTTGCCTGCCTCTGAGCCTGCTGAATAACGGGGCAGTTATTCTGAGCCTCATTCGGGGCCACGGCCTTGAAAACAGCACAAGGCAAGCTGACATGTTCACTGCTTAGCCAGACTTACAAGTCACCTCACTATTAGCCCCAGGAAACAATCAGAGGCGTGTGGAATGTCCAGTGTTTCCTGCCACGCACCTCTGTCTACAGTGATCAATGCACGTACACCTGCACCTATGAATTCATTACCAAGTGGAGGCTTGGGGAGGCTTTCTACATGAGAAGACTCCAAAATCTTATGACACGCCCCATAGTTAGTCCCGTGTGGACTGTTCCCAGAAGTATGACCACGCCACAATGTGTGCACACACCAAAACGGTGGTCGGAGTCAGCTCAGAAAGGCTGGGTTCAGTCCACTCGTCGGCATGAATTAGACCCCTCCCTCTCTAAGTTTAGTTTTCGCATCTATAAAATAGGATCCAAAATGCCACTGCTTCTATCCAACATGGTTAGTGTGGAATAATGATGAAATAATGGAATGGAAAATTTTTTTGTTTTCTTGCTAAGATACTGTAGAGGTAGGTTTATAGAAAAGACATCAACTGTGTTCATCCCAAGTAGAAGGGGAGGTTTCAAACGCTTATATGTGAGTTGAGATTTTTCTCCCCTAACATCTCACCGGCAAGGCCAGATCAATCAACCTGTAAACATTTATGGAGCTTTGTAAGATACTGTGGTTGATCTTCACCTCCCCCTCCTCTGCTTTCAGTTACAGGAACTCGCTAACAATGGGGAAAGGGAAAATATCGGTTTTTCCCAGCTAAGTTCCAAATCACCTCTCTTTATGCAAAATCCATTCCTTAAGCAGGAGTTTCTTTTGTCCTGTAGGTTCCGGGAATCTGGCTTATTGGTCCCCAAACTCCAGCCCTGCACCACTGTGAGCTTCACTTAATTTCCTCTCTGGGGTTACTTTTAAGAACTGGTTACCATTTCCTCAGGCACCATCCTTATTTCCTCCTGAACGACACAGAGATGGGAATGTAATTCCTTGGCACTGTGAAAATAGAACAAAACAGCAAAAACAAAAATAAAAATAAACCAAAAACCAGCACAGTTCACTGAAGGCGTCTTAGCTGAGGTTGTCATTTATCTTGGGTTGCTTGGTGGGGCCAGACCAGGCTTTTTTTTTTATCATCTCCTCTCTGGCTGTTCTTTCCTTGGACCTGTAAAGTCTCCGGTTCTTGCTTCACAGATCCTTACTCCCAGTTCTGAGTGGAAGGATGCCCAGACTGAAGCCAGTGGCGGGATTGGGATAGAATAGCTGCTAGGGCTGGGGATTCTCAACTCCTCTGGCCCCACTGTCTAATTTAGTATTTGGACGTGAGCTCCCGGGCCAGCCCCCTGTTAAGGGAGGGCATCTAGTCTCCCAGGACTCTTCTCTTGTACCCAGAACCATGAGCCCTTAAAAGATCCCCCCCCAACCTTGGACTATTTAGTTGTATGTGCATTTCTTTTAAAATTTGATTGTTTTTAAAGTATATTGGCAGGCTTGTTATCAAACTTGGTTCTATTGTAGGTGAAGCTTGGCTTGTTAGACTTGTGGTCCTAAGTTGATTTCTGGACCTGGTTTCACTAGGAAGCCTGGGGGCCTTGATGAGGGGCCACCTTCCCCAGGCCTGTCTACGGGACTGAGGCTCCGCACCATCCCTAGCAGAGTGCCATCTCTTCTTGTTTCAAAATCTCTCCCAAGTTCCTGTTTCTGGGATGAGAGGCTTCTTGTTTAGAGCCCATCAGCCAAGCCGATAATGGACAGATTTGAGACGAAGGTCTCTGTGTTTAGGGTATACCAGCCCCGTAGCAACCAAGGTTCACCCCTCTGCTCTATTACTTAGGAGTGTGACCCCCTCCCATTCCCCCCACAGAAGGAGAGCAGGCCTTAACAACCTGAAAACACACAGAGCCATAAAAGATCTTTCAGCAGGGGAAAAGCAGCCCCAATGTGCTCTCTAACTTTTAACTTTTCGAAGCACTTCCATACCCTTGACTTCATACCCTCCTTACGATGGCCTTATGAAGTGTGTCTGGTACAGAGCCTTGCGAAGTCAAAGTGGACAGTGGGGGCTGATGCTCCTACTGACCAGGAAGAGTAACAGAAGAGTGTGTGTGTGTGTGTGTGTGTGTGTGTGTGTGTGTACTCGGAAGAGGCCTGCTGATCGCCACCTCCCAACTCCGTCACCACATCTAACAGGGTTCAGTTTTGACCTCTGCAAAATGCAAAAATGTCTTCATTCTTAAATGTCCTAAAGCCTCCAATATGTGAAACCATGAAAAATGTAGAAATGTCACATTGGGCTTTACCACGAATTTACTTTGCTGTTTGTATACCGTGATAGCAACATTTTAAGCAGACGATCTTGTTATTATCTGACTCATCCCTATATCCCAGGGCCTAGCCCAAAGCCCGACACAAAGGCAAACCTGTTCTTATGAACTGGTCTCTATTTAGAAGGGAAGGGGGCAGGAGAGATTTTGATTTTTTTTTTTTTTAAGGTCATGCAATATAGAATTTCTCCATCCCCCTCTGCTGCTTACAATAGCTTTATTTGTCCTGTGGCCCAGGTTTCATCTAGAATCTAAGATTGGCCATGCCTGGAGGAAGGCACCCTCTCCTCCTCTAGAGCCACAGCCCAAGGCCCTCCAGGCCATGTCTTGTTGCTGCTCATTGCAACAGAGAGATGGGCAATCTGCAAGGTGCTAGTGGGTGTGTGTGTGTGCGTGTGTGTGTGTGCATGTGCACGTGTGCATTTGGAAGGGAAGTGACCCTCTGAGCCTGGAACCTCTGCGGGCAGCACTCTGCCTCAGGGCACCAAGCTCCCCTCCTATCTGCACTGGGGGCGTCCCCATTCCATCGACAGCCCTACAGATAAGCCCTGGCAGGGGCAGCCCTGGGAGCCTGTGAGATGCTGCTTTTTCCTTCTCCCAGGCACAAACACGCTGGGCAAGCCTTCGGAGCGTGCTGGTCCACGGCAGGGCCTGCAGGAGAGATCCTCACACTCCAAGACAGAGCAACCAGCCAATAACGACTTCCCTTGCACCTGGGCCTGTTGCAAGCATTTTTATCATTTTGCCATGCTTCATTGACCGATGGATTTTTTCCAGCTTTGCACTTTTTTTTATTACTATTATTTCTATCTTCATCATTACCTCCGCGCCTCTGATGGCATTTAGATATGAACCGCCTATGAACCTTCGAGCCCGATTGTGCCATGACAAAAATACTGTCGTTTACATTCTGTGCCAAAGTATTATATAAAAACACATCAACGAAAAGGAAATTCAGGAAGCTGAGAGTAAAGATATATAGTCAGCAAAGTATATAACTTCTGGCGTATTACTGCCTAATCCTAACATAATTATTCTCATCCTTTTATTTGATTAACTTCTAATGGTTCCTCTTGGTGTTAAAGGTCCCACTCTGATCATTTGATTTTAGTGTCTGCTATAATTACCGATAATGTTCTTTGCAAGACAATTTAATGATAACCGCATAATGGCCTATATGAAGAAAGCTGCAGGGTTTCAAAGCTTTTGAGTAATATAAAATACATTAGACTAACACAAGCCATCAACATGACAGGGAATGTTTGATTTACACTCAGGACTAGGTTATAGCATTGTGGAATTTTTTTTCTTTTTCTTTTTCTTTTTTTTCTTTTTTTCTTTTTGCAGCCGTTTACAATAAATGACAGAACAGTTGGACAATCTGCAACTTGCTGATTGCAAAAACAAACAAAAATGTATCGCAAAGTTTGGAGGGGTGCAGAGGCAGCTGGGGGAGCTCCCGGGGAGCTGTGTGCTTGGAGCACAGCTGGGACAAGAGCCGTTGCCTGGTTCCCTAGGGGTGGCCACCAAATTAGCCTTTTCCCAGGGAAGATCGGCCAAAAAGGAATCTCTTTGCTCTCTTGCATCAGGTCCGAATGATCGAGATTCTCTCTGACTAGGTAATTGTTAGCTGCCAGCCCCCGTTTGGGTAGCCAAAGCCTCAATCAGTGAACTATTTTTTGGGGGGATCAAAATAAAAATTGTTCTATTTTTAGTTACTCCACCTCTCCTCTTTCCAAACAGGCAAATGAACAAGCAAAGGAAAAAAATAAATAATGACCTCAAACAAAAGAACCACTTTTTTCTAAGCCCGAATGGCCAGCGGAGTTGACATCATCTTCTTCCTGGCCTGCCCCCTCCGCGGGGTGCGGGGTGCGGTATTTGGGAGCTTGGCATATGTGCCTTGTTCTTTTGAAACAAAGTAATCACTCACCACTCTGGCCAAATGCAGCATAATTGATGGTGTGAGTGGATGGAGAAAATTTCCTGTCAGGAAAAAAAGGTTAACCGTGGACATATTACAACCAGGGTCTCTGATTCCAGGATAATGGCATTTGGACAAAAGTAGGGCCCCGTCCTTTTTATAGCACTTTATGCCCCATTAGTATGACTGCAAGTCCCCAGACCTGCCTGTTCGGGCACTTAATCAAAAGCAATGGGTTGAAAATCATGTTCCAGCTCTCCTCATATTTGATTCATTCCTCCCAGATAGGAAGAAGTAAAAAACACATTACTAGCATCAAAACAGCACATGCATTATGTGCTAAGCAGTTGAGAAGGCTATCATTGGGTTTTATCCCTTTGGGTACTTGGATGGACAAGTACTTTCCTATTCATCCATTCAGTGGACTGAGGCAGCCATATTTCATTTTTTTTTCTTCCCCTGACAGACAATCTGTTAGTTTTCCACAGATTTCTCTTTTAAAGACACATTCATGTCACTTATTTTAATTGTAGGCTTCAGGCAGCAAGGCCCAGAATGTGTGTTCACCTACACACACACACACACACACACACACACACACACACACAATTGGAAACCCACTACTTGGATGTAGCTCCTCTGAGAGCCAAATCTAATAATAGGAGAAGAACATTTCTTAGGGGAAGAATTAATTTATACACTTAATTACTCGGGATCCACTTCAAGCTCTCTGCCTTAACGCTCTTTCTTTTGGAGAGATTTTTAACTAAATGCCTAGCGTTTTGACAGACCCGGAGGAGAGCCTGCCTCATGTTGATGAAGGGGACTGGCCTTGTCCTACCCCCAGCACCATGGCCCACTCGCCCACCCTCCCGGAAGAGATGTGGGCATCAGCTTCGGACCTGAGCCCCTGCTCCTGCTAATATTGATCGGGGTCTGAAGGAGAAGGTCTTGGGCCCAGTGAGGCACTTTTCCCTCAGCTCCTATGCTCTCTGGGGCTTCCAAGTGGATTTTCTGCTAGATGGCTCAGCCCTAGCATAACCATGAAAAATGAAACGATTTCTTCTGTCTGTTCAAAACAGGGTAACAGCCAGGCCCCTCTCCATTTAGAAGGCTTCCCTCTGAGGAATGGCCTTTGTCCTTTTAGAGAACTCATTCCATTTACTAATATCTTGACAAAAAGTAGAAGAAGTATGTAATTGATTATGAAATTGCATGGTATTGGGAGAAGGGTTACCTCTGCTGGCCTAATGAGGGAAGAGAGTTATTATCTGCTTCTGACATCATCAGAAACATGGATTGGGCAAAGGGGTGCCATGGAGTCAGACAGCCCAGGGAGGCTGCCCATGGGTTGGTCTAACCGACTTGGAATCCTGGACACCAGGGTTCCCAAAGTGAGTTCTGGCTAGGTGCAGAGGGTGCATGTCACTATTCCCTGAGAAGAAGCTGATGCAGGCCTGCAATTATCCAAATTGGGGAGGTGTAGGAGGGGGGTTCTGGAAATGTGGGCAAACATAGCGGAGACTCAGGGAGAGAAGCAGCATGTGACCCATTTTCTGAATGGGGACGTATTTAATCTCCTAGTGTGTATAACCACAGCATGAGCCTGCCAAGGGACCCGCACATCCCTCCAGTGTCAATGTTTGGGGTTTTGCCATTGTTTATTGATGAGCCCTGTTAAAATATACACCTGATATATCTAGAATGGGCAAAACAACACATAAAAATAACATGTCATCACATTAAGATGAATTTAGGTTCAATCCTTTAGTGACTTCATAGAATATTTTACTTATGTTAAGATATGTCAGAAAATACCTCTATTTTAGGGTCTTAGATCCCATTAAATATCAATATAACTCTATACTACAGAGGTGATTATTTTTAAACCTTGAGAAAATCTAGAAGAAAATTAAATTGACCATTTATCAAGCCTCAGGAGAGAGGGACGAAAATGATTTTTCTAAGCTTAGAAGCAATATAGAAACCCCCAGAGGAAAAGAGTGACAGATTTGACTATATAAAAGAACAAAATATCTCTGTATGTTGAAAAAAAGAAGCAAACAAGAGATTAAGAAAATATAACTATGACAAAGGGTTAATATCTTTATTATTTAAAATGATCATATTAATTGAAGAAAACACCAAGTCCCAAGAATAAGCTAAGAACATAAGCACAATTCATAAAATAGAAAACAAGTAAGCAAGAATATGGAAAAGTGTTCAGTTGCACTAGAAGCCAAATACATGTACATTTTTAAAAAAGAATCTTTCATTCATAAATGAATCTTTTTTTTTAATGAAAATACCCAGTTTGACAATAGTGCCCTGAAACTCTTAGATTCCTGAGGGTCTTATAAAGAGATAAAACCCTTTCAGACAGCAATCCAAAGTTATAAAGATGTTTATGCCCTTTGACTCAGGAATCCCACTTCTGGGTCTCTAACCTGGGAAAGTACTCAAAAGATGGAAAAAGTAATGTGCAAAGGTCTTCACCGCAGTGTGGCTTATCACAACAAAAAACCAAAAAGAACCCAACATCAACAAGAGGTGCTTTTGTCACATCCATCCGATGGAATATTACTTGGTCTTAAAATGGTAGTCATGTGGACAAAGGCTCTCTTTACTGTCAGGTGAAAAAGTAGTATACTTTGGATATAAATGGTGATTTCCAGTATGTAGAAAACATGCACGTATAAAAAAAGGGAAACATCAAAACCTACTATACACCTACTAACATGGATAAGATTAAACAACAACAACAACAAAAAAAGACGTGATCACAGCAAATACGAGCAAGTTTGTGAGGCAACTGGAACTCTTATATGTTGTTGGTGGGATGGTGGGCCTATGAGGCTCTGCCTCTCTTTGGATTTTTTAACGGAGCTCTGCTTTTCACCTGACCTGACCTCAGCTCTCAAATCAGGTGACAAATGGTAAAGGAACCTAATGTATTTAGCTTCCAAAATGAAAGACTTAAAAGTGGAATTTATTCCAGAATGCAAGTTTGGTTCAACATATGGCAATCTATCGATGGGATATTTTTACCATATTAATAGAATAAAAGACAAAAACCATGCAATCATTTCAACAGACATACAGAAAAAGCATTTGACAAAATCTAACATCCTTTCATGATGAAAAATACTCAACAAACTAGGAGTAGAAGAGGGAACGCCTTCAACCTGATAAAGGGCATCTGCCAAAAGCCCCAGAGCTAATATCACCCTCAGCAGTGAAAGACTGAAAGCTTTCTCCCGAAGATCAGGAACAAGAAGAAAATGCCTGCACTTGCCATTTCTGTTCAACATTGTACTGGAGGTCCTAGCCAGAGTGATTAGGCAAGAAAAAGAAATGCAAGTGATCAGATTGGAAAGGAGGAATGAAAACTATTTCTATTTGCAGATGAGAAGATCTTGTATATAGACAATCTTAATCTACAGAAAAATCAGGACAAATGAGTGATGAAAATGTTCTGGAAGGAGATACTGGCACGATTTTGTGAATATGATAGAAAAGTCAATGAATCCTAGGGTGACTTTTGTGATATATGAATTATTATCTCAATAAAAACAGAAAGAGCCCCCCCGCACCCTGAGATATTTGGGAAAGGAACTGAAGGGGGTCAGCAGGCAAAGTGTATGTAAATACTAGACAGCCTCTGGGACTAAAAGATCAGCATCAGCTTCAGAGTTTTCCAGCTATCAGAAGTTGTGGGAGTAACAGGGAGGTTGTGAGGTGTGCTTTGTCCAGGCCTATTCTAGTTTGGTAGGTTTAAGACCACCCTTGGCTCACTTCCTAATCTCCGTAGCCTGTAGCAAACTGCCCATCTGTATTTGTACCACTTATAGGCACATATCACTGACTCTGCCTCTCTTACACAGATTTGGATACACATTTTTCTCTCCTTGATTATAAAGTCTGTAAGTGAGAGGACTGTTCTCCAAAGTGTCATACAGTGACATAAACTTGGTTGATATGTCTATTAAGTGATGAAAATCATAAAGCAGGTGCAATTTATCTTGGGTGCATCCTCCCCCCCAGAACCAATCTTCAGGGTCCGCACGATCAGCCCCTTGTCATGTCTCTGGGGATCTCAGGGTCCTGCTGTGAGGTGACACTGCAGGGGGCGCTTAGTGGAAGCCACTGTGCTCTCTCTCGTGGCTCAGGGCCCTTCTTAATGCCTTCTTCCTTGAGGTGACTCCACCCCACAACGTATCGAACATTACAAATGTACTTATTTGAACATAAATACAAGAAATCTCATTTATTCTTAACTATCTGAGTTGAGTTGGTGGTTGAATAGTTGACAAAACAATATACTTTGCAAACATTTGATTAAAGTTTAATTAAGTTTGGGGCGCCTGGGTGGCTCAGTTGGTTGAGCGTCTGCTTTCGGCTCAGGTCATGATCCCAGGGTCCTGGGATCGAGCCCCGCATCGGGCTCCCTGCTCCGTGGGAAGCCTGCTTCTCCCTCTCCCTCTCCCCCTGCTTGTGTTCCCTCTCTCGTCTCTTTCTCTGTCAAAAAATAAATTAAAAAAAATAAAGTTTAATTTTGATTTTGCAGTTTTCTTATTTTAGAGCCCATTTTTTTTTCCAGGTTGCAAAAATAATTTTATAGGCTCTTCTTGCAAAGCACTCAGGTCCAAAGCATTGTGCTGCCCAAGGCAGCATGCTAGATGAGAGATTTTGTAGACTTTCTCAGGGAACAGATGGGGAGGCATTTTTAGGGAGCAGGGAGTCTCCTCCTAACCCTTAAAAATCTCTCCTCTAAGGCGGCTTGCTCACTGCACTCATGTTTTGACTGGGCCTGTCTCTTTAAATGGGAGGTAGCCCCGTGGCCTGGCACCTCAGAGACCCCCCAGTGCCATTCACAGGGCCACATGCTGCCCACAGCAGTGGAGGAGTGGGGCGCAAGGCATTGACAAAGATTAGGAGAGACCGATGAACACAGACGCGGATTCATTCTCCACCACTGGACTAATCAGTTGGTTTTCACAAGCACTTTATTCCCCCGTCATATCAGCCACAAATACCCGCTTTAACGCTTGGGATCAGCCCTGCACCAGCCAAATTGATTATATTATTTGGTTTGCTTTAGGAGGAGAAATGGAAAAGACCTTTGCCCTCCCCTCTATAAAAAGCTGAAGCAACAACAAGTAAAACAAGGAAAATAACAACCATTGTAGGTTCTGACAGAGTAGAAGAGCCTGCCAGCTGGTTCCCATAACACTTTCCAGAAATTAAATGGCTGCGTCAACCTGAGTCTTGGTCTCCAAACCACTGGCCCCCGATGGCAAGAGGCCTGGAGGGAAGGCAAAGGCCTTGCTGGTCCTCTGGAAGCCTGAGGAGCAGGAAGTGAATCCTTGTACAAGGCAGTAGCTTCAGCTGGAAAGGGAAGGCTGCCTGGAAAAGGACAGGCCCCAAGGGGGTAACATTAGAACATAAATATCCTGGGGAAACCACCCTGGAGTGCAATGGGCGGACTCCCTTGGGCAGCACCGTGGCACCAAGGAGGAGCTGGGCCATGTGGAGATAGGCTCGTGTTACCTGGGCTTGGGGGCCATGGTGGGGCATTCCTTCCTTAGGAACTCGAGGAAGGGTGCCCATCTGTGTTAAAACCACCCACCCAGAAGGGATCAGGGCAAACAACTGGTCTGATCTCCTCTATTTATATAAAGGGGAAATTGAGGCTCAGGGGAGCAAGTAACTGGCTTTAAGCCACATAGTAAAGTATCCGCAAAGGCTGGACTTGAACTTGGATCTCTCCAGTCCTGCCCAGGGCTCTTAGCATGTTGTCATTCATGGTTTAAGGCTTGAGGGACTGCACAGGCTCATGTGTGAGCCTGCTTGTCTCTTTTCCTCTGGAGTTATTCTCTCTGGTCCTGGACTACCGGTCATTGATGGGAGCCCCCTGGGGGGGGGCCCCAGGAAAAGAGGCACAAGCATGCGGACTAAACACCAAAGTGTTTACACTAGGGGTCTGTTGGCTCAGGCTCTGATAGGGAACCCACCAAAGGCCCTTGAGAAGGGGCAGATGTAGCAGGGGCAGGAAAGCAGGCCTGCGGCACCGACTCAGAATTCGGAGCAGGCTGTCCTGGTGACTCATCTGAGGTCCGCATGAGCCTGCCCTACCCGCTATGGGGTCCATTCCCTGAGCTGCAGACCAGTCCGTATCCACCAACAGTGACTTTGCATCTCTGGGCCTTCATCTCCCAGTTCAGAAATGGGTGTATCAGATCAGACAATCCTCACAGCTCTGTAGTTACGTGGGTCTCCGACTCCAGAGTTTGTCGTTGCTTCTTATCTTAAAATAGAGGACCCCGAACTCTCTCTTGTCTCCATGTCTTTCCAGTGACTCCCTGCCTTCCTGTCCTTCCTAGGAGCACTTTCTGTAGGAGCTGTTCATACCTGCATCCACCTCCTTGCCTCGAATTCTCTTCTTGGCCCCAGCTGGACTGCTGTCCCCACCACACCCAAGGGACTCTTCTTGCCAGAGTCACCAACTGCTTTCATGTTGCTGACCCAAAGTCAGTTCTCTGTTCTGACCTTCCCTGACTTCTCCATGGCAAGAGATATGGTTAATCGCTTCTTGAAACACATCCTTCCCTTGGCAGCTCGAGGGCGCATTCCACACTGGCTGCAGGTCTTGCTGTCTCACTGGACAGCCGACTTATGCTAATTCTTCCTCCCCCGCTGCACTTGCTCTAAGGGTGGGGCTGCTTCAGGACTCCGGTCTTGGTTCTCCTCCCTTCTTTATCTACACTTCGCCTCTAAGTGTCCCATCCAGTCCCTTGGCTTCCCAAACCCACTGTACGGCAATGGCCAGTGAAGCATTGCTCCAGCCAGGGAACTCACGCTGGCTTCTCCATCTAACTGTTCACTCCCTCCTTCCAGATGAATCGCTAACAGTCATCTCCAGCTTCACACGGCCAGAGGAGAACCCTCAATGTTTTCCCTTTAGCTGCTCTACTGGTCCTCCTCATCTCAGTAAACAATATACTGTCCACTCCATGGTTCACCCAGAGACCTAAAGGTTGTCCTTGGTTCCTTTCTCTCCCCCACCTCGCATCCAAACCATCAGCAAGGCCACTCGGCTTTAAGATGACTCAAAGGTCATCTAGGATGGGTCTACTTCTCTCAGCCTCTGCCTCTACCACCCCAGTCAGCTCAGCTGTTACCTCTTGCCTGGGCTGTGGCCCTACCCTCTGTCTGGGCTTCCTGCTTCCTCCAATCTATTCTCCCCACAACTACAAATCAGAGAAAAATCACTTCTCTGCTTAACCGCACCCCGATATGGCACCCCTAAGCTCTTAGAGGAAAATCCCCACTCCTTAGCCTGGTTTTCAGTGGGCTACCTGCTCTGGCCTTTGTCTCTGTCTTTGACCTTATCTTTTACTCGAGCCATTTTCAACCATTTGGGCTTTGTGCTGGCCATTCTCTTGCTTAATGTTCCTGCCCTGGACCCTCACACTGGGCCTTTGCTTTCACGTCACATTCTCTGAGATGCCTTCTCTGGCCATCAAAGTGAAATCACCTTTGCCTCAACCTAAGTCTTGGCATATTACTTGCCATCATCTCACATTTGTTGGACTTGTTTTCTGTTCATGTACTGTCTGTATCCTCATTACTAGAGTATAAGCTCCCAGGAGGCAGGGACTTTGTCTATTTAATTCATTGCCATATCCCTAGTGTCTAGATAAGCGTCTGACACTTAGACGGTAGGTGCTCAGTGCATTTGTTGAATGAATGAATCAATCAATATGTGATGATCTCTGGGAGTAGAGTTTGGAAATCTCTTTTTAAAAAATGTGCAGCAACTGGGGATATACTTGTCCTATACTAGTCACTTAATGTATTTCCTGGGTGGACTGAAGCAAGAATTTTCATTTTTAAAGACTGTGGAGGACAATGCTTACTCTAAAGGAATAAATCTCTCATAGTGGAATTACAAGACCTGTGACTAATATTTAAAAGATAGAAGTCAGTAGGGCCCTTTGCCCATGTAGTCAAGTGGCATAGAAGACTGTTGTCTTTGCTTCCCCATGCTGCGGCCCTGTCCTTAGTTCAACAGCTGGGAGATAAAGTGCCTTCTGTCTTTCTTGAAAGGAATCAATAATAAGAATGAGTACTTGGCTCTCTCCAAAAGGTCAGCTTGACACCTGATTTCTCAGGCTGCTCTCTTGATCCCTCCTCCCCATTAATGGGGCAGCCTTTTCCTGCCTGGCAGCCAACTTTCGAAGAACAAATTTGTAATCTGATTCTGAGAAATATTATGGGGATTAAGATGGTATCTCCGAGTTCATTTGGTTTGGCCCCCTGAAGGATGGAAGGTAGGTCCAAAGCAAAGGTCAGTGTCTCCCCAGGATGGGCCTCTGTGTGAGCACGTGTGAGCATGGGTACAAGAAAAGGGATGTAGGTAGAGGTGTGTGTGAGCAGTATGATGCTCCACAAATGGGAGGGACTCTCTCTGCACACAAATGGCCGTGTAGAAAGCCGCCATGCCTAGCAGTAAGCATGCAAAGGCATGAATAAATGCGGGCACACGTGTTCATGTGCACGGTACACACGAGTGCATTTGCACGTGTGCGAGACAGCGAGTCTGTAACCTAGCTATCATGTAATTCTAAAAAGTCACTTAAATTTCCTCATCTGTAAACTGGGACTGCTAACTAAGTCCTTTGCATTTCACATGCTTGTTGCTGGGACGCCATGAGAGCACAGAGGGAACATCCTTTGTAACTGGAAAGCTCTCCACGTCTTATTTATGTTGTACAGAAGTGTGGTGCACACATGTGCCTATAGCTGCAGGTAGGCTTCTGCACATTGGCAAGGGAAGGGAGGAGAATATGGGGGGATTCCTATCAGACAGGCCCCATTTTTACTGACTACGGACCACGAACCTCCCTAGGAATGGGGCTTTGGGAGGAATCATTTCTAGCTTGCAGGAGACAGGCCCAACTCCCCAGCCATCCTCAAGACTCCCTATACCCAGATGCCGCCAGGCAACCTTCCAACATCATCACCCCAACACCTCCTGCCCAGAGCCCTGATCTTTCCGTAGGGATGCCTTGCTTTAAGAAAACCTGATATACAAAACAGAAGTCCCAAGCACAAGTGAAACAATTAACCTGGGGGATGAGGGTTACAAGCTGACAGGCTGGGATCCTATGGTTTGGAAAACATCTGGGCCCCCTGGCCCGGTGCCCCCCCCCCCTTTCTATACCTCCCACCTCTGGCAAAGCCACGGGGAGGGGGCGGATTATCCTTTTTTTTTTTTTTAATGAATAGGACGGGCTGTGGGCGCCTGGCAGGCCCCATCTGTCCACTGCCCTGACTCAATTTGATTCCCATTCACCCTCCTTTGTTTGCCTTCCTTTTTTGATCAGCAATCTCGTGGGGGGTGGGAGTGCCAAGGCTTAATGTTCTGGACGGCTTTGAGAAGCCGTGACCCTCTCCTGGCTGCCCACCCCCACTGCAGCCCGGGCCCGGTTCCTGGAGGTGAGTGTCCTCAGGGCCGCGGCTCCCCGCAGAGCAGGGCGCAGTCTGGCCGGGCCTCCTGGGTGCAGCAGAGGGGAGCCAGGCAGAGACGCGTCGAGGAAGAAGCTGGGGTGGGTTATTGTGATGTTACGGGGGCAAGGATGGCGGCTGCCCCGTGGGCCGCAGGAAAATGCACCTTCCCGGGTCAGGTGCCTCTCTCCGGGTGGGGTGGGGAGGGGAGGGAAGGCAGGGGAGATTAGCTGGGGGTCCCAGAGCCTCCTGAGTGGGTGGGGACGAGTCACCACTATAAGCCATTTCACCACTTTTTAAATAGAAAAGGTAAAAGAGCAGCCCATTAAAAAAAAATTAAAAATTTTGAATTTCAAATTTCACCCATAATCTCACAGCCATAGTGCTAAAACCACTTTGGAGTTTGCCGAAGCCTTTGGTGACCAGGGGATTATTTTGTAAATTGTCATCTTGACTGAAAAGGGACCCAGGGAACTTAAGGACTGAAGGGGCATGAGGAAGAACTACCAGCCCATTTTGCAGATGGCAGGAGCAAAGAAAGAGCCCAGGCCTCTGGACACCTAGGCCCGTGCTGGCCCTTGCAGCTGGGGTCACGGTTATGCTAGAATGAGAGGATTAACCTACCACTGTCCAAGGACCCTAGTTATCTGTGAAGATTTAGAGGCACAGGTCTGGCTCAGCAGGAAATAGCTCCTAGCCTCCTGAGGTGGGGGTTGGGGAGATAGATGTAAAATCAGATAACAGCAGTAAAGATTAACCCAGAGGCCTCTCCTGGGTGGGCCTGACCAGTTAGAGGGTGGGAGGTGCGGATTTAGATTTTCTTGGTGTGATAAACTGTGCAGGCGGCATTGTGGGCAGGGCCTACTTCTGCCCAGCAGGGGGCGCTAGAACGTGCCTCTGCACCTGGTATACAGCTCTGCATGGGTCGCAGTTGGCGTGGGCTACAGCCAATACCTGGCAAGCTTGCCTTGAGGGAGTTGCCACCTTCCAAGAAATGTAAAGCGTAGCCCCAAAATTATAGGATGAAGTAGAAAGTTTGGGGGGGCCACAACAGAGGTACAGGGAATGGGCCAGGGAAAGGGTGGAGGTAACTCCCAGCGGATGGCGATTCGGCAGGTTTGAGGAGAAGGCCTCTGAGCTGGTTTGGATGGAGGAGAAGGGGCCCTCGGGGAAGGGAGAGTCGTGTGTCACGTTTGTGGAGAAGCCGAGACAGGGCAGAGCCAGGGCTAGTCAAGCATGTAATGCAGACCGGTGTCTGGGGAAAGGTCTGTGAGGCAGGTACCAAAGGGGTGGGGTGCGGTGACATGGGGTGGCCCAGAGCACTGGTTGGCACTGTGGCGCTCAACTGGGGGCTGAGGAGAGCCAAGGTAAGGCAGATGAGAATGGGCTGAAAGAAGGTTGGGGATCCCTTTGGTTACCCAGCTTTACCAGGAGCCTGAAAGGAAAAGTGCCTTTGCACACTAACACTGCATTTTTCACATGCTTATGGATATTCGTGATTGATAAGCCAATGTATTTAAAAGCACTGTCACATTCTTAGTGGGTTTGATCATTCTGAATTTTCTCAGTGAATGGATGTGACTCTAAACTGGAGTTGTTGAAATGCTTTTACATTGAAAGGTGTCCTTCCACGGGACAAGGTCCTGAGAGTGTCCTCTGAACCCTGCCTGCTCAGAGGGGGCATGGCAAGGTCCCCTCCTGGGCCCTGTCTTCTGGATGTTTACACCTCCAGGAGACAGGATTCATAGACCCCAATAACAGAAAATGTCATGAGACGAATATGACCAGGTGCCAAACCCAATATAATATATACATAACCTGGGGCCCGAATGCGCGCTCCTGTAGACGGTGCTACAGAAATTCGGGGGAGAAATCTCTGTGGGTAGGGTAGCAGGATGGGGTTTATGGGCAATATAGGATTTGATTAATCCTTAAAGGGTGTGTGGTAATTGGATAGGTAGACGAGTGAACAGCATATGTGCTTCTAGTTAATTATTTATTCGTGTTCATCTGCTTATTTATTTTTTATTTTCAGAAATTAAAAAAAAAATTACAGAGAAGTACAGAGACTAATATCATAGAGACAGGTGTGCCCACCATCCGGAACTGATGGCTATTAATATTGTGTCCCATTTGCTTCGTTTTGTTAAGTAAAAAAAAAAAAAAGACAATAGTTGGAGTAGAATTGACGTCCCTTTTGTCTCTCCCCACTTCATCTCCTGCCAACTCCCTCCCTGTCTGTGGCCCACAACCCAGCCACTGCCATCACGAATTCGGTGTGTATCTTTCCAGTTTATTTTAAATACTTTCCCAAACACCTATGTATCTGTGAACAAATAATAGTAGTGTTTTGCAGTTATTTTTAAATGAATATAAAAGGTATATAGAAAGCATTGTGCTCCAAGTTTGCTTTTGTTTGTTTACTGAGTTGTGTGTTGGTCAAACAGTGTTCTTCTTACCTGCATCGTGGCATTTTGTCACAATACTGTCACGGTGAACATGCTCTTAAACTACTCTTTACACATATGTATGAGAATATAAGCGAAAGTACTGGGTTCTAGGGAATGCGTAGTTTTACGGTTATATTAATTTACATTATTAATTGCAGTTAGTTTTAATTAGACAATTTTGCAAAAAATCTGGTGAGTATGAAACAGATTATATTTGTGCTTCTGTATCACTTGTGTTAATAGAACATATTACATTAAAACACCCTACTCTCAGTCAGAGGCACAGACGCATGGTGGTTTTGCTGAGGTGGCTCTAGGAGAAAAAATACAGACACATTTTCATTTACTAATGTTTAGAAGAAGAATAATTTTTAATTGTTGTCGACTTTGGAGAAGGACAGTAAATAAAAGGATGATTTTTTTTAATAAAGATTTTATTTATTATTTGACAGAGAGAGAATGAGAGAGAGAGAGCACATGAGAAGGGGGAGGGTCAGAGGGAGAAGCAGACTCCCCGCCGAGCAGGGAGCCCGATGCAAGACTTGATCCCGGGACTCCAGGATCATGACCTGAGCCGAAGGCAGTTGCTCAACCGACTGAGCCACCCAGGCACCCCAAAAGGATGATTTTTTTAATAGGAACCCTGTCCTGCTGAGCTATGTTTAGAAACTGTCGACTGGACTTGGGCTATTGTAAATGTATGCATACTTTATGACTTTGGTCCTTGGTAGTAGATAGATAGATAGATAATTGATGGGTAGATAGGTAGATAGATATTAGATAGATAAATAGATAGTTGATAGGTAGATAGATATTAGATCGATAGATAAAGAATATTATATATCGTTCTTATGGGCACATTACATGCAGAGAATAGTTACGAGGCCAGCTTTAAGCTCCCCTGAGTTTGGTGATTTGTGGGTACTATTCTCTGATCTGCCTACCGTCACATTAAAATTCCAATATTGAAATCCTTCATATGCATTAGAACTTCCATAATCACAGAAGGGGTAAGATATTAAACTGCTACCTTCTTTCTGCCAAGTATACATTTGCTTGTCATTTCCCTATGAAGAAATAGCTTCCATAAAATGGAACATAAGTAATTTTCTGAGTGGGGACAGTGGGCAAAGGAGGAAAGGCAAGAGGTAGTCCTACAACTGGGTGTCCGGGAGCTGAGCAGGCATGGATGTTTCTGGAGGTCCAGAGGTCAGAAAACCCACGTGGAGGATGGGGTATACTTGGTGGCTGGGAGCAGAAGGGCAGGTAGAGGTGGTCAGTACTTAGAGGCAAAGGAGATGCTGAGCACCATCTCCTGCCCTCCCACTGCCCCCGCCACACCCACACCCACACACGCACATGCACACACACGTACACACACATGCACACACACACCACTCCAAACCTAAAGGGTGTTTCCCTAAAGGGACAAGTGTAGACCATCGCTGCATGGTCTGCTGCTTATTGGAAGTGAAGGAGAAAACTACCCAGGCATGGTTTCGATCTGCACTCTCCACAGCTCTCTGCACGGCACAGGTCATTTTAAAACAACTAAAACAGCTGGGTGGACACCCAGATAGCAGTAGAGGGTACGTAAGCCGTGAGATGGCTCGGGTTTGCCAGCCCGCCGTCCTGTCAGGGACGTCCTGCCTGAACTCATCCTCCCTGGCATCAGCAGCACGTTCCTTCCTTCCTCCCAGAGTATTTCCACATCCATTATCTCAGCTGATCCTCACAATACCCTGGTGAGGTGAGTTGGAAAGATATCAAGGCCCCATTTGGCAGAGGTTAAGTGGCTTTGCTGAGGTCATGGATTTTAGCAACGGGGCCGGCCTGGAGCCCAGGACATCTGGGATGCCACACACACACACACACACACACACACACACACACACACCTGCGTACACACACAATTTGGATCTTGTAACATTCTTCAAAGAGGGCAAGGCCTGTGTCTTGCACCTCTCTGAATCCTTAAAAAAATTTTGGGGGGGTTACTTTCGGAGCTGAACCATTTCTTCCATTCCAAGGTAGCCAGGGCTCTTGTGAACCTTCAAACCTCTTCTAACCAGGGTGATGGACATTTTAGAATAAAAAAATTGTACAAGGCCAAGCCTCCTAATCGCCACCCATCAGCCCACTGCAGATCTCCCAAATTGTCTTGAACGCTGTGTGTGTGCCAATATAAATATGAAACTTACTGCTGCCAGTTCTCCAGCCGGTCTCTCTGCTGGATGAGCGGCGGGGGAGAGTCACAAGCCCACACAACACAGCCTCATGGGAGTGTTGCTATCCCGGCAACTCAAACAGTCATCAACAAGTTGCTGACCACTCTCTTGGCCTCCCCACCACCTTGCCTTCTTCAGCACCAGCCTCCCGAGTTCTTTCCTATGTTTCCCATGCCATCCTGCTTCCTTAGCCCTCCTGCCCTCCACACTTCTGCTGCGTACTGGAAGGTGCCAATGTCTATTTTTGGTAGCAGAAATGAACATGAGCGTAGAAAGCGGTAGGCATCCAGGCAGCGCAACAGAACCAGGGGCTGAAACAAGTGGCGGGAGAAACACACCAACCTCCAGAACCATCAGGAGAGGGTGCGCAGTATTCTGGATTGAATGATGTTGGCTCTGGACACCCAGAGAAGGCAAGGTCAGGGGGACTTCAAGGAGGAGGTGGCCTAGAGACAGCCCTGAGGATGGGGGATTCCTATAGAAGAAGGGGGAGGGGGGCACATACCCTGCCTCTCCCCATTTTTCCTCTCTGCTTCCAACCCTGGACCCTCAAGGCTAGCGGTGGGTCTGAGCCTGGGGGCCAGAGACAGACCCTCTGGCCCCCTCCTTGCTGGCATCACCTAGATGACTTGCCTCCGCACTCACCCTGCAGAGATGAGAAATTTCCTAGCCAGCATTCTGTTTCCCTTCAGAAGCCAGAAAGAGAAGGGAGATGGGGCGGGGGAGAGGGGGTTGGGCAGGGGGTGGCAGCAAAGGGGCTTCCTGCAAAGCCCGGGCTGACTGGCGCCCGGGAGGATAAATGACTCCGATCGCCGGCTGTCGGTGTTACACAACTTGTGTGTGTTGGCTTGAGACCTCAGTGATCCCCCTCTGATTGAAATCACTTTCCCCTGACCTCCTCCGTAAGCCGGGAGCTTGCCGCTCTCTGCCAACAAAGGGGCGCCGAGGTCGGAGGAAATCCTGGCCGGGCAGCGGAGCCGCGGCGCCGCACCGTCTTCCCGGGCCGCCCGCACCCTGGCCTGCGGGGCACCTGCTCCGGGGAAGGCTGTGTCCGCCCGGGTCGCGAGCTAGCAGGGAGGCTGGAAGCGGTGCCGGGACTGCCCCCTAGAGGGCACTGGGGGCATTTGGCGGGGGCTGTTGATTGGCATTACGATTGGGGGCGCTCTGCGTTTGGTGGGGAAGAGGCTAGGGTAACGGACGTCGTGCCGTATGCGGGGACAAGCCCACATTTTCTTCGCAGGACCCGCCAGTCTGTAGAGATTAACAATCCCTTTATGATGATCTGAGCCTAGATTCTGTTTCACACATAAATCAAAGTATTTCTGCACCGTTATAATATACTCTGGTGTTCCCAAGAAAGCAACTACCTCGTAAATTAAGGGAAAGGGAACTCTTTCCAGTTCATCTCGTTGAGAGTTGTTTACCATTTAGGCACCTGGCAATACTTGAACTGTATCCAAATCTCTATTTTTTCTATTTGTGTCTGTGTATATATATATGTAATGGATTATATATATGCATATATATATACATATGTATGTACACACACACCAAATACACTTTTATACCGTTGTTTCAAAATGTCAACTATAAAGACGTTCCAATAACATTCAGTTGAATGCCATCTAGGTTTAAATACAAATCTATTATAAGTAGGTAAAGACTCACTGTCTTCTGGTGCAAATGTGCCTGAATTTACATACAGAAATGCACATTATTTGATTAGAAATTACTTTCACTTTACTTCTCATTATAATTATACTAAAACAATTGTGTTGACCTTTGGAAAGGGATTTCGGGCCCTTTAGAGTTGAGAACCATTGTTGTTAGCTCTCTGAATCTTAGTTCCCTCTTCTTCCTCAGAAGAAAAATGGGGACAATAAGATGTTAAAAACAGCACAAGTGTCATACAAAATCATATGCATGGAGTGCTGAGCCCAGAATACTGCTGCTTCGAGAAACATGGCTGGTTAAGGTCCCTAAGATGTCCGGATTCCAAATGTGGAAGGGGTGGGGGAGTGGGGATGGGGGTGGGAGGTGGGGGGTGGGGGTGCAGAGTACAATTGTGAGCCAGCATTGGAAGACCAAATGCGGGTGGTAGTTTCCCAAGTGAGTTATATGCAATGCATGGAGATTTGTTTCTCTTTTAAATTATTAAACAGCTAAGAAAAAGAAAGGAAAAATCTTCCTTAAGCACTTATTGACCATCTACTATGTGCCAGCACTCTGTTATAGGATCTTTTTTAATTCTTACTTCAACCCAGTGAGGCAGGTATCATTTAACCACATAGAAGAAAAACTGGAGGCACACTTAGGAAGCAAAATTTGAACCAAATCCATTTGATGTCAAAGTCATTATGACATACTGCCCCTAAAAACTTGCCAGTGGGCTTGTTTTTATTTTTGCAGATTGGTGGTTTAATTAAGGTCTTCTGTCTTAGTCAGCAAATTCGGTCTATGATACTTGTCTAAGCCTAATGCCTAGATGTTAAAAGCAACACCAAATAGAAATTCAAACGTAGAACTGAACCAATATGAAGACATCGGTATACTTTTGAAAGAAATAAAACAATATCTGTACAAATGGAAAACATACTACCTTATTGGATGGAAGACTTAATATCATAAAAATTTCGGTTCTCCCCCAAATCATTGTATAAATGTAATGAAATATCAATTGGAATTCAAATGGAATTTTTATTGTGTCAAATTATCTAAAAATTGATATGAAAAAGTAAATGTCTGAGAAAGGCCAAGAAAAAATTTTAAGAATCGCTGAGGAAAGATAACTTGACTTAGCAGATATAAAAACATATGCGAAATGGGGTTGACGTGGAAACAAGATAGGAAATCCAGAAATAGATCCTTGTGATAAAAGGTAATATCTTTAATAAATGATGCTGATAATCTGCTTAGAAGAAAAATAGATTTTGGTTCCCTGCCTCACATCATATTAAAAAAAAAATCTAACTGGATTAAGGCCTTAAATGTAAAACGAACAAACAAAAAACCAAACCATAAATGTATTACAAGAAAATCCAGGGAATATATATACATATGTATATAAATTATATTCTATATTATGATATATAAATTACATATATAATTTACATTTATTTATATATACAAAATTTATGTTTATCTCTATATATTTGTATATAAATCTCCCCAGGGCTCTGGTTGAGGAAAAGAATAGTGTGGAATAGAAAAGAATTATAGTAAGTCAGGAAATTCAGAAGCTATAAAGGAAAAGATAAGACATATTCAACTATGTAAAAATTGTATAACACTAGTTTGGCAAATAGATTGGGGACCACATTTTCAATGCAGATGATTGATAAAATGTTAGTATCTCAACTGTACAAAAAATTTCTGACAAATGAATAAGAAAAAAATGAAGAACAATAAATTGGAAAATGGGCAGAGGATATGAAGAGACAGTTCAAAGAAGATCAAGTTCAAATATCAATAAACTCATGAAAAGATATTTAACTTCTCTAGCAGTCAGTTAAATACAATGAAAGTGACAGTGAGATATCATTTCAACTACAAGACTAATAAAATGATAACTCCTACCACTAATGGAAATATTAGGGGAAAGGTATCCTCTTATATACATTTTGAGGAAACGAAAATCATGTTTTTAGAATGCAATTGGGTGATGATTTTAAAAATGTAAGATATATATACCCTTCGACCTGGCAACCCACTCTGGGAATCTGTCCTTTAAAAACAAAATTTTGGTAAGAAAAGATACTGGTTCAAGGTCAAAGATGTTCACATCAGTATTGTTTGCCACTACACAAACTGGAAAACAAAATTAATTCCCATCAATAAGGAAATAGTTGACTAAATTGGGGAACATTTATGTCATGGAATATTGCAAAGCTCTTAAAAAATATTTTATTGAAAATCATTTCTTATTGACTTTGACGAATTATCATCATATATTTTTGGATGAGGAAAGCACATGCAGAGAATGGTATATAATATGACCCACTTTTGTAATTATGACCCCCCCAGAATTCATACATATATTCATGTATGTAAATGGCCATATGAGCATAAAGAATATTAATGGCAAGATTCAAAACAGGTCGCTATCAATGAACATGGGAGATGACCAGGGGGTAGAGATGTGGTGTTGTGTACAGGGAATCAAAGAGATTAAAAAAGATATAGAAGAGTGTTGACCCTGATAAAATCAACATGTGTGATATGACCTAATTTGTGTAAAATTGTGTGTATAAAACCATACATGGAGAAAGAAGTCTGGAAGAACATTCATTAAATATTAATAATATATTCATGGATTGGATATCATAGAGATGCAGTTCTCCCAAAATTAACACGTAGATTCAACACAACCCCAGGAAAAATCTCAGCAGGTATGGGGGTGTGTCTGTATGTGTCTATGCACGTATATGCATGTTTGTGTTGTGTATAAATTGACAAGCTAACTCTAAAATTTATATAAAAATGCAAAGGGCAAAGAACAGTCAAGATACCCTTGACAAAATAACAGAGATGTGGGGTGGGGTGGGGGGAGGGAAGAGGGGGGTGTCTTGCACTATCAAATATCTTGACTTAAGACTTACGAGGATACAGAAACTAAGACAATATAGTATCTGTGCAAAAAAAAAAAAAAAAGATGACTAGCTCAATAGAGTTGAATAGAGTGCCCAGAAACAGGCCCACACATATATGGAAACTTATTTATGACAAAGGTAAACTGCAGAGCAGTGGGAAAAGAGTTTTTTCAATAAATGATATTAAGTCTATCAGATATCAAAATGAAGAAAAATTAAAACTTGACTCCTACTTCACACCATATAAAAAGTGAATTCCAAGTGAATTGTGACTGTCAATGTGAAAGGTAAATCAATAAAGCTTCTGGAAGATAATGTAAGGGAATGTCTTTCTCAACTTTGGAGTAGGGAAAGATTTCTTAAATCTGATACAAATCCCACTAATCTTAAAGGAAAAGATTGCTACACTGGACTACATTAAAATGAAGAACTTCACTTTACCAAAAGAAATCATTAAGAGTACAAGCAAGCCACAAAGTGGGAGAAGAGATTTGCAACATATAAAAAATAAGAACTCAAAGCCAGAATGTACAAAGAATTCTGACAAATCAGTAAGAAAATATCAACAACCCAAGAGAAAACTGGCAATAGACTTGAATGGGTATTTTACAAAAGAGGATAAAGCAATGGCCAAGAAACATATGAAAAGATGTTCAATCTTATCAGTTATCAAAAACTTCATAATGAGATATATATACCCCTCGAATGGCTAAAATGAAAAGTGTTCATAGGGCTGTGGAGCAGAGGGAGTGTTCAAACACTGTTGGAGAGTATATAAATTGGGGCGATCACTTTGTGAAACTGTCTGACAGAGTTGAACGTACATACACATGATGATGGAGCAGTTGGATCTCTAGACGTTCACGTGACAGAAATGTGGGCCCACGTGCAGCACAAGTCGTGTACAAGAATGTTTGTAGCAGCAATTGCTAACAGTCCAAAACCAAAAGCACAAAAATGCCCATCGACAGTAGAATGAACAAATAAATCATAATATATTGTTTTAATGTAATAATTACTGGAGTGAAAACAAACGAACCACAGCTATGTACTGAAACACAGATGAATTTCCAAGCATAATGTTGAACTGATAGCTTTCCTCAAAAAAAAAGCTAAACACAAAGAAATATACTCAATTATCTCATTTATATCAAGGTCAGCAAGCACTAATTGATGGTGTTGGCAGGGGACGGGGGGGGGGCAGTAATGATCACTGAGGAGCAGGGCAGGGAGAGTAACTGCAAGGCGACATGAGGACGCCTGGGGAGCCGGTCACGTTCTCTTTCTTGTCCGTGGTGGTGGATACGTGGGAATTCATTTTGTAAAAATTCGTTAAGCTGTGAATTTGTGGTTTGTGCACTTTTCTGTATTTGCATTATACTTCAATAAACAAATAAAAAAGAATTTTAATGGTGACTACCTCAGGATGATGGGATTTCATAGAATTTTTACTTTCTCATAATTTTTCTATCCTTTGAATTATTTACAATACACATGTATTCTTTATATAATCAAGAAAACCCTAAAGCTGTTTTAATTGTGTTTAAATTGTGTTTTAATTTAATGCAACTATGTTCACTTAACCAGTGCAACTAAAGCTAGGTGCCCTTCCACAAAGTTGGTTTTAAGAAAAGATCATGAATCTGCGTGTGCACATTTTTCTTCCCTGCTTGATTATTGAATCCACGTTGGTCTTGAGAGATCATACTCTCTATCCCTGCCATGGGTAGACTCTAGAGCACCCAGGTTCTGCCGCATGAGCACAAGGCCAGGTGTTAGGGAAAGAGCCTGAGCAGAGAACCAAGAGAACTTGGCTCAAGTGCCAGCCCTTCTAGAAACTTCCATCAGTGTGAGCTCAGGCTAGTTACTTCATCTTTGGAGCAACAGCACTCTGATCTGGTAATTTCTAAGGGCTCTTCCTGTGACTCTGTATCTCAGTGATATGGAGCAGGTTCGGGAGTGTTGGAGCCAAGTGCACTGGGCAACACCAACATCTATTCAACATGTATGATGTGACAGCTTTCAGACTAGGCACTAGGGCTACACTGGCAAATTAGATAAACAAGATTTCCACCTGCAAGGAGTTGGCATTTTAGAGTAGGAAACAGCCAACAAACAGATAAAGGAATACCAGGTTGAAAGCTTGTCCTTCTGTGCTAAATGCTTGCCGAGAGGGCAAGACGAGGACCAAAAATTGCCCATTGGATTTGGCAGCAGAGAAGTAAAATGGGGGACCTAGACAAGAGCAGTTACAGGGGAATGTGAGGACAGAAGCCAGTGAGCACATGTTGGAAAGAATGAAAGGTGAGGAAGCGAAGATGGTCCCAACAGACAATTCAGGAGTTTTGCTAGAAAGAGAGGCAGAGCGATCAGGTGGCAGCTGGAGAGGGTGCGAGGTTAAGGGAGTAGTTTTTTTTTTTTTTTTTTTTTAGGGACAAGACTAGAGCACATTAGTGTGTCAATGTGTTCATGGGAATGACCCTGGAGAGAGGAGAGATGGATAATGTGTTTGCAAGAGCAAAGCCCTAAGCAAGAGATAGAGGGCTGAAGCCAGACACTAGAGGAGAGTCAGCGCTGATGGGGGAATGCAGCTCTTCCATGAGGACGGGATGGAAGAGAGAGATGATACAGGTGCAGTTAGGACTAAAGATTTGGTGGAGGAAAGACGAGGGAGTTCCTGTCAACCGCTTCTCCTTTCTCATTGAAGAATGAGGTGACTTTGCCAACTGAGAAGTGATATCAGAAATTTAAGGAGCGAGGAGAGTCATCTGTAAGAGCAGGTACTTGCACTCAAAGAGAAAGTCCTGGGTAGTGCTGAGTTGAGATTTGTAATCATAAAATCTTAGTAAATACTCTAATGAACTTAGAACCACCAATTTCTCCTTAGAGATACAAATTTGTAAGACCCACACCCTTCTGGTACCCTACAACTATGTGAATAGCCCCTAGGTCCTCTCTGGAAAATGCTTTGAGACCCATAATTGTAGTCTGTCTGGTGTAAATAGGCTTTATCGCTAAGAAAGAGCTTGAGTGGCTGTCAGGTCTAATCCAATCGGGCAAAATATCAGAGAAAGCTCAGATGAGTTAGGTGGAGTCTATCATCCTCTCATCTCTCCGTCCATCCATCCATCCATCCATCTATCCATCCATTCCATTCAATGGACCTCTTCTCTGTGCCATGCACTGAGGGCTAGAATAACATCATTCTCATTATTTGAGATGAGTTATTTGGCAATTCCATGAGTAAATTTGTTCAACAAGTGTTTATTGAGCACTAACTATTTTAAGCTGAGCCTTTCGCTGAACATTGTGGAGAACGCAAAAGGAATTCTCGCTACTCTCCAGCAGCTTATGATCTAGAGAGGGAGACCATTCAGGGTCACATTGTAATAATTCAATGTAGGTAACAAGTGTTAGGTGACAGTGTGGAGGATACGGGCTCCGAGGAGGGAGCTCAGAGAAGGAAACTCTGCGTATCCAGGGTGTCTCGGGCAGGGAGGTAGGGCTTGAGCTAGGCCTGAGCAGCTCAACTCTTATCTTCGGAGAGGAAAAAAAAAGACCCCAAACTTGAAGAAATAGCGTAGTATTAGAATGCAGTCATAAACATAAAACATTAACATGTAATTCCCTTATGCTTTTGAAAAATTACTTCATAAACGCAAAGTAAAATATTTTTCCCTTTTTATTACCTGACAATTACATATTAAGAATTTCTTTTTATGTTTAAAAACATATGCAAGCTGAGGAAGGCAGACGCCAAAATGTAATTGCTTTCCTTCTATAAGAATCAGATTTCATTTTCTTCCAACTCAACTCTGAAAAGAGATAGGGAAAAGCAAATTGTTGTATACATTAAATTTGGAAACATCTGATAGCTTTCCTCAATTAAACTATTTAAATGGAAAAAGATTGCTGTACAGCTCTATCATATCCCACTGAATAAAACCTCAGCTGAGGCAAATTGGCAGTGGCAGGTACCAAATGCATTGGCAATAATGAGATTGGACAGCCCAGTGGAGGTCATTGGTAATTGTTATTATATGCAATATTGCACTGTCAGAAAAAGAAAAAAACAACTCGGTAGCGGGCAGAGCCAATGCTGGGGATCTTATGGGAGTATCTGTGACCACCTCGCCAGGGAGGCTTGAGGGGTAGAGGGGTGTCAGGACGGCTGAGCCCCTGGCGTGGTGAGCCTACCCTTCAGGGAGGGCTCTCTTCTGGCCTGCCGTGTGTTCTCAGCATGTGGGGGCAAACCACCACACGTCTTCTCAGCCAGCTGAGAGCAAGATCTCAGGGGATGGCACTGGGGCACGGAGTTGGCGGGGGGGTGCGTGGGGGAGAAGAGCAACCCAGACAAGAGAGGTGGGACAAATAAAGACAAGGTTTGTGTATTTGTTGTGGTTTGGCTCAGGGCTGGCTCTGATGGGAAGCACTGAAAGTTCATTTTTTTCTCTCTCTCTAAATTTCTAGGTGTGGAGAAGGTAGAAAGAAGCATATTCTCTTGCTCTGTGGGATTTCAGGCTTCCAGCTCAAAGTTCCACACTTGTGGAGGCAGGGGCGAGGGGAAGAGGGTTGGGTTGTCTGGGACCTAAGTAAGTCTGACAGCTGCATTACAGCATCTACTAAGGCCCGGGAACGGAGTCCAGGTCTGGGCAGTGTCCAGGTGAAGATGACCAGTCCCGTGCGGGTGACACACACAGGCCCGCTGGGCTGATGCAGGCAGCGATGGGTAGAAGGAAGGTACTCGGCTACCATTCAACCCCTCCCAAGACAGGCTCACGTCTCCCACGCTAGGGCAACAAGTGCATCTGGGCCCACTGCAGCATCTTACGCTCTAGATTTAATCAGGAGGTCACTCTGAAACGGCACATGACCATTTTCATGGACCAGGAGCCTCAAAAGGACTATGCTGCCGCCCGAGGGTTCCTTCTGTATTGCTCAAGGTTTCTAGCATTTTCAAGAGCTGCAGCATCATGTTAAGAAAGGAGGGAGGGAGGACAGCGAGCAGCCGGGGCCTCTGACATTATGGAGTCCAATGATGGTAGTCAGAGCAAATTCATCAGAATCAGGCCTCCTGCTCTCAAAGACATCTTGGAGAGTATTCCTTGTGCTGAGTAGGCTTCTTGAATTTGTCCAAAGGCAGCAACAGGTAAGACCCCAAATAACCATACTGGGGGGAAAAAAGCTGGAGAGAAGTTCAGGCACCAGCATGGTAACCTGATCCAACCTGGAGGAACACAGCTTTCTGAGCTGCAGGATACTTGGATGTTCCCTGGTTTGGCATCCTACTCCAGGTGGAGACGCCTCTGAGACAGGGCTTCCCAGACCCAGCTGCGCTAGGAAATTTCTTGGAGACCTCTGTGCAAAATACAGGGACTTCCCATGCTCCCTGTCTTGCCTATTAAGTCAGAATTTCTAAGGATGAAGGTCCAGAGAGCTGTATTTTAAGCAAGTTTGCTGAAGCATTCTGGAGCAGGTGCTCCACCGACGGGACCTGTGTATGGGAAGCGCTGCCTATTCCTCACTGTTTTTGCCAGAAGAATTCTCAAAGCAGGAGCTCATTCCTTACAGGCAGCGTGTTCTATTGTAAGTCATGCTTAATTGCCCAGAAGGTCTCTATATGCCCTAACACCTGATTCTGAGTCAGTTCTTCCCAGAGTTTAGCTCTTACCTACCTGATTAGGAAGGAAGCGTGTATTTAGTAACCCAATTGCGTAATTCTTCATATGATGACTCGGGAAAAATTCATTTCTCCTGGGCTGACGGCTCAGTGTAAGAATCCGGGCGTACTCTGAGGCAGGCACCGCATTTGTGCACATTCGTTTGGATGAAAAGATTGCATTCATTCATTCTCGTTGAGTCCCTCTTCCCTGCACTGAGAACTGGTGATACGCAGGAATCAGACCATAGATTCCACCTTCATGGAACTGGCGGCCCAGGAGAGAAGCCACACCCCTGTAACTCTTGTCCGCCTTCCCAAGTGGTTAGAAGCCCAGGCAGGAAGGACCAGAGGGAATAGAGTTGATCAGGTATGGCTTCCTGGAAGAGGTGGCATTTGAGCTGGACTTGATGGCTGATGATACCCTGGAAGTAAAGACATGGTATTATGCGTGGAGGGAGCAAGGTGAAGCGGGGTGTCCATCGGAGGAGCAAGGAGTACAGCGGGCTGCACAGGGTGGCTTCGATGCTCAGGGTTAGCCTTCCTGCTGAGGAAATAGGCCTCCCCGTCCCTCCTTCACTGAGCGCTAGATCCTAGAGCGGGGGAAACACACCTGGTGCAGCCTTACCCCACACATGCCACCGTCTCTGCTTGCAATTCAGCTTAAGGTTGTTCAGGTCTAAAGAAATTGTTTTAGAAATGGGCCTGCCTGAGGCACCCGGGTGGCTCAGTCGTTAAGCGTCTGCCTTCGGCTCAGCTCATGATCCCAGGGTCCTGGGATCGAGCCGCGCATCGGGCTCCCTGCTCAGCGGGGAGCCTGCTTCTCCCTCTCCCTCTGTCTCTCTCCCCTGCTCATGCTCTCATTTACGTGCGTGCACTCTTACTCAAATGAATTAAAAAAAAAAAAATCTTAAAAAAAAAAAAAAAGAAATGGGCCTGGCTGGTTCTCCCCAATATTCATCAAATGTGGAGCCATCAGACCCCTCGTCTGTGCCAGACCCGCACACGGGGGGCAGTACAAGAGCTTGTGCAGGGATCTCCTCGCCTTGGGGCATGCAGCCCCGCAGCCGGTGGCCAGGTATTTGCTCGGCATCTATCGGATTGCCAGCAGGGAACAGGCCCTGGTTCATGCACCCCGCCTCGCCTCGCGTTGGCAGAAGCGCTCTCCCTCCCGACCCTGTCCTGCCCTTCCTGTCTCCATCATTCACTCACACTTGAACTCGTGCCCGGGCTCACCCAGGCTGCTACCTGACTCTGTGGCTGCAGGTCACTCTTGTCCCTTCCAGTTTGGCGGCGTGTTCCTCCAGCAGCTCTGGCCAAGACGGGTGACCCAGACCTGGTCCATCCAAGGCCTCCTCCAGCACGGACTTGGGCTCTAGAGGGAGTGACCCGAAATTGCAGGGCAGTCACAGGTCGTTCTTGGCAGTGGACAGTGAGAGCAGTACTGACCACAGGGGCCTGACGAAGACTCTCTTTTCACCAAATGTGAGTCAGGCTGCTCTGGGTTCTCCTTCCGACTACTCCCTGGCCTTGTGCTCTGTCCTTGGCTGGCTTAGCAAAACAAAAAATCCGCCACCCCCAGTGTCTGATCTCCCTCCACGTCTGACCAAGTTCTTCAGCCCCGGTGGGGACCCCAATATCTTATACTCCACCGGCCTTCCACAACAGTCCCGTTGAGCTGGTCTAGCAAGACTCTACTCTAGCCTTGAGGTTTCCTGTTCATAACTTTCTACCCGCTGATCCTGTTCCTTGCCTATTAATCTCCACTGGTCCTTGTTATATTCAGAACTGAGCCTGATTTCTCTCCCCTGCTGGCACACCCCACCATGGCGGGTCCGACACCTATCACGATGGTTCTCACTTTAACAAGTGTGAGGAGAAATCTTTTCTCTGACAGTCCTAAGCAGGCTGTTCTACTAGTCTGATCTTGGCTGTGCTGTGCTTCCCCTTCTTCCCTACCCATTTTCCCATGCTTGAGACAGGTGAGCTACCTGTTTGATGTCCAGAAAATTCTCTTTCTCCTTCAGTCGATCGGACTTGTTCCGGGAGAGAGCGTACATGGAGGAGAGACTGCCCCTGGTGAGTTTGGGGGGCAGTGAATGGGTGGACCTGCCTGGTTGTGACCGTGTCCTGTGCCTACACGGGGTGACAGAGACGGTGAACACGAGATTCGGACCTTGGGCTAAGGAGTCTAAACACTCCTTTCGGCAACCAGCTTTTCATTCCCCACTTAACTGCAAACCCCACCCGGCCCCTTGCCTTAGCCGGCCGCAGTAATAAGGGAAGCAAACCTTTCTACAGAGCTCTCTCTGTGCCAGGCCCCGCTCAAAGCCTTCGACGTGTACTAATGAATTTAATCCTCACTACAGCCCTTTCAAAAAGGTTCTATTATTATGTCCATTTTGCAGATACGGAAACTGAGGCGGAGTGAGGCCCATTCTGGTACGTGTGTGGGGCGTTAGCACTTTGCTACTTGTGTCCCTGCATTACGGTGCGCTAGGGTACATGCTCAGGGGATAACAGTATGGCGTACATATACGCAGTTTCTGTTCATGCCCCCTGTGCCTTCTTCAGAGAAAGTTCCAGAAGGGGGGAAACACCACCTTTTCATCTTTGCACCCTCAAAACACCCCGCGCAGTGCTTGGTGTATGTAATAGAAGACATTCAGCACATTTTCATGGAGTGGATGAACTAAAGGTTTCTAAGCAGGGGAATGACGTGATGAGCAGGATTTTGGAGAGTCTGCCCACTGGCAAGGTGGATTGAAGAAGAGAGGCTGGAAATGGAGCCCACGTGGTTCTGAGCTGTGTCTGATGGCCATGGCCAGCACAGTGATCTGTCCAGAGAACCCACGGCCATCTGGGGCTCACTTCCGACTTCCAGGTTGTACCTCTAATTCTTGGCCCCAAGTTTTCCTATCTTTTCCTGTTCCCCAGCTTCACGCAACCGTATTTCCTGCCTAAAAGAGTCCTTCTGTGGTATTCATGGACCAGCTAGAGACACTCAGCTCTCCATCAACTGTGAGTCTCTGCGAACTTTTTGTTTTCAATCCTAACATTTGGTTCATTTAATTAAGGACTCTAAACATAATGAACACCTCTCAACTATCAAAGGGGATTAAAAACAACACACAAACACAATTAACCTTGGTCCCAAAGAAAAAAAAAAGCTGTCACAATATGGCATTTCGCTGTTTATAGTCATCAGTTAACAAAGTAAGCAATTAATGCAAAAGTTGAAGGAGCAACACAAACCCAGAGCCAGGGCTGTCTACCCTTGCCTGGCCTCTGCAGGTGGCCACACAGGGCTCTAAACCAGTGACTGTCCAGGGCGAGGGCTGCCCTGGAATGTCTAGGGGTGTGTGATTTGAAAGCAAAGACATGATAGTATAATATAATTTTATTTGAGGGATACTCTTGAAAACCCTTTTTTTTTTTAAATGTAAACTATGAAAATTAAAGCTTGAGAAAAATCTTTCTGGTTGGTGGGAAATGGCCGAAGATAGAGAATCTCAAGGAAGAGAAGATGTCCTTCTCCTCCCAGGACCTGATGATAATCTCTGGAGGAAGCGGAGATGGGGCCTTGCCCATGGGGGTTACCATGGGAGCCTTTATAGAAGAAATAATATTTCACTAGAACATTTTTCTTTCCCTCCTTCCTTCCTTCCTTCCTTCCTTGCTTGCTTCCTTCCTTCCCACTTATACATTTATACCCTTACCTCATTCCATAAAGGACATGAGATGGATAAATCCTTTTGGATAAATTCTAAGAGGCACTAAGATGCATCAACACTTGATCAACAAATTCCCTTTCATTGTGTGCCAGCCATTGGGCTGGCTTCTATGAGTACAGTATTCACAGGGCAAAATATCTGTCCTTTGGGGGCAGGGGGATTAGCCCAGACAGGATAGAAGTAGAAAGAGAGGTCCTGTACAATGGACTATAGCCCAGTGTGTGCTAAGTGATATGGAATTTATCAGTCTGGAGACTTTGGTTGCAAGTAACAGAAAATGGGAACTTATAATGGGACTCACTATGGGAATTTATAAGCTCCTGTAGCAGGATGTGCAGACACAGTATGGACCTGCCCCTGTATGCTCCTATGTGCTCTGCTCCCATCTGCCCGGGATGCTATCTGCAGCCTGGCAGCAGGCTGGCTACAGCAGCTCAGCACATCATTTCCTGACAACGTCCAAGAAAGACTTGGGGAAAACTCTGCCTGCAGGTGCCTCTGTTTATTAGGGAGGGAATTTATTAGGAAGGGAACCGTCTTCAGAAGTTCCTAAGTGTGGTTCATGGCCTGATGAGGGGATCCTACACTCATGCCCACACCAGCTTCTAACCAAAGGGAATGTAATTACTAGAACTAGCTTAGACCAGTCAAGGTTTGCCCTGAGTCACCTGGGGGAGAATAAGCCAACTGCCCAGAGAAGGCAGAGGGTACGAAAGGAACCCGGGAGGGTAAGCAGAACAACTTCTCCCTGCCCCACAGAACAGGAGCACAGAATTCTCCTGGAGCACAGAATTCTCCTGGCAGGCTCACCAGAGGGAGGTTATCTGATCTGACCTTGTGAATGACAGTGTGTTCTGACCTTATTGTTTTTAATGAGCCTTCCAAAGTTTTAGCTACTATTATTGCTAATGGCTGGGAAGGGAATAGAGCTGCATCATGATTCTAATGGGGGAACAAATGGTGGGTTTCACTGTGTGTGTTTCCCACACAAATGGTAGCTGACAGTTGCTTCTGATTAGAAGGGAGGGGGCTGGCGCCGAATGTCCACAGCCCCCAACTCTCTGAAAAGTAGTCCACCTGTCATCTTTGGCTCAATTACCAAATGTCATTCACAAACCTTCCTTTTACCTACAAAGTTGGGTCCACGCTCTACAGATCTATCTACTCATAGTAATTGGTGATGCTCATTAGTCTGAGGGATTGAAGCTATGACACCTACATCAAATACTCACTATAAGGGAAGAAAGACCTGTTCACCAAGAGTAAGGCAAGACCATTGCAAATTTTCACCCAACCCGAGAAAGTCTTCTGTTCTCCTTCTTCCCTACCCTTTCAGATCCTCTCCCTCCTGCGGGTACAACAACAGTCCCTAATGCCTACTTGGAAAGTTGGATCTGTGTAAGCTTATCAATATTTGAGGTCCTTATGCAACCAGCATACCCAGATGACAGGATGGGATATGAAGCACACATCTTAAGGACACCGACAACAAGATGCAATGTGGAAACTTTTCCACGGATCTTTATTTCCTTAATTTTTAATTAGGAAAATTTTCAAACACACAAAACATTCAAAGAATAGTACAATGAATACCTCTCTGTTCTGCATCCTGACTCAATGACTGTTAACAAGTTGCTGTATTTACTCTCCCTTCCTCCCTCCCTCCCTCTCTCTCTCTCTCTCTCAGATCATTTGAAAGCAAATCCCAGACATGTTGACACATTATCTCTAAATACCTTAGCCTGTATCTCCTAAGAACAAGGACACTCCCGTTTAATTATGATGCCATCAACATGCCTAAGAAAATTAACAAGAATTCCCTCTGTCATCTAAATCAGGCCTTCTCCAAGTTTCTTTGTTTGGGGAACTATAATCCAATTAACGTTCTGTTAGTATTGTTTTTCAGACACATGGAAGCGTGTGTGTGTGTGTGTGTGTGTGTGTGTAATTAAGCTCATGAAGTGTGGTGTGGGTGTAGGTGGTGTGTGTAAACACAAACGCACGAACATATATGTATATGTGTGCATGTGTGAGCATGTGTGGTGGGTATTCACATTTGTGGTGGGTACGTCGCGGGTGTGTGTCGAAGCAGGGGGATGCCGGGGATCATCTTTGAGCAAAACGAATCAAGATGTGCGAGAAAGAACATACTTTCTTTCCTCAAATGCATTTGAAGAAATAGGAGTTAAGCTCCAGAAACTATTGAGTGGAGCCAATCTTGGTAAGGAGGCTGAAGATACTAATGGTTTTGTTCCCCTTGATAGATTGATTCAGGTGTTCCTCTCTCCCTTCATCTTGGAAGAGCTCTCTCTGAAAGGGAACAGGCACAAAAGTCCTTTCTCTTCTCAAAAGGGTCAGCGTTATCGTCTGTTTGCCTTGCCAGGCCTGCAGCTGGCGCACAAAGAAAGGTGTAATTACAATGTGACGTGTGCCGATGGCAGTGGCCTGGAAATTCTCAACCGCTCACTCTGCTCAGAATACATTTCAATTTGGTGCTGTGAATTTTACATTGAGATGAGTTTTTTCTTTAAAACCCTAGAGAAAACAGCCCCTGCACAGGAGCATTAACAAATTGCTTTGCAAATCTAGGCTACAGTGAACATTTAATTTGAGGAGGTCAAATCAAGCTTGGGCCCGAAAGCCCAAAGCCTGGGCCCAGCCAGCCCGTGTTGGCTCTGGGGTGGATGTGGCCATGGATTTGGTCTTGCTTTCGCTGGTGCCACCCCTCCTAGGCAGATCTCTGGGCTGACCCCCTTGGGGCCTTTCCAGAGGCCCACATGTCTCTGCCCCAGGTTGGGAGGTCTAGGGCCGGTGAGCTGCTGAGCCTGGGAGCTCTCCCTCGGGGGAGAAGGACCCACAGCAGCAAAGACTAGGCAAGTGCAGACTGGCATGGACTGTGAAACCTTTGCTTCTACCCCTTCACCTTACAGAGCAGGGTGCAGAGAACAGGGGGAGGGCTCAAGAGCTTCCGTAAGGTCCCCTACTGGTCATTGTCATCATCAGAATAGTAACATTTATTGAGTGTCAATGATCTGCCAAGCACCATGCTGAGGGCTTTAGATTTGCCTGGCCATCCGCGATGATAAGACAATTTTTAAAAAAACAGTTCCACATTTCTATAGATAAGGAAACGGAAGCACAGAGAGGTGAAGTTGCCTGAAGTCATGTAGCTGGGATTTGCACTTAGACGTGTCCATCTGAGATTCTTCCTTGGATGACCAGCAGTCTATGCTGTTGGACTTCACTGTCTGCCCACCTGGCCCGGTGCCTGCCTTTGAGTTGTCCTGGCCCCAGCCTCCCCCAACCTTGCCTTTCCTCTCCCACAGAGCCAGCTTCCTCCTAACCCGCCACCTGCAGATGCTCCTGCCTTTGCATCCGGGCTCCAGGCAGAGGGAAGCCTCCAGAGCAGTCCTCTAGTAGGGGAAGGGCTGGTGCTTAACCTTGGTTAAGATGAGTTCTGGCCCCTGACCTGACATCTTTTAGACCTGTCCTCTTTTCTTTGAGCTGAGACCAAAGGAGATGCATGTTGTCCTGCTTGTCTTGTGTTTACCTTGTTTCTCAGTATTCAGCGGCTCTGTGCCCTCACGCTCCATGCCACCACTCACCCCCTGCTCATGCTCCAAGGGAAGGCTGGGGGCACCCAGGAGCTGAGTCTGTGGGCTCCGTGACTGTCTTGTACTTTACCCAACGCTCACGTATAGGAGGTAAGCCTGAGCCTAAGCAGGTCCCAAGGGCTGCATGCGACGAGCCCAGGGTTCCCGCCAGCCTTGCATCTGCCTTAGAATCACTTCTCCAGTGGCCAAACATGACCACGTGAGGGGTCCCTTGGGATGTCCTAGCCGGAGGGGCCCCGGCACTGGGGTGAGGGGGAGCATCATCAGGCCTCTTCTGCTGCCCCGGACACAGCTTCTCTCGAGCCATGGAGATCAATCGGCCCCAAATAAGCATCCAGAGCTGCCGTAAACCCAGTCCCCAGGGCCCTTGCCACGAAGCCTGGGGCAGCTTGGGGACCTGGATTAAAACGATACGTTTTCAATTTGGCCTTAAACGAATTCACCAAATCGGCATCTTTGATGTCAAGTGGAAGTGAATTCCACAAATCTCAATTTATTTTATGGGGAAGAGTTATTGATTTTTTTTTTTATCGTCGGCTTCTTCTTCTTCTCCCCTCCCAGCTGCCAACCCTCTTCCACCTGGATTGAATTGTTTGATTTAAGAGCGGCAGTTCAGAAAGAGAAAGAGACGCCTCTCCCCTTCAGCCCACACCTCCCCGACCCTGCCGTGCCCAGGAACAACCCTTCAGCAGCAGGGCCCCCGCGGCAGGTGCAGCGGGGCAGGGGCGGGGGGCCAGGACTTCCCTAGCTGGGCTGGAGCGGCCACGCATGTCCTGGCTGGCCCCATGCCACATCTTCTCTGCATGTGCCCACATTCGGCCCCTAGGTGCCTGTTTTAAAGGCCCTTATATGTCACGTGTTCCCATGTCCTTTTCCTGTGTTGTGTCATTCACTGCCTTGAGGCCCTGCGATGGCTGCCCCTCGTCCCTGTAGCAGGCCCGCCACCCAGAGCCTCGCACGAAAGGCCCCGTTAATCAGAACCCAGCCTGTCTGCCTGGCCATTTCTCCAGCTGGCCTTCCCTTCCCTTCTGGAACATCTTTTACTTATGAAGGTATCTACTTCCGGTGCCCAGAGACGGTGAGGAGGCGTGAGCCATGCTCCCACAAGCCTGTTCTTGGCCCGGCCTCTGCTTACGCCCTCCAACCTGGGCTGTGCCGTGCGGCCATCCCACCCACCCCCGCCTGCGTGGACTCCGATGACCCTGTTGCACTGACTCCAAACTGAGCACATCTCGAAGGGAGCTATTGATTCTCCCCATCCTGCTCCTCCCAGGGGCTTGCTGTCTTGGGAGATGGCTCCACCACTCATTCGTGTCTCTGGTGAGAAGTCCAGTAGCCATCCTGAGCTGACTTCTTTCCCTCATACCCGCGTCCAGTCCATCAGTAAATCCTAGCGGTTCTACCTCATGGTACACAGAATAATGGCACCCAAAGATGTCCACGCTCTAATCCCCGGACTCTGCGAATACGTTACCCCACAGGGCAAAAGGGACCTTACTAGTATGATTAAGGTGGAGGACCCTGGGATGAGGAGATGATCCTGGATGATCTGGTGGACTGAATGCACTCATGTTGAGTCCTTAAAAGGGAGGACCTTTCCAGGCTGTGGTCAGAGAGAGAAGTGATGCTATGGACAGGATCCGTTGTCAGTTGTCAGTTCTGTAATGTAGGGAACTACGTGCAAGGTCTGGACAGTGGGCCCTGGAAGCCCGAAAGGCAAAGAAATGGATTCTCGTAAGGACCTCTGGGAAGGAACACAGCCCTGCCAACATCTTGATTTTAGCCCCGGGAGAACTATTGGATTTCTAACCTACAGAACTCTAAGGTGCTACTTTTTAAAAAAAAGATTTTATTTATTTATTTACAGAGAGAGAGAGAGAGCAGGGAGAAGGCAGAGGGGGAGGGAGAGAGAGAACCTCAAGCAGACTCTGCGTTGAGCACAGAGCCTGGCACAGGGCTCGATCTCACGACCCTGAGATCGTGACTTGAGCTGAAATCAAGAGTCAGACACTTAACCGACTGAACCACCCACATCGTAGGCGTCCCTATGATATTTATAACCACCAAGTTTGTGGTTACTAGTTAGGGCAGCGATACAAAACTAACACAGACCCACATAAACACACCCTGAGAGCAGCCTCTCTTCCCCTCTTCACTGGCCTCCTTTCTCCACTCGTGGCACCAGCTTCCCCCCCCCTGCAGCCAATTGTCCACCAGGAGCCAGAGTGGTCTTATTATTATTGCTTCACTGTTTATTCTGAAATAATGTCAAACATTTAGAGAAGTTGCGGGAAGTAGACAAGAAGTCTCATACCCTCGTCGCTCACATTCACCAAGGGTTAGCACTGCGCCTTGTTTGCCTAGCCATTCCTCTCTCAGATGAGCCATGTCCCCGATTTCCATTGCACGTGGGATGAAGTCCACAGATCCTGCTCAAGCACAGCCCAGGTTGGGGCCCAGCCACCTCTCCCACAGTCCTCTGCTTCTACTTGTCCCCTTGGTCACCATGCTAATGGCCTTTCCCCAGCCCTCCCAGGGCCCCCACTGCATTTCATCTTCATGGCACACCCTCCCCTCCTACTCGTCATCCAGGCCTCAGCGCTCAGGCCATCACCTTCCCATGATCTGTGTACTAATGTCGCCCTCACCCCAGCTAGCCATACCCTGTTCTTTTATCCTTACAGCATTTATCGGGGCTTGTGACCGTCCTATTTAACCATTCCCTGCCTGTTTATTCATTTCTTCATTCACGTGTAGCTCCTTGGGTAGGACTCTGTATGTCCACCTCTTATCCTTAGATTCTAGAACAGTGCCTGGCCCATAATAGGTGCTCCACAAGTATCTATTGATTGGTTAAGTTTCTGTGGCACGTCCTTGAGCCCTTTCTTTTTTAAAAAAAAAATTTTTTTTTTTAAGATTTTTATTTATTTATTTGAGAGAGAGAGAGAGAGAGCACATGAGAGGGGGGAGGGTCAGAGGGAGGAGCAGACTCCCCGCCGAGCAGGGAGCCCGATGCGGGACTCGATCCCGGGACTCCAGGATCATGACCTGAGCCGAAGGCAGTCGCTTAACCAACTGAGCCACCCAGGCGCCCCTCCTTGAGCCCTTTCTAAGAAGCTAACTGCTTTATGGATGTGCACCTTCTCTTAAGGGCAAGGAGTAGGGTTTCTTGGCCTTTTCAATCTTTGCCTCCGAGGCTGGGCAAGTGGTAGGTCCTCAGGACTGTTGGGGAATTTTCTTTGCAAGTGTGAGATTCTCCATATGGAGGGCCTGAGTAGGCACCCAGGCACCCCTGCCACACCATCACTGACACATAGCTTCGAGGGTCCCCATGATGGAGGCCCATGGTCGTCATACCTCCTCCCTCCCACCCTGCGCTTTTCTTTGCAATTTTTCTAAGTGCTGTTAACTTTCTACTACTGTCTGTTCTCCGCAGCCCTGTTGTGGGATGATAAGAATAGGCCCGTTTCACGGACGATGGAACTGAAGCGAAGGCAGGTTCTGTGGCTTGCCCAAGGTTGCAGAGGTAATTAATGGCTGGACGGATCCTCTGCTCCCTAGCCCGTGTCTTTTCCTGCAGACCACAGAGCAGCTGGTCCTCTCCCCTCCCCTCGGGGCCTGAGGAGCCCAAACCTGATATTACAAGCACAAACCTTTTTAGCGGAGGTGGGAGGGCAGGAAGCGCTGTGGTCAGGTGAGCTCTGGCTGTGTGTGTCTAACAGCTTTTCATCTCCTCTCCTCCCATTCACACAGTCATTCATTCATCAGCCAGACCTTCATTCAAGACTCATTCACTGCGTGCCTCCCCCATGTGGGGCTTCCTGCTTGGCACTGAGGATGCTGGGGAAGGAAGCTGGAGCCCGAAGGAAGCTCACCGGAGCCCGTTCTCCCCTGCGGGAGCCTCCGCCACCATCCCCGAAGAAGTGAGGCTGGACTGGAGACGGCATGTTTGGCAGGTGAGGGATCGGTTCCCTTGAGATAACTGGATAAACGCAGCACAAAGTTAGGCGCTGCCGCAAATAATCAATGGGTCCTTGCAAACGCTCGAATTGGAGAGCCACCCAGTGCTACCTGTTCCATCTGCCCTTCCAACGAGGGGCCTATGAGCCAGGCTGAGCTCATCACAGAACCACAGTGACTAGTCCAAGGGGAGCGCTGGTGACCCGACCTGGACAGTCAGGGACCTTTCTCAGCGTTTAAAAACTGCATGTGAGACAGAGAAATTCTTTCTGGGGGGGTGAGGGAGGGTGAGTCCATAACCACATCTCTGCCATCATCTGTAGGCTCAGGAAGGAGGTCAACGGGCAGAGCCAAGAAATGGAAGGAGAGAGTCACAATGGTGACCAAGTCCCTGGATCAAGGATCCCTGAGGATTTCTGTCATCATTAACCCCGCAGTCCTTAACTCATGCTCTTGTGGAGCTCCGTTGAGTGGTCAGCGATGACCCGCCAGCTCGCTTTGTCCGCCTGGCCGTGAAGACCGCCTCATAGGTCCTCAAGCAGGGAAGGCCCCTCTTTCCGCAGGGGGGCAAGGGCCAGGCCAGGGCCCCCTGGCCGGAAGTCAGGGGCTGCTTTGGGAGAAGCTGTCTTCAGTTCTGCTTAACCCAAAACAAGGTTCTGAGCAGGGTGAGTATCCCACAATGTGTATGTGCTATCTGCTGTATTATGTGAGCCAGAGACTGCAGCTCAGCGAGGTGTAAATACGTAACGCTTTACTTCTCTGCCCATTGCTTACAACCCGCTAGGCTTCATCTCCCACCTCCATTCCTCACTGACAACTTAGATTCTATAAACTTCTGATCACTTGCAATGATGAAAACTCTGTCCAGTTTAAAGGGTAACTTCAAGCTCAGTTTGGATTGCATCCCTGCCTCTCCCCAGGGCAGGGTGACAGGATACCCGACTCCCCGAGTGTTATCTGGAGCACTGACGGTGGGGGGGGGAGGCTGCCTAGGCTCTAGTAGACAACCCAGGCCCCTTCCCTCTTCAGGGACCAGCTCTGGGTGGGGCGGGGGTGGGGGTTGGCGGGAACGGGGAGGAGCGGTCACCGGGACAGGGACAAGTGTCCTTTTACCCAACAGGTACTGGGGTGTCTGCTTCTCTGTGTAGCCCTGACAGGCTGGCCACAGAAGGGTAACAGGCATGTGAATGCCAATGTCCCACGGTCCCTCCTGCGAGCTCCTGCGGGGCAGGTCCCTGACCTGGGGGTTTGAGCCCAGTTCTGGGCTTCGTGCCTTCTCGATCTTCCAGCTGTTCACTCCAGGGAGCAGGGGATCCACCCGACAGCCTCCTCACAGCTGGAGAGTCCCCATGTGCTCACATGAAATGAAATGACTCTCTCTCTCTCCCCCCCCCTCCCCGCCTTTACTCTGTCTGGCTGAATCAATCAGCGTTCCCACCAAAGTGGTGCCCAAACGTTTCCCTGGCCTGGTCTCTGGGACCATGGGGTCCTTCAGCTTACGGATCTATTTGAATATTCAAGAAGGAGAGGGCGTTCTACCCTGGAGGGGCTTGGAGTTTTAGTGGGAGGAACGAAAAGCACAGACACAGCCATCAGACACCCAGCAAGATGCCTCCAAATCAAGGGCTTTATCGCGTGTGGGCAGAGACAGACAGACAGGCAGACAGACAGACGGAGCTCAAAGCAGATTCAGAGGTAGGCTGTCGAGCCAGACCATCTAGGTTTACCACTTGTTCGCTGTGCAGCTTGGGCAGCTTACCTCGCCTCTCTGGGCCTCGGCCTCCTCCAGCAGCGCATACCGTAAGGTCGGTAACCGCACTGCCCTTGGGTGGTTTTTATGAGGGTTAAATCTGAGGATAGGGCCAGGCCCGAAGCAAGTACTGGGTAAAAAGATGATGGTGATGCGCCGTGAAGGCCGGTATGGCTGGGGCTGATTCTCTGCAGGGGGAGCCGGGCGAGACTGTGGGCGGTGTGCTGCCACCAGGCGGGAGGGGACGGAGCCCTGCATGCTTGTGGAGGACGTGCCACCCCCTTCCCAGGGAAGTAGAAGTGCTGTGAGCCTCTTTCCCTGCGACAGGGCCTACCTGCCTCAGTGGCCCAATGAGGAGAGGTGCCAGGGCCGCAGAAGCAGCAGAGTGGTGCGAGGGCAGTGTTGGTAGCAGCCGGGGGTGGGGGTGGGGGCTGGGGTGTCACAGCCCCAGCTCGCTCCCAGATCTGGAGTGTGGAGGGGCCTCCCACCAGGGCGCAGGGGGGTGGCTGTGGCGGACAGGCTGCGGGGGACCTGGAGAGAGGCCGGGGGCCTCCCGCCCCGGCAGAGCTCTGTGCCCCCGAGCCTGGGCCTCTGCAGCGCCATGTGGTCCCAGCCGGACAGCCTGTCCCTGGGAGAGGCGTTCCACAGGACTGTTGTCCACGTTAGGTGCGCTTTTTAGATGATCACCTGACTCTCAGAAACAGACACCTTGCCCCGCCTGAGGTTCCAAGGGGAAGGTGAGGCAGAGCTGGGCCTGGAAGCCAAATCTTCAAAACAAAGTGCCCCCGAGCTTCCTTCACCCCCAGGAGGAGAAGGGTGGAGGATCCCAAGGAAAACAGGGGCCGTGCCCTGCAGGCCTTGCGATGCCCACCTCTCGGAGCAGTGGCTCCGGATGGCCCGGCGTGTTTGTGGAGGGCGGCCCCAGGCTCCCCAGCAGCAGCTCTGCTGGAAGGCAGCCCGCAAGGCTTCCCACAGCATCTGCCAAGAATACACCCGACATAATAATTTCTTTGACCTCCACCACATGAGTTTCTGAAAAGAACAAAACAGCATCATTCCCTGGCATTTACAGTTTAAACCTTTCCTATTCAAGTTTCTAACAAAAAAAGCCACCAACCCATTCTGGCCATGATTAAAATTCATAGGCTTGCTGCAGAGAACAGATGCAGAAGCAATTTTAGGCCAGTCATATCCCAGGTCTGCAAAATTAATTTGACAGGTTTGCATTAAAGCACTGATCAATATCCACTTTAGAGCCGCAGAGGCTAACTGAGAAAAAATAAGTGACCGGAGTGTTACCAGACGAGAAAAAATGAATCTTTGAGACTTTTTTCCCTCTAAGCTTGCACCTACATCAGAAGTCCTGACCTCAATCCATTGATCGGCTGCAGTTAACATGACAAAAGGCCCAGCAGATAGACCGTCGTGGCCTACCAGGGAACAATCACCCGGATACACTAAACGTTTGACGGAGTGGCTAGACTGTGGAATTAGTCTTGGCTTTCCAGGGCGGCCCCCAGCCCGGCCTTCCTGAGGCCTGTCCCTCCCTCACCCGACAGCCATTTGCAGAGACCAACTTTTCCCAAACTTCTTGCCATGCGTGGCGATGTGGCCCCCGGGGAAGCTGGGGGCTGCCTGGAGGCCATCGGGACCAAACCCTTCTTGAAGACAGCACTTGACAATAGAGGCGTCGAGCCTAAGTCAGCTGGGCCCTCCAGAGGGTGTGATTCAAGGCAGGGGCAAGTCTGAAAAACTGAAAGGCCCAGATGGATGGTCACTGCCTGCACTTGGAAGAAGAGGGGCTCGGCAGGTTTTGCTTTGATTTGATCATCTTGAGGTGTGTTAAGGAATGAGCTGCCAATTCAGGGCGTCCTCTGTTCCTAGGTCTGGTTGCCTACTTGCTTGTCTCTCATCCCATGGCCAAATCACATTTCACCAATAATTCAACGAATCTAAAATGAGCAACCACTAAGGACGGGCCTGTGTCGGGCTCTGCAGACACAGGAAAGAGCCATTCCCTGAGGCCCAGATCAGCCCTCGCCTTCTCCCGGAGGCTGCCCTAGGGGACGCCCAGTGCCCTCCTCTGCGGACACTCAGCTCACTCAGTTAGCACCTGGCCAAGTAGACCAGTGACTTCTCATAAGAAATACGACGTGAGCTACAAATACAACTACAGACACAATTTAACATTTTCTAGTAGCCGCGTTTAAAGACGTGAAAAAGGAGTAAACTGAATTTTAATAGCACATTTAACCCAGCATATCTAAAATGCTATCATGTCACCATGGAATGAATATGGAAAATTATTAATGAGAGAGTTTGCATACTTTCTGTTTTGGTTCAAAATCTTACAGCGCATTTCACTTGGATTGGCCACCTTCAGGGACCCGATGGCCATAGCACCTGGGGGCTGCTGCGTCCGGGGAGGCAGAGAGACTCCCAGGCCCATCTGGGGCTCTTTCCTGAACATCCACCCAGGCAGGGACCCTATCCTCCCCTTCCTCGCTCCCATCCTCACCGCTTCCAACCCTTGGCATGAAGGCTGTTTGGCCTTCATTCACACCACCAGTTCTTGAACACCCTGCTGATAAAGCAGTTGTAATGGCCAAACTGTGAGATGGGCACCCATCGGAGGTCATGGCCACCTTGTTCAGACACACATGGGCCAGCGACTCCCCAAGGGCATGGTGTGTCCTGCTCCTCTGTTTAACCGCGCCACCAGGACGGTGTCTGGCCCATAGAGGGTTTGGCACTCTGTATGTATGTATGTATTAAAGATTTATTTATTTATTTTAGAGAGGGCGTGCCAGCAAGTGGGGGGAGGGGCAGACGGAGAGGAAGAGAGAGAGGATCCTAAGCAGACTCCACACCAGGAAGAGACCTCGAATCTCAGGACCCCGAGATCATGACCTAAGCCTAAATCAAGAGTCGGCCACCCAACCAACTGAGCCGCCCAGGTGCTCCTGGTCTGGCATTATATTTAACAAACGTTTACAAACCACTTATTACATACCAGGTACCATCCTAAGCATTTGGCAAGTATTAATTCAATTAACCCTCCCATCAGTGGTTTACAGTGCTGGCTGTTATGAGGTCCCTTTTATAAACAGGGAAACCGAGGAGGGTAGGTGACTTGCCCAAGGTCTCGCAACTAGTAGGCGGCAGAGCAGGATTCAACCCCAGCAGTCGGGTTCAGCCTCCTCACTTTTCAACACCACTCCACTCCGCCTCTTGTTAAGGTTCCTTGATACTCAGGACACTTGGAGGCTCAGGATTGCCCTTCTTGGGCAACCCCAGCAGAGTTCTCTTGGGTTCCCTTCTGACCCCCGGGATGGCACCCAGCCTTCGGCATCTCACAGGTAGGCACCTGTGCGGGGGCCCTAGTCAGGAAGCCAGCGTCCTGCCTGCTGTGGCCTTGCCCTTGGAATGAACGGTCCGCAGACAGCTGGCCTGGGGTAGTGGCCCCAGAGGCACGAAGCTGCAAGGCCGGGATAAGGGCTCTCCTGCAGCTATTCTATTCAGAAGGATTGTGTGTGCGGCAGCAACTCAAGGCTCTTGGTCTTTATCTGGGTCCCAATCACATCTCTGCCACCATCTGGCTTTCTGACCTTGTATTGTTCACTTAACCTCTCCGTGCAGAGTTTTACCAACTCTAAACCCCCAGAGAGCACCTGTTCCACCTTCCACTGGGGGCATTTAGGATCAAATGATGTCACATCTTCGGAAGAGCTTTAAAAATTATAAAGTAGTATGCAAATGTGAGTCTTACTGGTGTTTGTACAATTATTGACAGTGGAAACACAAGGGCTGTGGGTCGTGATCCCAAAGTCATGGTGTCTATGTCTGGGCAAATAACCCCTCTCTGATCCTCCTCCCCTTCCCGAGGGAGCAGAGCTCCTGTCTTTAGAGCTTTTGATTTCAGGCCACTTTGCAGAAATCCTAGATGGTGGAATTGCTTCATCTGGTTGGTCTGACAAATAAGGAGTGGGTCATCGGTCACCTGGCTGGATGCAGTATAAATAAGCATTAAGACACAGAGAGGGGGTTCTGTATATAGGCCTTCCCAAAGTTGCCTACCATTAGGTAACAGGGACTCCACTCCCGTTTTGGATTTTAATCTGGACACCAGTAAGCACTGATACGAACTGTTTCACTTTTGCCATAAATCTTCTGGAGGATTGCTCTTGAAGATCTGTCTGGCTTCATGGGAACCGAATACTCTGCCAGGAGCTCTGGGACCCAGGTTCGTGACTTCCCTTTCCCTAGCTCGGTTTCCCCACATGTAAACTTAAGGCACCAGGACCTGGCGATCTCTGCGGTGTCTCTACAAGAGCCCAGAGAAAGGGCTACCAGCGTCATCAGATCGAAAGAACTTGGAAAACAGAGATGCCAGTAATGAGGGTGTCAGGTCATCATCTTCCCAGGGGTGAGTGTCAGTTACCTCACGAGGGGTTTAACGTTTAGCTCTCTTACCGGACCTGATCAAGCAGGCGCTTCTAGCACCATGTAATCGATGAGAGAGTAAGCAATCAGACCAAGGACATTCAGTAGCAGGTGGTGGGGCGCGCATTGAAACCAAGTGTGTCTGGCTGCAAAGCCCAGATCCTTTTCTTCGAACCCACAGTCCCCAGAGGCCAAATTCAGCACACACACAGACACCTGCATTCTCACAATGAAGACTACACAATTTCAGCCCCATCTTTCCTATTCTACCATAATGCTTCTGACCCTCTTCAGGACAAAATGTCTCATGCTTGGTGGCATTTCCCTGAATGTGCGTCTCTTGCAGGCAGAGACTGGCATGCCCCCGAATCCATGCCGCCATCGCCACGCCCTCCCCCTCATGCACAATCGTAGTTTCCTGGCAGGGGGATATTCTCAAATTCTTGGTTGGTTTCAATTGGATTTTTCAGTTGAGTTTTCATGAACCATCTTGGCTCTCTATGTCCACTGTGATCAATGACTTCTGTTTATGTGATTTATTAGCACGTGGTGCAGAGCAGTGGGGAATCCCGGGCCACGGAAAAAGCCCAACTCATGAGCCTCTGGGGAATGAACCTCAGTCTTCAACTGTTCACAGATGTCACCTATAGGCCAAGGCACAAAGAATATCAGCCCAGAGCCGGTTTCTGCTTTTCCCTGGCACTGTCTCTCCATTGCCAGAACCCCAGAGCATGGTGGGCACGTGTCCAGCCCCCTAACTGGGACTCCCCAGAAGAGCACCAAATGGGTGCCCTCGTTTTTCAATGGATGCACGTGGCTGCCGGTGGGAATGTACATTGTGTGATCATTGTTTAAAATACTGATGGAGCCACCAGCTCAATTATCGGTTGTATTTTTCTAAGTGTAGTCACATGTCCCACAGCCGTTCAGCAGAGATGTGAATCTCATGGGGCTTAAAGAGAATCAGAACGTGGGGGGTTCAGTAACAGGGTCAGACCAGGGAGGTGTTACCTATTAACCTTCCACTTTGGCAACCAAACAGTCATACCCAGCACACAAGGTGGGCCCTGGAACTTGTCACTATTAATATTGTCACTGAGGCAAGGTGGCTGGGGTTGATCCAGGCTATTCCAATGACAATATCATGATTGCTCACACCATCGAAGCAGCCAAATAAGATGAGGAGAGCAAGGATCTGTTACAATGAGGACGTGGGGAGGAGAGGAGAGACAGGCTAGAGTCAGAGTACATGCAGAGGAAAGCATCTGGACAAAGTGGAGTGAGGATAGCAGCCCTGGAAAAGAGCTTCTTGCATTTAAGCCATGCATTCATTCAGGCACACATCATTCATTCATTCAGCAAGTATTTATTTGGCTCTCTTAGGATATTCTACTGCAATTCTAGGGATTGAACAGGGATATGAGATCAATCCTGTAGCTCCATCTGCAAGTCTAATTGGGTAAGAGTGTGGAGTGTTAAAACATCAGGGTAAAAGTGGGATCCACAGCACATAGAGAGGGTTCAGAGGACAGAAGAATTGCTTCAGCAAGAACAAACCACGGAGGACTTCATGGAGGAGGAATCTTGTGATGAGGTGTTTGTGTGAAAGAGCAACCAAAAGTGTCTGCAAATAGTATTATATTATACCTTCTCTGCCTACAAAAATGGCCATACCTCCTTCTCCAACTGGAACTGATCCTACCTTTTTTGTCAGAAGTACTGACCTTAATTCCCTTGGAACACACACACACACACACCACACACACACACCACACACACCACACACACACACACACACACACACACACCACACACCACACACACACACAGAGTCAGGGGACCCCCCCCCCAAGGTGGACACGGGCTCTGCATGTGAGAATGGGCCCCCCAGAGTGTGTGGCGTCCAGGCTCAGGTGTGGTGGTTTGTAGTCCAAGGGCTCTGAAGCCATGGCCCCTCTGTTTCCGGCCAAGGCCAGGTTCCAACAGTGGCCAGCTGTGTCCTGAGCCACGCTGTCGGCCATCAGAGAGGATGGGACAGCAGGTAACCAGTCAGCTGTGCTCCCTTTTTCAGACGAGCAAACAAAGGCACAGAGAGGCTAACAAGTTTGCCTGAGATGCTGTGATTCCAACCAGTCTTGCTTTGTTTTCAACTCCTAAGTCCACCAAAAGATTGGCGGAGGCCGAAATTAGATTTCCAAGCTCCGCTCCCTGAAATGCCTAGTCTGCCTCCTGTTTGAGCGCTGAGGGTCCTCCGGGGGGGTCTGTGCCAGCCCCCATCCTCACCTGCTGTCAGGAAAAGCCCCAGTCAGGGCTGGAGGCTGGCGGCACAGTGGGGAGGCGCGGGGGGGGGGGGGGGGGGGGGGCTTTTTCCCCCCCGGGGGGGGGGGCGTGGCGCTTTCTCTGCCCTGCAGGGTGGCCATGGCCACCACCCATCCCACAAGGCGGGGACCACTTGCGGCTCTTGTCGTGGGTTGTGCCTATGTGACACGTGCGTGATCATGGATAACCTCTGTCTCCTCCGCTAGACTGAAAGTTCCCTGATGGTTGCCACTCTTTCCCTGGCACGAATTAATGAAGATTTGTGTCACCTGGTCAAAGACTTTTAGGCATCCTCAGGAAAGGCCGGGAAGGTGAGGGACCTTTCCAGAGGCTTTGTCTCTGTTGTGTATGCGGGACACCCCTGCCAGAGAGTGGGGGTGATTGAGGGCCAGTAGTCCCCACGGTGGGGTAGACAGACCCTAGTGTGGCCCTGTTGATCAGGACATACCCGGATGGACAGAAGTTCCTCACTGGCTTCCATGTCTGCTCCACTAGGCCTCACCGAATGTTCCCTATTCCCTGTTTTCCCCTTGGTGGGCTGGGGTGGGGGAGGGTGGCTAGAGGTGAGAACGGTCGGGGGTGGGGGGGGTGAAGGGTGAGTGTTCCTGCCAAAATAAGGAGTCAATCGGGCTGCTCTGGCTGAACTCACTGGTAAGATAATCTTTGAAAAGAAGGTTCTGGCTCTTGGCATTAGGAGTGTTACAACTGGAAGGGACCTCAGCCCTCTGCCTTGCTTTGAGTAAGAGACTATCATCCCATTTTATGATGAACCAGTTGAAGTAAGGAGGCCAAACCATCCCAACTTCAGGGAGCTGAGGAAAATGAGTACTTCAAGGACCGTGTCTGGGCTAGCGGCAAGACCACTGGCCAGAGTCATCCAGAGTGAGCCCTTTTATTCATTAAATTGCCTGCATTTGGGTCCCGATAGGATTCGGAGGCATATTCACTGTAAAATATGAGGGGCTCCAATGCATTATTCTCACTCTTTCTGTAAATAAAAAATAAATGCCAAATAACCATGTCAGGACCGGTTGTTTGATGGTGTCTCTCCTGGCGCTTAATTTTATTTCACGGCGTAAAGTAAGGGGGGGCTGAGGGTCGAGGGGAAAGGAGCGGACTTCTGTCAAAGTACAGTCTCATTGGTTAACACCTGAGGGGAAAATGACTGAAAAGAACTTAATTCAAAAAATCCTTTAGGCTCATAGGAGCTTCTTTCAACCAGTAAGAGTCAGACAGCTATGGAAAGAGAGACATCAATAAATAATCAGCTGGCTTAGACTTTTAAATGGGAATCCCAGCATCACCACCCAAAGGTAAATTGCATCTTTTCTACCAGCCTCCAGCCTCCGAACAGGGCTGCATCCTTGCGTGGACTGGGGAACTTGGCTTGTAGATGTAACCTGGCCCTTCTTTCTTATAAGATGTATAGATCCTATTCCTATCTACCATGTACGTTTGTGGATATATATTTTATAAATATATTTTTATCATATATTAAATATAAATATGTATTTATATAAATATATAAAAATATATTTCTCACATGTCTCATTCTATCTCCTACGTATCCTATTTCATACACACACACACACACACACACACACACACACACATAGATTTGAAAAAGAAAAGTGTCAATCCTCAGAAATCCAAGGAACATCTTTGTTTTCAGTTTCACTGTGGTTTTGGTGTAAGGCACAAGTCCCCCATTGGAATATCACTCCCTGTGAACACCTGGGATGGGATGGGGTGGGCTGGGCTCTCAAGCAGGGCGGACAGGTGCTCAGGTCCTGTGCCCTGAGCCCAGAGAAGTGCCTCCTTGGGCTCTGAAGAGTCCCAGTCCTCTCCCAGGAGTGATGTCATATTTCAAATCTGATGAGGATGTTTTTTTAACCATGCCCGGAGTAATCCTGCCTGGCTCACTTAATCTCTCAGCCCAGGGTGTGGATTCCTCTGCAGGAGGAGGGAGAAGTCCCCTTCCGGGGCAGGTGTGAACCCCATGCAGCGCGGCCATCGTGGGTGTCGTGGGCCAGGGCCACCCCAGGGCATCCATCACATGACCATGTGTTTTATGTTTTATGAGGCCACCTCGGAACCAAGAGTCAGTGCGCAGGTTTATGGAGCTGACCTCTCTACGCCACGAACAGTGTTTCTTATTGCTTGTAATGTCCTCCTAGACTGTGTACACCCTTGTCCTTTTGAAAGCAAACTGGCCTGTGGGACTTCCTCTGTGCACAGGGCAGAGGAGCCGATGAGAAAGGGCTGCTTTTCTGCCTGCAGAGAGCACAGTACTTACTCTCTGGCGCTGGGGAAATCGGCAGGTGAACATCCCCTTTCCTTGGCCCTCCGGTGGGGGTGCGAGGCTGGCCCCTCCCTGTGAGCGAGGGTCCCCATCCCAGAGAAGAAAGGAGAGGTCAGATGGGGATGGTGTGAGGTTTTCCTGGGGCCATCATGCTTGCTGCAGTGAGAGAGCCCATTGTTCTCAGCCCCTGCCAGGAAAGGGGGACCAAGCGCAGCCCAGGGCTTTGCCTGCCTGTTGCGCTGGCTAGTCGCAGTTGGGATGAGCATGCGGTAAGTGTAAAATATATGTTGGATTTCCAAGCCCAATGCCAACAGCAACAAGAACAAAGGAATGTAAAATATTAAAGTTTTTAAATGTTGATTATATGTTGATATAGCAATAAATTGGATATATCAGATTAAATAAAATATAATATTAAAATAAATTTCACCTGTTTTGTTTTACTTTTCAAAATGCGGCTACCAGAAAATTTAAAATTACATGTGTGGCTTGTACTATATTTTTATTGGACAGCATAGTATCCTAGGAGTCCTTTTATTATTCACGGGGCGGGGGGGGGGGAGTTTCAAATTTCTACATTCAAAGCTGAACTTCACTGTTTCTATATTGTCATTCCCAAATAATTTTGATAATGAAATATTGAGCATATACACTAAACACATTCAAGGCATAGCGCAAGTTAGAGAACAGTGGACAGTGGTGTGCCCGGCATCCAGGTTGAGCAATGGAAATACCTCCACATTCCCCTCTCTGACAACACCTCCCTCCGTCCCTGATCAGAGCCAGTTGCCTGATGAGGCCCCTGCCCCTATTACATATACACTGCCCTTATTAAATCATAATTTCTATGTTAAGAAGTTATTAAAAATTCGGAAAGTACCAATCATCATCATCTAACAAACCCATGCACAACCACCCACGTGGATTACTAATCTATCGTTCTATAGGTTTCTCATTCAATGAGATAAGGGAGCCCCAGAGATGAAGCTGGAGCGATCTTTCCATGGCAGGCCACCCCCTTCAGCTCCCGGCTGCCCAGGTAGTATTCCTGCAGTGAGGTTATTAGCGTATCCTTGAATGACAACGGCAAGGTCAGACATTCAGTGGGCACCAGGCCTAAGTGGGTATAGAGAAGATTCTTGCAGGGCATACATATCCAGGGCAGAAATGAGCAGAATCTATCTGTTTAGTGGTAACAAATGTATATATTGAAGGAATACAACATGATATTTTGATATACATACACAACACAGTCGAGCTAATTAACACATCCATCCCTTCACAGTTTCTATCTATCATCTATCTAACTATCTATCATCTATCTATCTATCTATCTATCTATCTATCCATCATCTATCTATCTATCTATGGTGAGAGGACCTGAGATCTACTCTCCTAGCAGATTCCTAGTATATGATGCTGTTGACTGTGGTCACCATGCTGTGCATTAACTCTCTAGAACCTATTCATCCTACATAACTGCAACTTTGTACCCTTTGGCCAACATCTCCCATTTCCTTACCCCCTAATCCCAGGAACTACCTTTCTACCCTCTGCTTCTATGTATTTGACTTTTTTAGATTCTACACGTGAGATCATACAGTGTTTTTCTTCCCACATCTGGCTCATTTCACTTAGCACAATGTCCTCTAGGACATCCACGGTGTCACAAATGGCAGGATCTCTTTTTTTTTTTTTAAAGATTTTTTATTTATTTATTTGAGAGAGAGCGAGCACATGAGAGGGGGGAAGGTCGGGAGGGTCAGAGGGAGAAGCAGACTCCCTGCCGAGCAGGGAGCCCGATGTGGGACTCGATCCCGGGACTCCAGGATCATGACCTGAGCCGAAGGCAGTCGCTTAACCAACTGAGCCACCCAGGCGCCCAGCAGGATCTCTTTTTTTAAAGGCTGGATGCTATTCCTTGTAGATAAATCCAGTCATTTCTCTATCTGTTCATCTGTATACAGACACTTGAGCTGCTTCCATGTCTTGACTTAATTGAATAATGTTGCGGTGAACATGGGATTGCAGTTATTTCTTTGAGGTACAGAAGAAATCAGCAGATTTTAAAAGTTGCTGGGATCTAGCATGACATAGTTATTTCATAGAGTCTTTGATTCTTACCCATGGAGAGGCCATTAGAAACCAGTTACAGTGGAGGCCAGAGAGGCTGAGGGGCTGATCCAAGGTCACCAGTTGGGCAATGTCAGAGCCCGGACTGGCCCCCGGGTCTCCCATGAAGCATTGGCTTCAAGAGGGGCTTAGCTGTCCTTATGCGGATCATCTGAACCATGACCCTCTCCACACTAGAATATCCAGGATAGGTGAATGGGATTGTGGATTGTGTTTTCTAGAAGCTGAAGATAAAAGAGAAAATCCTTTTAGGTTGTGTCTGTGGGAGCGGGGGACACATCTCACGGGGAATTGTCTTCCCGAAATGCTGCAGGAGCTGCCTTTCCTGATTCTGATTAGTGGCCTTCAACCAAGTTAAGTCTGTGGAGAAAACAAGAGCCATGCCTCTTTAAAAATGGCAAAATATCTGGGTCTCCTTCCCCTGGCAGAAAGCACCTTCTACTTGGCATCACACACCTTTCTTAGCTGACAATGGGTTTTTCTGGCCATTCCTGTGACTGGAGTGCTCACTGCCCTAGCTGTAGCTGGAGGTAAATGAAACGAGGGGCCTGGATGAAATCTGAGCCAAGCTTTGTTTTGTCTTTTTTTCCCCTCTTTTTTCTAGGTATTTGATAATGTTACTTTCTTGTAATTTGTGTCTAACCTACATTAGAATCATACCAAAAAAAAAAAAAAAATCTATCTACGAGGAATTTTTTGAGTTCCAGTTAATAGTGTTTTGTTGCTATGATGATCCTCACCAGTGGCCGGAGCCAGCCATGAGAGGACACCCTCCCCAGGGACATTGGAGAATACACGGAAACTGTCACCCTCTTTCCCGGGAGTAGGTGATCGAAAGACCTGATCCACGGTTGCCTTTCAACTACCCAAGGACTCAAGACGAGAGGCTCAGGCTGGCTAACAGTAAGAAGGACAGCGACGGATTCCCTGTCCCTCCAAAGTTCTATGGTCTTAGGCAGGCAAAGACCAAACGTCTCATGTGTGCAAGCTGTTTCTTCAACACGACCATAAGCTCCTGGGGACAAGGGCTGGGTCTCTTGGTAGAGTTCACCATATCCACCTCAACATTCTGCACCCAGGAGGTGCTTAAAAAACATTTGTGAAATAAATAACAACAGCAATACAATGAAGACCTAGTGCCCTTGCTATGAAAAATGCGGTCCCCAGGCAGAGCAGCTGGGTCTGGACGGAAGGATGCCCTGTAATGCCAAAAGCACCAAAGTAAATGTCCAGGGTTGTTTGCCCCGGGACAACCAGCGGGGTGGGTTGGGGAGGGGGGAGACCAGGGAGAGGGAAAATCGCAGTGCACGTGTGTTCTGCAGAAACCTCTGAACAATCAAAACCACAAATGCCTCTTCTCATAAACACACAGTGCAAGGCAGATGTTTACCCTGCACAATCTAGAGAGAAAAAGCCAGGAAAAGCCAGAGAGATTCACGCTTCGCAAACAAGGGATTTCCTGGGGGAAGAAGTGGCAGGTAATGGGTTCTGCAAATTTCTCCTCCTGATAACTACATCACAGACCAAGTCCGAAGAGACTTTTCCTTCCTATTGAAACCTTATTTAAATACTGCCACCTATTTCAGGCACAATCGCCTGAATTGTATTGGCTGGCGTAAGCTATTCTCTCAAACCTTTATGAAGCACACGGGGGAAGAAATAGGCAGCCCGGGTCTCTGTGGGAGGGGGGACACATCTCACGGGGAATTGTCTTCCTGAAATGTTGCAGGAGCTGCCTTTCCTGATTCTGATTAGTGGCCTTCAACCAAGTTAAGTCTGTGGAGAAAACAAGAGCCATGCCTCTTAAAAATGGCAAAAATCTTGAGCATTTGTCCAGTGTGGATGCTTTCTGGATCTTTCCTTGTTGAATTATTTCCAAAACAGCCTTCTCAACGGCCTGATTGTCTTGGTAATGAAGTTGCTCTGTGGGGTCCTTCTTCATTATCATTTTCTCTCCTTAGATTCTTTTCAGGCCAATTGAAGGGCTCAGGACCCGGCCACAGGTTCCTGTGGGACTCGGGTAAATTAGTTACCCATTCTGGGCCTTGGTTTACCCCATCTCTGAAGAGAGAGAGTTCGGCGACGTGATTCCTGATGCCCAGGCCAGCTCTGAGTGTGGAGTGTGCTCTTTCTCCACGAGAGGGCATGGGTTTCTGTCTGGTCCTTCGTTCTTTGTCACTGTTTTTTTGTTGTTTGGTTTTTCAGGAGGCAGGTCAGGATTTACCGTGGGGCCTTAAAACCAAGCCAAGTCTCCTGGCCCCTTTCCCTCAGCCAACAGAGCTAGGCATTCCTGAGGCAAGTATGACCGCAGGAAACCGGCGACCCCTCTCTAGTTCCTGCCTCAGGGCGGGGCTGCTGACCAGAGCCCGAGCCTTCTACTCAGGTGGCTGAGGTCGCTGGCAGGGTCCCTTCCACCAGCTCGCATGTGCTCACTCCCACGTATTCGACTGGCATTTGCTGAGCAGCTGTTACGTGCCAAGCCGTGGGAATACAACAGAGGGCAACCTCGGGCCTGGCCCTGAGCCTCACTGAGCTTATTACAGTCCAGGGGGTGGGGGGAGGGCAGAACAAGACCCCGAATCGAAGTGTCACCCCAGTACAAGGTTACACAACGTGATATGAAGGTGGGGGTCCAGGGAGGTGACTTGAAGAACATTTTATGAAAAGCTGGGAGTGTTCACCTTCCACCACCTCTCTCCGAAGGGGAGGTGGTGGGCGTGGCTATGGCCTCCAGGAGAGGCCGAGCCTCAGCCTTTCTGTGGACTCTGGCTAACTTGTCGTCCTCACTCCATGCGGGCCTTTTCGCGCTCGCCCCAGCCCTGAAAGAGTCAGAGACCCCACCGTTAAAGTGGTAAAAGCCTGGAGGAAACAGCAGTAGTCTTGATATTTCTGACGCTTTGCGTGGGGCCTGCGGCCAAGTGTGGTGTGTGGTCAGGGTGGGAGGCCTGGGGACAGTGAGAAGCAGCTCCTGCCCCTCCTCCCCCACCGTGTTTGGGCTCCTGCTGGGGTGGGGGGAGGGAGAGGAGGAGCAAGAAATGGCCCCAGGGCACAGCCCAATTTATTCACTGTCTGGGCTTGCTCCCAGCCAGTCCTTTGCTCAAGCTTGGTAAATCCTCCGGTTCTGTACTCATTTTTATTAGCAATTGCCTTTTTTTTTCCCTTTGAAAATGTGGTTCAACGAAAATGAAATTTCAGATGTGTGTGTCTCAGCATTGATTTTTCTATTTGTAATAACACACCCTGGCATATCTCCTTTGATATCAAGAGGATAAAATGTCCCTAACACCATGCTCTCCATTCTGGGGTAATGGATAAAGCCTGTTTATGAGATGTCATTTATTCCACAATAGACAGTAAATAAAAGCCATTTCAAGCTTGGGTTAAATCAAAGCTTGTTCAGGATTTCAGCAGATTTGCAAATCACCTCGGGGACCTTCATCCGTTGTACTTGCTGTTTTGCTCCTTGCAATTGACTCTCCCCGCTCCCTGCCAAGCCTCCCCCCCTCGCCGGCCTCCCCGAGCCCCGGACTGATTTGGAAAGACACCCGGCCTGGCTAAGGACCTAGCATGACATTAAAAGTTCCTTCCCTTCACTTGGGGAATAAAAGCTTTGAAAAGCAGCAAGAAATTGAGGTTACACCAACAAAAGCCGGAGCCACAAAGGGAAGGGAAAAGAAAAAAGTTCGCAGGAAAATGAGATGCAAACCTGAAATAGGGAAAGGCTATGAAAGGCAGCAGCGGCCCCTTTTCGTGTCTCGTGCAGACTGTATTCCTTTCATCCCCCAGGAACCCCGTGTGCTGGGGGGAGGGGCGGTAGGCAAGGGGGTGCACCACCTCAGGCAGCCCTGCCCTAACCCAGGCCGGCATCCTGCAACCCGCCCTCCCTCTTGAACCCCCACCCCAGCCCAGCCCCTATGTACCTCAGTCTTTGGCAGCCTTCGAGATCCAGCTGAGGTCCCAATGCCTCCAGGAAGCCTTCTGGCCTGTTCTTCCTCCTGACCTCTCACAGCATGTTATTTCGTGCTTTTTAAAAAAATTTTTATTTACTTATTTTAGAGAGAGAGACAGAGTGCGCATAGAGGAGAGGAGCAGAGGGAGAAGGAGAAAGAAACTCAAGCCGACTCTGAGCTGAGCACAGAGACCTATGCGGGGCTAGATCCCACGACCCTGAGATCATGACCTGAGCCAAAACCAAGAGTCGGACGCTTAACTGACTGCACCACCCAGGGGCCCCCACATTATTTTGGGTTAACAAATTTCATCTTACTTACACCTGCTTGTTTAGGAATGTGAGTACTGTATTGGGTCCACAACTGAAATGTATATTCATTTGAGGTTTATGACAGGTTTTTAGGGCTGGAAGAATCTGTCCTGGGCCTCTCGTCTAATTTTCTGTTCACTGCAGAAATCCCTCTATGGCATCCCCAAGGACAGTCAGCCCTGGGCAGGACCTTCACACCTTTTGACAGAGACCCTAGGTCTGGGGACATTTTCTTCTATGAAGCCAAAGTCTTTATCCTGTAGCCCCCCCCTTCCTTTAATGCTAACCCCGCTTTTCAGAAAGATAGTGAACAGTCTGGTCTTGCTTGGGGGTGGCAGCATTTCCACAAGGGACCAAGGGCGAGTCTATTCTGCCTTTACCATGTTCTAGATGGAGGGCTTAGCTGGTTTAAGTTTTTGACTGAACATAAGACTCATTACCCAACATTTGTTGGCTAGTTTAGATTTAACAACCACACCAAAATGATGTGTTCAAATATTTCTGTCTTAAGATACTTGGCTCATCATCCCCATTAAATATTTACTGAGCAACAAACAGCTTTGTAGAAAATTCTATTCTAGGTCTGTGATGGTTGTATTGTTGTTGAAGATCTTGGGTACCCCTCCCTGACTTACTTGGGAGGATTCTGTATCCCTGCCCCGTGGACCATTTGCCCGGCTCTGGCCAATGAAGTGTGGGTAGAAGTAGCCAGGTGCAGATGGGCAGCTGATGTTCCCTGGACATTTAGTGTGAGTGAGCAAGGGATCTTTGTCATTAGAAAGACACTCAAATCATTGTAATTTGACTAAGATGAAACAAGTTCCTCTAGGAAATTTTAAGAAATTGTGGGCATGTTCTGTGCCCACAGGAGGCTTATAGTCTAATTGAGATTAATATTGTCTCTCTCCTATGCTAAATTAGTGATAAGAATAGCAAAACTGCAGGGGCTCCAAGGAAGGAGCGAGGAGTATGACTGGGGGAATTTGGAGAGCTTTAGGGAAGAATGGGGTTTTATTCCCACCTGGTTAGTGGGCCTGGGGATTAACTCACACAGGACAAGGCTCAGAAACGCCATCCACCTGCTATAGGACAGGCCTGCTGTGAACTCAGTTCCCACATGGAGGAATTAGGAACTTGGGGCATTCCTCTCCTCAGGGTGATGAATGAGAGCACGTTCGGTCCACCTGGCATCACGCTCAGCCCTGGATGACTTCCACACAGGTGACCTGCTAATGGAGACATTGATGACGTCAATGGGGATTTGTTTTGTTTTGTTTTGTTTTGAGAGAGAGGGAGAGAATGAGCAGGGGGGAGGGCAGAGGGAGAGAGAGAGAATCTTAAATGGGCTCCACGCTCAGTGCAGAGCCCAACACCGGGCTCGATCTCACGACCCTGAGATCATGATCTGAACCGAAATCAAGAGTCAGACGCTTAACTGACTGTGCCACCCAGGCGCTCCAATGGTGAATATTTGAGGATAGATGTGCCCTTTTTAGTGTCTCTTAAATCCAACCGGGAGTAATTGTCATGGCTCAGTATAAAATCAGTGAGGATGGGGTGCTGGCCCCCCAGAGGAAGCCAGAAAGTTCCTCAGGAACTCACACCTCTGCTGCCCCTTCGTTTCCCTCTTTGCCCCCCCCGACCTCCCTAGACTAGCTCGGTTAACCTGGCATTACCGATCTCCTTCAACCCTCTCAATAGCATCAAAAGGCAGGTGCTGTTTTTAGCTCCATTTTACAGGTATAGACACTGAGTCTTAGAAAGGTTAACTATCTCACACGGGGTCACGCCATCGGGAAGTGGCCAACCCAGGGCTGGAGCAGTGTCCTGCGTGAACCGCACGCTTTGCTTTCACCATCTTCTGCTGCGTGGAGCGCTGAAGGCTTTGTGCGATGGCCCCCCACCCCCGGGTCCCACACAGTGAGCCAGGGAGGGGGTCTGCCTGGGGAGCCAGCACAGGGGCTTGCAACTTGGCCCTGAGGCTGACCCGCAGAGGAGCTGCAGAATGCGGCAGTACTTAAGGCTTTCTATAGGAATTATAAAGGGAAAATGGGGCAAGGGTAAAGAAAGGAAGGGGAGGGATGGGCCAGCCAGAAGAGGCAGCCCCTAGATGTCCCGGACCCTTGAATACTAGCTCTGTGCCGCTCATTTCTCGAAAGTAGTGCCTCGGTGTGCACTGTTAGACAGTGTCAGCAGTTTCATTAGAACCCAGGTTTTGATTTATAACCCTCCCTGCAAAACTGTGCTCCTGGCTGAATGTTGGCATGGAGGTCTCTCGCCCACGGAGCCATTTCTATGGAAGACTTACACAAAGCACGGTCCAGGAGGGAGGGCCCTCTCTTGAGTTGGCCTTCCAGGCTGAAAAAAACAAAAACAAAATAAGGGGGTAGGGGACTTGTTTAGAATCTTAAAGACTCAGCCTAGATTTCAGAAGGAGTGGAAGGAGTGCTCCAATGGTCCGTTTCTTCATCACCGACACGCACAGACTTTTGTGAAAGTAAGAAAACTATTCACAGACAGGGTGCTTTGGAGTAGCTCCATCTTTGCAAACACCATCATGAATAGCAATTAATAATAGTGATGGAGATAAGGATCATGATGCTAATATTCCCTTGTGTGATGATGCTTTATTCTGCTCACAGAGCTTCCACATACATGGTCTCCCTGAACGGGCAGCCCTGTGATCGTCAGGAAGAAATTATTATCCCCATTTTGTGAATGACAAAACTGAGACCCCAAAGCCTGAATGCTCTGCTGGGAGGCACCGAGCTGAGCTCAGCGCCCCACTCCCAGGCCAGCATGCCATCTGAGCCAGGACTTCGAGAAATAAAAAAAGCAAAGTCGGTCGGCATGCCAGCCATTCATTTCGATTTTTTTCTCTTTTGTTTTAGAAGAACACGCATCATCAAAAAAAGAGAGCGAGAGAGAGAGAGAGAATACGCATCATTGGAAACAGGTCCCATTTGGAGCCACATGAGGCTTGAGAAAAATAAATGTGAAAATAAAAATGCTATTTAATATAGGCATCATTATTACTATTATTATTGCAAAGAGCCTATTTGGAACTACCTAAGACCCTAAAAACTGATTAATATTTTTAGAGCATCAGAAGGTAGGTTTTTTTTTTTCCAAATATAAATTCCTCTCTCCCAAATGGTTGAATAATCATAATCATAATCATTATCGTCATCATCATCATCCCTTCATTAATTTCTTGCTTCGTACATAATTTCCCACGAATTAGTGCCTTTGGTGCTCAAATATCCCCATTTAACAGATGGAGAGACGGAGGTGCAAGAACGTCTGGCAAAGTAAAAGGTCTGAGACCCACACCCATATGCTCAGCGTGCATACACTACGCTGCAATCCCGTGGCAAATGCTTTGCTGGGTGGGTGCTTTGAGGCCCCAGATGGCACCGGATCAGAAAGGAGAAAGTGGTTCACCATCGGGGATAAAGTGAATACAGTAAAGCCAGTCGCTGTCAGGACAGATGTTTCAGTGACAGGTCCCTCCCCTCTCGCCGGCACACTCACGGTGCTTGGGGTCCGAGGCCCTCCTGCTGGAGCCCTGTCCCATAAAGGCCTGCCCCAGGGGCTGGCAGCCGAGCCGGCCAGAGGCCCATCCCTCCCACTGAGCAAGACTTGGGCTGTCACTGTGCTGTTATTTATGAGTCCCCCTTTGCCCAATGAGTGGCCTCGGAGGGGCCCAGCCTGGGTCTGCTGTCTGGCCACACTTGTCACACGTCATTAGATGTTTGGTTGCTGCTGACCCCTCTGCCATCTGGCTGAGTGGCCTCAGGGTGAGGGGAGGGGGCCAACAGCTCCTTACACAGCCCCCGAGTCTTTGTGGTATTCGGGAAACGGAAGGGTTTCCTAGTTGAGCTCAGCCACTGAGGGGAAGGCAGAGAGTTGGAAAAGGATCTCTTGGAGAGAGGGGGGCTTTGCTTAGGGTTTCCCAACGTATCACCATTGCCATTTGCATGTAAGATGTTTAGCAGCAGCCCTGGCCTCTTCCTTCTAGATGCCTCCTTCCCACATTGGGACAACCAAAAATGACTCCAGACATGGCTGAATTGTCCCCTGGGGGCAGAGGCCACCACCTCCCCCACCTTTGTGACATATGCTGGGCAGTGATGGGTAGTGTAAGCTGTGAGTACGGCAGACCTGGAAGGCCCCAGACAAGCAGCGGGTACAGAGGACAAGGGGTTTCATGAACAATGCTTTGCTAAATCCTCAAGACCCTCCCTCGTGTAGCTGGAATTCCTGACCCCACTTTGCAGAGGAGGAAACTGTCATGCAGGGGTGGGGGGGACGCGATTTGCTTGAGGCCACTCAGCTGGGAGGTGACAGAGCTGGGGTTGAAATCCCTTTGATGCCCGGTCCTGTCTGAGGTCTTACGGGGGCTCTGTGGCCTGTTTCCTGTGTACGGGCTTGGCAAACCCAGCAGGTTGGCCTCTGAACATTTTAGAATCGCACACTTGGCCTGGGGCGAGGGATAGTCATAGAATATCCACAGAATATTCATAGAACAGTCCTCCCACTGTTCCCACTAACCCACACAGGCCTCCTTACCCCTGTAGCCCACATTCCCCAGGGCTCCCCCTGCCCCCCCGAGGGCGACCCCTTCACCCCACAACAGTATCTGATCCAGGACCCAAGGTGGTGCGAAGGGCTTGGTACCCCTCCTAGGGGATACTGACATTAGGCAAGGATCCCTAGAGGGAGACCCAAAGCATCGCCATTGGGTGTGACATTCCAGTCACTTTACCAGGTTGGCATAGACGTCCCAGGCAGGGTACTTTGGAGCCCCTTAAATCACAGGAGAGAAACTTGGGGATTCATTCACAGTGAGAAGTGAAATATTTATATTTAAAAAATAGGAATTTGGTTAAGTGGGTGCTATTGCCATTTAAATGGTATGTTAAGTCTTCAGTTATGAGTCACCTTGAGCTCTCTAAGTACTTGGTGAATTTCCGAACATCTTTTGCATTTGTAAAAGATAAAACAAACCTGTCCTCAGAGTGCTTGTCCCCAGAAGTGTTTAACAGGTTTTGGAGTAAGCATTAGGTTATATATAAGCCAGTAAAACTGTCCAAATTTACCTATAAATTGCACAACCCTGAACTCTTCTCGACCCCTTCCCTGGATCGCATGTCCTGCTTGCTGCCTCGTGGGCAGGGAGTCCCCTGTGGGCTTGCGCTAGGTGCAACTTGTGGCTAAGAACCTGGTTTGTGGACTTGCCCAGATTCTTCACCTTCTTGCCTTTGGCGTAGACAACTAATCTGAGTTTCAGGCAACTCTTGCTTCTCTGATTTTGATGAACAAATCACCCCCTTTGTCAATTAATTTGTAGTCATCTCTCACCTCTACTTACCTCCGTTCGGGATGCGCAAGCTTCATCGAATAACCCCCACGCTGCAGAGCCGCACGGGCGGGAATGGTCCTACGATGTACAGGGAGAACCAAAGAGGGACAAACATTTGCACTGGAGGCATGCAAAGAAATGCTGGAAGTGGCAGCCTTTGAGATTTCCCCAAGCCAGAACAGTCAAGAAAAGCTTTTAAAAAACATTCAGATTTGAAGCAAAAATTATTCACGTCTAGGTTCAGAAGTAAGCCTGAATGCACTTTCCAAAGCCACACAGGAAGGACTATTGAGTAATTCCCAGGATTGTTTGGGCTGAGGAATCAGGGCAGGATGCAAGGGGGTGGGTAAGGGGTGGAGGCGTGCTAACATGGGTAGAGGGGAGAGAAGGCATGGGGGAGAAGGTAGCCAGAGGTACTAATGGGGAGTAGGACAAGGCAGGTTTCAGGGGTGGTCTTTGGCTTTTAGAATTGAGCCGTGAACAGCAGGTGAGGCCAAAGGCACAGCTTCAGCAAACCGGAGAGTTCTCTCAGCCCCTCCCCCTCCCGTGCCTGTGCTTGCCATCAGACCTCAAGCTGCTGTAGCCACCTGACGTAAAAACATGATGTGATTAAGCAGAGTTTTGTGATTAGCATGTTGTAATACTTTAGGAACATGGATACTGACCACACCATCTTCTTGTAGTGTGTTTTTATACAGCTCAACACACCTCCATGGACTCGTTTATTTGGCCCGCAGCATTGGGCAACGGGAAGAGATGTATGACTGTGTACGGATGCAGAAGGAAGTGGGGTTGGCGGGGGGTGGGGTGGGGGTGGGAAACAGGTCCAGAGAGGTGATACCACCTGTCCAAAACCACAAGGAGGGTCATCTGTGGGTGTCTTGGACCTTGTTCTGTTAGCAGAGTGCTGGGCTTAGGAGGATAGCCCCGGGCTCTGCGGGGACAGAATCCAGGAAGTTTCAGGCCCTGGCAACTGCTGTCATCTGCAGCCTTCAGCCCAGCTCCCCTGCAAAACAGAAACCTGTGGGCACCCCCAGCCGCTGGCCCTGGGGTGAGGCAGAGGGCAGGAACAAGGGGGTGGTCACTCAGGGCTGGAGCCCCATCAGCTCAAGCAGGCCACATAAAAGGGAGCCGGGGCTGCCAATTTCCATTTTCATTGGAGTGGTTGGTGCTTAGTAATCCAGAAGCTTTATTTAAGGGCTGACCTCCGACCGGACCTGTCACTCCAGTGGCAGGCGCCTGATAGCCACTGGAAATCAATAGCCGGCATGAAGGTCACTTCCTAGAAAAACTGGGGCTATCAACGTGTCAGTTCCAATGAAAGATTATAACCAACCAGCAGAGAAGTATATCTGTGGCTGAGAGCTCATCTGACCCAGGCTTGCGGGCTGTACGTGTGCATGTAGGAGTATCTAGGTGTGAGGAGGCATGCATGCATAAATGTGTGCATTTATGAAACAAAGCATGTGTGCACATGACAGAATGCGTGTCTATGTGCCTTTATGTATCTCTATCAATGGGCATGTGGGTGCACGTGAGCGTGCATTTGTGTGTGCGTGTGTTTAAGTGCGCATAACAATGTGTTGTAAGGGAGTTGTACAGATGGACTCTTGTGTGTGCATTTTCATACATGTATGTAGCTGTATGTACATGGCATATGGATATGTTAAGCATGTGTGTGCATGGATGCACATGCATAATGCATGGGTATGTGTGTCAACACCCACATGTTTGGTACATGGGAGTCAAGGTGCATTTGATTGCATGCATGCACCCTACCATCCCCTGGAAGGCCAGAAATAATCTGTCCCGTCTACCCCTCCGGTCTCACCTTCAGCCCCCCTCTCCCCTCCCCTCACCCACACTGGACTCCCACGGCCTCTTTTCCCTTCCACAAGGGTGCCAACGACCTTCCTCCTCAGGGCCCTGGCATGTGCTGTTCCCCCTGAGGACTGTCCTCATTTCACTCTTCCCATACCTGGCTCTTTCCCACCATTTGGTTCTCAGTTGAAATGCCAGCTCCTTAGATACACCCCTGGCTAGCCCTCATGTGTTTTCTCCATGGCAGTTATAATAACATTCGAGAATTTCAGTTCCGTATTTAATCATTTGCTGTCCGCCTCTTTCCCGGCCCCTCTCCAGCTCTGAGTGGCTGAGCCCTTGCTGAGGGCACTAGGCTGTCCAGCAACTGACACATACCCGGGGCTCATCCCTCGGCCCCTCTTCAGAGAAGGAGAACCCTATCTGCTGCGGAATTCCACATGAGTCCTGTGACCTTTACCTTCTGGCCTCAGTTTCCCCAGCTGTAAAATGGCAATACGTGCTCCATCACCTCTGCAGGTTGAGATGAAACAAATATGGTAAAAACCTCTTGAGAAGCACAAGCTGCCAGAAACACGTGTCATATTTTTGTTCAATTAAGGACTCTTACTACTCGGAAAGAGATCTACAGGTAGGGATAGCAAAGAAAGCCAAGGAACTCCGAACCAAATTCCATAATGCTTTTTTGCAAGTCATTAATCCATTGTAGACACACTCCTGAACCCAGAGACCACCCCAGGCCTTCATGAGCTAGGATCTCCATTTCCTGTCTGGATACCGGTTTTCTGGAAAGTGTCCCAGTCTCTTTCATGAATGAGTCCATTTGGGGAGGGTGAAGAATACATGCAAATGTATTTTCCCTTAAAGAAAAAAAAAAGAGCCATATAGAGAATGAGTCAATGCTTCCCAAAGAGGATGGTTTGTTCCATATGGTTGCCATGGGAACCTGGCATGGGTACCAGGCAGCTTGAGCTCTGTGATGGTTCCATAGCCCTTGACTGTGATTTGGGAGCTGGATTCTTGTCTCCACCCCACCTCTGCTGAGCTGTATGACCATGTACAATCATCACCACCACACTCCTTGGGCCTCAGTGTCCTCATATGTAACATGAAAGAATCTAGAACATAAGAGACCACTGCTCCCTCCCCGCTTTGCCTATATGTAAAATTCTGAGTCCTATCTCTTCTCTGGACCTCAGCTTTTCCATCTGTTAGGTGGGATTGCCCACTGTAAATGGTTGAAGGGAAGGGGTAGGAAAGGACAGCCCCGGTTAGATGTCAGTTCTAATCTTCTGGATCCCACCACAGGATCTCCTTGTTCTTAAGACAGAACTTTATGACATTAATTCTACTAAGTGCTAATTTTACTCTTTTGTTCATTCAGTCAACAAACCCGCAGTTGGCAATTGCAGCATCATAGTGCCAGGCACGATGAAAGGAGCTGAGAGTTTGGAGGTGAAAAAATATAGTCTCTGCTTTCAAAAAGCTTGCAATCTCCTGCAGGAGACACATGGGGAGAGAGCTGATCTCAGAGCCCGGAGGGACTGGCTCTAACCGAGCCGAGGTGAGTATTGCGTGAGTAAAAGCATCTTTGAGTCTCTCCTTCAGAGTCATCCCTAGGCATAATATGAAGAGGTCACCTGCCCTCCTGCCCCCCAGTGCCATCCAGACTGTGTCTGAAATTCTTCTCAAGGGCCTTTCACTTGAGATGAGCCTGAGACCATGCTACTACATGGAATTACAGAATCAATGCTAGAGGAACACCCAGATCTCATTTGAGGGGACATGGGGTCCAGAGTAGGAGAAAAACCTGCCCAAAGCCACACGGTCCAGAGCTCCTGACTGGTGAGCCAACCCTGTTGCCTCTGGTCTACACTGGATTTTGAGGCTGGGTTCCAAACCAATTCCCCACTCCCAGGTCTACCAGGTGGGGAGCCAATACTCTGGATTCTCGCTATGACCTGAGATGAGAGGCAGAATCCACTTGCAGGCATAAAGAGGTTAGTGGAGCTGTGCTTTGTTCCAGTCGTATTTGCCCCTATATCCCCTGGGTTCAGGTCTCTGTGTCCTCTGGGGACCCAACATGGCCTGCCCCTCACCTGACTGCCCCCAAATTATTCCTCTCATCACTCACCTCCCGTGACCCCAAATCCCCTTCTGTAGGTGCCTGGGTACTGGGCAGTTGTTAGGGAGGACGTCCTTCTTCCTAATGCATAATAAGATGTGAATGAGTGCCAAGCAGCCCCCCAATTGTACTTGTATTGTTAAAGAGCGTACCCAGAGGAACAAAACACACAGAATTCCTTCCATTTGCTCGACACATACAGTTTAGGAAGTTTTGCTCAAATCTGGGCTTCGTCACTTAGGAGCTTTGACCTTATTAAAGTTGTTTAAACTTTCTAAGCCTCAGTTACCTCACTGGGAAAATAAGAATCATGATTAGACCCCGAAATATCAGATGAGAATTAAGTGGGCCTGCAGCCTAGTCTCTGCTGATTATAGGTGCTTAAAAATAACGTTAGTTCCTTGGAAAGATACACGTTGCCACAATGGAGATCTCAGAACTTGCTTAAGAGCACTGTTTCCTGGGAGGCAGGTGGGAGCCAGGAGCTCAGTAGCTTCTGGTAGAGCAGCGAAGCCCCTCGTTGCGGGAGGACAAGCACACTGGCCTCATCCAATGTCCCGTGCCTGAGGGAGGTGGCCGAGTATGGGATAGGGGCAGTGGGAAGAGGCCGATAGTGGTCACAAGGCCTGGCCCCCGAAAACCACTGTTCTGGGGTCTCTGGGAACCAGCGGTGTCCCCTCACTGTGGCCAGGCTGGAGAGATCAAGGTGGCCCGAGGGAGCGTCTAGTGCGGTGGTGGGGGAGAGGTGTGGAGGTCTGGATGTGCCAGGCCGACTTGGGCAGTGTCTTGGCATCACCTGTCCCGGGGGCTGTGAGGGCCAGGCTTTATGGGGAATGAGCCGGACCATCCCTCATCTGTTCCTGCAGGCAGGTTCACATCACTGTGCTCTTGCACTGAGAGGCCAGTGAGGGCCCCAGGACCCTCTGCCAGGCTCCAAACCTGGGGGGCAGGGGAGGAGGGGAACAGCTGACCTCCTTGCGGGGTAACCATCTCCTTGTGGGCCAAGGAAGGAGTCCTGACATCGGCTTGCATTAGCCATGAGGATCGCTTCGCTCAGTCATGTCTTTAGAGGGTTGGCCATTGAAAGCAGCGTTGCTGGGAAAGACTCCTTTCGTGAACTCAAAGTTTATCTTTGCTTTTATGCACTGGTTTGCTAAAAAGGGGACCCGTTGCTTCTCTTGTAGAAAGCTGGGCCAAGGACTCACAGCCGAACAAAGAAATTTTCTTCCTTGTGGAAAGAACACACGTCCCTTGCAAAGGACACGGGAAACAGGGAGAAGGACAAATGTTAGCACCGTGTGTCGCGGCACCATCCCCAGAGCCCGCTAGCACGCTCTGTATTTTCTCCCACTGCCCCCCTCGTCTCCATGTTTGCAGATGTAGCCTTTTTTCCTCATGCGTAAACATTTTCCATGTTATTATAATCTGTTCATACATTTCCTTTGTCTATTCTTTTTTTCCCAACATTTTACTATGAAAAATTTCAAACTTACAACAATGATGAAAATATTTTACAGGCAATGCCATATGTCACCTTCTAGACTTGGCTGCTATCACCTCTTCTCTCCGTGGGCATTTATCAAGGTCCCAGCATATGTTCGTCCCTTGTTAAGCCTAGGGACTCAGTGGTGGATAAAACAGAGGACCTGCCTTCAGTGCTCAGAGCATCTAGTTGGGGGGGCAGCTAGCCAGCCGCACATACTCTTTGTTAGGGTGAAACCATACATGGCGTGGTGGGGGGTCTGGGAGAAGGGCCGTCTCCGGCTGACAGGTGTTCATGGTGATGCCTGGACACCTTTTTGCTGGCAGGTAAGTTTTCGCTCTTCCCTGTTAAAATGATACTGTGAAGAGTATCTTCATGATACCTGATCTTGATTCTTCATTATTTCTCTAAGTTAGAGTCCCAGAATTGTGTCAAAGGGAATGAACTCTCCAAAAAAACCACAATCCATACTTTTTGCCAAGATGTTTTCCAGAAAGGATTGGGCCTAGCATTGTGTTTTGTATGCAAGGTGATTGTAGGAGGCCCAAGTCCCCACTTTCAGCTTCCTGCAACCAGGAGCTCTGTGCTGGAGCCAAGCCACCTGGGCTGGAATCTGAGTTCACCTGCCTACTAGCTGAGTGAGCCTGCAGAAGTGACAGGAGTTCTGCGCTTCAGTTTCCCCATCTGTAAAATGGGGATGAAACAGCATCCCTCATAGGGTTGACTTGAGAATGAGATGAGGTGATGTAGAGCTTAGAACAAGGCCAGGACCAAGCAGGACCTTCTAAGGGCTGGCCATTTTCTCCTACAGGAGGAAAGTTTAGGAGGACAGGGGTGTGTGTTCATCAATCCATCCTTCTTTCATAGAGCTGGCTTAGATGACAAACAGCTCAAGGACAGGACACACCTGCCCCCCTGACCTGAGAGAGCTGTTGCCTGTGAAACAGACACTGAGTTTTGTTTGTCGAAAGTGAAGAGTCCACGTCACTTCCCCAGCTGTGTGCAGAGCTGTCTCTGGGAGGCACGGGACACACACACTATTGGACAGTGACTGCAGGAGGTGGCTTGGGCAGCAGCCTGAGCCCCGTGCTAACCTCAGTCCTTCCCCCACTCCCTGCCCCCACACAGCAGTGGCTGGAAGTGAGAGAAGGAAGGGGGGTGGTCAGGGAGGGTGGGTTTACTGAACGTTTCCTCTGAGCCAGCCCCTTACACATATGTTTTCTGTTATGCAATTCTCTCCCAAGGGCACCTGGCTGGCCCAGTCAGAAGAGCATGTGACTCTTGATCTCGGGGTTGTGAGTTCAAGCCCCACGTTGGGTGTAGAAATTACTTAGAAATAAAATCTAAAAAAAAAAAAAAAGAATTCTCTCCCAGATCCTGAGGATGCTAGTAACAGGTGAGGAAGGTAAGGCTCAGGGTCAACCTGTTAGCGAGGTCAGTAAGCGCTCCCCGAGGCAGAGAGCGGAGAAGAAAGAGCACTTGCCCTGCCCTCTGGGGAGCTACACCCATCGCAGACACCCAGAAACCCAAGGGAGCCGGCGGGGGAATTGCTGGAGGAGAACTCTCAGCAAAGGCAGAGCAGAAGCCCTGCAGGAGCTGACGGAGCCGACAGGCGAGGATGTGGCAGCTCCGCGTCCCTGGACGCCGAAGGCATATGGGCAAGTGCCAGGGCGAGAGCCGCGAGAGGCTGCCCTTGGGGGACCTCAGCATGGAAAACCCCGCACCCGCTGGAGCTGCACACAGGCTGACTGTGGAGACAACACCTCGGCCAAGCCAGATTAGCTGGCAAGGAAAGTCCTGGCGTGCTGAGCCCCTGCCAGGCAAGGGGAGGCCTCAGTTCCTCCTCCAAACGAATGCACACAAATGCAGCCCTCAAGGGCTTGACGAACCTTCCTGGACCGAGCCTAGATGAAGATACACATTTCACATTGTGATCACACACACACACACACACACACACACACACACACACACATTTCCTGAAACCACACTGCACTTCACTACGCACGAACATCCCAGCATTTTCTACCCTGTTTGCTTCCATTGCTCTGCCCTCCTGGGCAAGCCCGCTGGACTGATTTCACAGCCTGTAGTTTGATGGAGAGAACAGGTGCGGCCAGGGGAGAATCAAGTGCCCTGTGATGCATTGCAGGTTGTGTGAGCTTCGCGGAGCTCAGAGAAGAGAGACCTGAGAGGGTTGGAGCAAACCCGGAAGGTTTCCTGCTGAGGGAGCGACTAGAGCTAGACCTGGAAGCATGGCTGGTTCTGTTCAGGTTAACAAAGAATAGATCTGCTACTGTGCCAGGCTGAACACTAGGCCCTGGGGTGCCAGCAAGAAGGGGACAGAGGCGGACATGCAAACCCGGGGCGCATGAGGGAAGTGTGGGTGCAGGAACGTTGTGGCATCTGGGGGGCTGGTGGGGATGCCCATCATGCGGAAGGCAGGCGGTAAGGCTCCTTTCAACCAACAGTCATGCCGTGTGTGTCATAATAACACCATTCCATTTGCTGGCCCAGGCACCTGTTATCTTGGCCAAAGGATACACCACGGATACATGGCCGAGTCAGGCCTGAAGGTTACATCTCTGGCTCCAAGTTTCTGCTCTTTTTAGACGTGCGATCCAGACTGCCTGGATTGGAATCCTGCCTCCCCCATATCAAGTTATTTTACTTCCTGGGGCCTCTGTTTCCTCATTTGTAAAATAGGGATACTAATAGTAGCCATCATATAAACTTGTGAGGTTTCATGAGTAACGTTTATATACTACTTATAATAGCACCTGGCACATAGACAGTGCCATTTAAGTGTGAGCTATTGTTATTGGACATGTATTTATTGGGGGCCAAATTCAAATAGACCAGGGGTGACTTGCGGTGAGTAATGAAGAGGAAAAGTACAGGACGCTATGAGAGAGAATAACAAGGGGCCCTAATGTAATCTCAGAGATCAGGGAAGGCTTCCTGGTGGAAGCTACATTTAAGCTGCCATCTAAAGGATGGGTAGGAGTGTGTCAGAGCCAAAAAGAAGATGTAAGCTTTGTGGGCTGAGGGACTAGCACGGTAAGGAGCCTGTTTCAGGAGATGAGCAGCATTCAGAGAACCGTTGATCTTCGTTCTGCTAGAGCAGTCAAAATGCCGGATCTTGTCTTCCCGTACTCACATGTCTACACCTGGCTAGTGTTCATTCACACAGTATTTGTTGAATCCATCACTTTCTTGACATAGGCAGAGATTCCCTGTAGCTCACATACATCAGTGGGATGCCCAGCAACGGAGAATAAACCCAGGGGTGGATCCAGCAGG